>NC_142618.1:50454832-50796975 GCF_059453375.1 Lepisosteus platostomus | reverse complement strand
CTGACCCTGCTCTCTGACCCCAAACTTCTCTCCCTGTCTGTGTCTCATGGAGAGCAAGTTGGGGTAAGACACAAATTCCTAATAAAAGAAATTGTATATTGCCAATAAAGTGATCTTCTTGTTCTTCATCTGAATAAGTGTCTCAGGATGCATGAAGTATTAAAATACAAATTAGTTGTGTTCGTTAAGGCAGTAATTGCAGGTAGGTAAATGAATAACAGCTTATACAGCCCTAATGAGTCGTCTTGTCATGATCACAGTGATGCTGGCACATCTTTAAGTAATGTATTTATTCTTTTCTCTTTTTAGTGAGGTAAAATGATGCAACAGATTTTCCCACGGTAGTATTATCAGAATGATTGGCATATCACATCGTGTAACACTGTTCATGAGGCTTTCTGAACTTTTTTGGGGAGCATAACTTCCAAATTTGTGAGCAGCGGTATCATGTGATGATGAATCCATGGAGGTTGAAGTAATGAAGGATACAAAAAACTTTCTCATGATAGGGAGACAGGAGTGCACAAACAAATTGATTTGTAGCAAGTGAAATTTCCTCAGGAATGGTAGGTGTAAGATAAAAAGATGGGTTATTCTGTGAAACCATTTAATTGGGATTTTTTTTATTCTTACCTTTACATCGGTCTTTGCTGACATACTTAATTTTTCTCTTTTCCCAGTGACATTTCTCTGTCAGGCGGTTTTAACTGATTTGTTTTACATTTACAAAGGTTTAAACAGATCTGAGATGTTAATAGCATTTTTAGAACTATATGTGACTTTGACGTTTTGAAACAGGGAAGATTTACCATTCAAATGGAATACTTCATTTTGTACATGAAAAATTCAAATGTATTTTGAATACTTTGTTTAGTACAGCAGTAATTCAGTGACAATAGTAGGGCAACATTTCTTAATAACAGACTACATTTCTCTATGAAGGTTTCTGAGAGTGTGAAACTTAGTAAGGACTAAGACTAACACTGTCTTTCTGTGGAGACCTGTGACCCCAGGCGATAACATAGTCCTTAATTTGCTTGAAACAGAGATAACAAGAAAGGTTTTAAGAACCCTTCATGACATGACTTTCCTTAGCATTATGTAAGTGAATGTGCCCATTTTTAAATATTGGTGCTTTACCTGTCAGTCATGTAATTTGTAACATTATGGAATTATGACTAAGGGAAGATGGAACAAAACATTTGTAAAGCAAAGTCAGTTAAATATTAAAATGAGGTATACTTTTAATAGAGCAGTGCCTTGTTTAGCACTGAGTATGCATTCCTGAGAAGGAAGCCGTGTTCCTAGGAGCCCCGTTTCCTACATGCTAGTGATGTACGAAGTCTTCATTGGGGTGTCTGTAATGGCATTACTTAAATAAATTAATCATTTATCCATCCATTTTCTCACCACTTCATGCAGTTCAAGGTTGCGGGGCTAGCCGGAGCCAATAGAATATGATTAAAAATCAATTTTGTGAAGTGTTTATTTTTAACTTCTAGTAACAGAAGAAATGCATTAATTCTTTATACAAGCCAATGAACTGACTGTTCAGACTGCCACTGGATAATCCTGGGGTCAGGCTGTGGTTCATCATGGAGGTGGCTTGAGATTTCTTTTGATGAGTGATTATAAATGGCTCTGCCTGTGCAGTCAACATGCACATGCCTCACTCTCGTTGGCTCAGAACTTGCATGTCATTTTTCATTGCATTTTGCTTTTAGCATAAATAATACCTGAATGCATAACTACAGCCCGTGCTGAGTGTGCTGTAAAATGTTACACATGCTGAAATGTTGAGTCAGAAGGTGTACTTTTAACACAGCAATGCCTCGTTTATTGCTGAGTATGCATTCCGGAGAAGGAAGCTCTGTACCTGTGCTCTATGTGCATCACAGTCAGACATTCTGCTTTTATACAGGTATATTTGGAGTAACTAAAATCATGGCCAGGATATGGAGCACTAGGGGGGATCATTGTAAATATAATCTGTTTACTTCATCAGGTAGTGAAGTGCTGACTTGCGTTTTCTCTCTTATCTTCCAGCCAACAAGCGGAATATTTATGATCGCTATGGTAAAGAAGGCTTAAGTGGGAACGGAGGAGGTATGTTACATCTGTTTTTGAGCTGGTGGACACTGCAAGAGGGAATATGTCATGTGGGAGACTTCTCCAGTGGTGCAAACAGAGAAATGAACTTTGTCTGAGAGATGTTGGTTTTTGAAGTTTCATGTGATTTTTATGTGAAAGGCGCACAATGGCTTCAGCCCCACCACTGCAGGCTATTATCCACTGCCCATCCTGTTGGGCTACTACTTTTCAGAAGTTTATTGTGTAGTTGGATGTTGCCTCCAAGACCAGCTCAATATTTAGCTGTAATAGTCTTACAGTATGTGTCATGTAGCTGAATTCCACCACTTTTTTTTATTGAGCGCTGTTTGAAATGTTAAATCATAGTTCCCTCAGTTTTCTGTTTTAAAGAAATGATATGGCCTACATTCAATACATTGCCTGTCAATGTTTCTGTAAATACTGCTTAGGCTGCCCTTTGCCCTTCTGTACTGACAAGATTTTCTTAGTTCTAAATGCATAGCCCTTACCTTGCATTTTATTTTTTAACCGCTGCAATTTCAGAATTTTTCTAGGTCCCTTGCATCACACCAATGCCACTGTGAATCAGTCTTTACAAACCTTTTCTTTTTTCACAGGAGGGCACTATCACAATGGTGACAGCTTTGGATTCACTTTCCGCAACCCAGAAGATGTGTTTAGAGAATTCTTCGGAGGACGAGATCCTTTTGCTGACTTCTTCGGTAATTGGTTTTCCATTGTGAGCTGGCAGTACACATAAAGCCTTCACTACATGAAGTTTGTAGTGCTCTGCTATATTGTATTTACACTATGCCATCCCAGAGCTCTGGTTACACTGTCACCACACTTGCTTTTAAATGTCATAATTAATCCCAAAAGTCTGTATTCGGTATACTGATGGCTTCTCTTGATATTTAAATTATGTAGCTTTGCAGCCTCGCCAGACATTTTCTAGTTATTTCTAGTCCGCAACAGTGAATTATTTAATTTTCCCAGGTTACTTAAACGGAAACAAACCTTATTCTAAGTGTTGGTCCACAGTTTTATCTCAAATGAATATAGATGAATAGTATTCTCTTAGGTGAATATGTAGTCAGTTTAATTATTTGTGTATCTGAAGGTTATTTTTGGTGTGAAAGAATTATGACTTTAAGAAAAACAACTTAAGCACTTTCATTTTTGCTTCGGTAACCAAGGGAAAAACTGCATGGCAGAGTCTTTGTGTGGTTATCGATTTCTTGAAAGGAGTCAGTGAAACAAGGCTTCCGTGCACAATATGCCCTGTTTTAAGAAATTTAATTGCTGCAGTGGTGGTATCAAGCAACAGGGTTTACTTCAAAATGCTATGAACATATTTTTGTGTAGCGAACGAACACCTTATAGGGTACACAAAGGACCAAATAAGAGTCACATGTTGTAGAAACAAAGAATGTGCCGTTTCACTGGAATGTTTGGAATATCGCTGCAAACAATTAACTGTTGTTAAACTAAACAGATGAGCTTTCTAGATCAACTGTACAGCAGAATCCAGTTATAGTTAGCTTTTTTACTTTGCTAAGGTGTTGTAATAAAACATTCTTTTTAAGGGACATTTTACATTCCTGGAGAACAAAGATTCTCCTCTTTACTTCATGCTGCTTTCTTTACTTTCCTTATGCTGTTTCACACTACAGAGGTTAAGGCTAGGGTTCTCTCTACCATTATATTTCCAAAGACAAATGTTGAAGTACAATGCAGGAAAGTGTAGATCATAATATTGCCATGTCATTTCATTATCCATTATTATATAAGGATATTCATTGAGGTATATTAAAAAACAACACATGCCTTCAGGAAACTTTGTGGGCCTGTATACGAAGTAATTGCTATATTTAAACTGCACTTAAAGTACAGCTGTTGCTGTTTATTTGATTACTTCTTACGGAAGCTTCTATAACAGCATCACAAACGCGTTAAATGAAACCAGTATGAACTCAGTATACCTAGTACCAGAACTGGACACTGAATAACTCCACAGTGACTCATCATCTGTAATAACCTTGTCTTGCAGATCTCTGTTTGGAATTCAGGCAGTCACTGAATGGCATAGAGTGATTTTCTGAATGTAGGGAGTAGAGTCCGCTAGGTGCAGGGCTTAGCTTTTCTGGTCCTCCGGACTCTTTTTATTTCTGGGGTATAATTTAGATAGGTTCACAATTACCTGCTGTAGGGTTAAAGAAGTGTTCCTTCGCCAGATAGTTTTCTAAGTAAAGGGGTATCACATTGTTGAGTTTACCAGCCACATATCTACATAAAAATAAATTTTGAGAAAGCACACTGCTAAAAAAAAGTGCATTTTAAAAAACAAATCCATGTTTCTAACATTACTCATTCCTATTTACTATAATAGGAGTAGACACACAAAGGCTTTAGATTTAGAATTAGGTTGAGATGGGTACCAGAAGATAATAGAAGTTGCCAGTTATTGGGATTTAGTAACACTTGAGCATACGGATTCCTGGCTGGCAGGACTATAGAGCCCTTCTGTCTTTGGCAGTGACAGTTGTCTGTCCTCCAGCAAGCACTGGAGGCCTTGCTGTTTCTTTTTCCACTACGCAGTGTGAAGACGGTCTTGAGTAGCACATGGCTCATTGGAGATGACCTTGACCCACCCTTAGTCAACATGCAAGTGTAAGCTGGGTTAAATAGCTGCTAAGACTGGGAAAATGGAATAGGAAAGAAGCAGATTGGACCCAGGAATTGAGCGCAGGGCCCCAGAGCTGCGAGTTGCAGTCCTAACCACTGTGCTACCATGCCTCCCAGAACCCTGTAATCTAATCCTAAATTGTGAACAGCACTGGTCCGTACGACATGAAGTGATGGCCAAAATGAACCTTTTAAACTTCTGATTTGGTTGGTAAACAATGAATCAGGATGCGTTTCTTTGTTTCAAGTGAGCCTCGACATTGATTCCTAAATTTCTGATTGTTTTTGTATGTGGGTCACTCTGAAGTTAAACCTGTTAAGGTCACAAACATTTCCAGTGCTTTCTCTAGTGTTTTAGAAGTCTTTTACTTTTTTTTTTACCTGAGCGATGCAGACAGCTTTTCATTAACAAGATATTTGTTCTTCCCTATAAAACAGACGATCCCTTTGAGGACTTCTTCGGCAGCAGAAGGGGTCAGCGTGGGGTTAGCAGAAGTCGGCCAGGAGGTTCCTTCTTCCATGGATTTGGTGGCTTTCCTCCTTTTGGTGCTGGATTCTCGGGATTCGATTCAGGCAAACTAGATTTTTTCCTCCTCTTGCTATTTGGAGAACACACTTTAACAAACAAGAAGTGCTTTGTTTACACACAGTTATTGATATATCGACCAACCAGCCAAATAATGTTGTTTGAGGACATGGGAGCATTGATAGGTTAGATGAAATTGTTGGTCTCTGAACAAGATTCTTGTTTTCTTGAGTCTTGAATTGCTGCACTCCTTGTATAAACTTTCTTCTCTCTGTGTGTAATCTCTCCTCACTTTTGATTTGTGCACATTGTTCTGTGTCCGCTCATGAGTCCAACCAGTTTCCCTTTCATTACTGAAGGGGAAAATCCCAAACTGAAAGATGGCTGCTAAAAATGTTTAAAAAAAAAAGTTTATTATGAGCTTCCCTGTAAAGAGTACAGTGCAAGAAAACCTTGACGGATTTTTTTAGTGGCTTAAAGTGTGGGCCTGTCAGCATCACTAATGTAGGCTCCTGATTTCCTTGAATTCCTCTGCCATAGCAAATAAGACGCAGTGCTGCAGGTGTGGTTTTTAATAGTCCTCCTCTCTGTAGTGAAGCTGTTTTGTGTGACATACAGGTAACTAGAAAGCAGCTGTGACCTTTCAACAGGTTTCACCTCCTTTGGGCAAATGGGCGGCGGAGGATTTGCTTCGTTCTCCTCCACCTCGTTCGGGGGCGGCGGCGGCGGCGGCGGCGGCAGCTTCAGCGGCGGTGGCATGGGCAACTTCCGATCGGTATCCACCTCCACCAAGATTGTCAACGGCAGGAAGGTCACCACAAAAAGGTACCCAGGGCACTGCTGGAAAAGAAACTGGGTCTGTCATTCAAGTCATACTTGGCTTGAAAAGGCTGAGGAAAAAACAAGTTCACTGCTTTTGAGAGATTTCCATTTGCAAATTTGAAATTGTTAAAACTCAGAATGAACTCCTACCTAAAAGCTGGGAGCACTTTAAACTCTAGGGAAGCAAATAACTGCGAGGAGGGTCCAGTGAAAGTGTGGAAGCCCACCTGGAAGGAGAAAAACCACAAGTAGGGGTCCTGATAACTGGGATTGGAAAGGAGGTGTGGTGTGGAGGTGCATGGAATTACCAGTATTGTCCACTAGTGGGCACTGGCGGGTCTGTGGTTCTTGTTTACATACTTTACTAAAGAACTGTATTTCTGGTTCATGCTTTTTTATCAGGACATGAACATGCAATGCTTCAATTTTGCAGGGCTGTTAAACTTAATGGAATGTTTTCTCCTCCATTTTTAGAATTGTAGAGAATGGACAGGAGCGAGTAGAGATTGAAGAAGACGGGCAGTTAAAATCTCTAACTATAAATGGTAAGGAGCAGCTCCTACGGTTGGATAACAAGTAATTCCTGGCACAGTTTGAATGGAAATGAATACTTTAAGCAAGGCTGAGATTTTTTTTGTTTTTGTTTTTGGCTGATTTCTGTAAGTCAGTTTTGGAATATATCTTTAAATGGACTGTTTTCTCATTTTAGAGTATTTATGAATTGCACCCTGTGAAATTTGTTGCAGGTTGCGTTTATTCAAGTTTACTTTTGTTGGGACCATTACATTAGAACCGGAAGATTTTTGTCCATTATGTTTTGTTGTATTGTTTTTCCTGTATGCACTTTTGCTGTATTGCAATTTCTCCCTTGGTGCACATTGCCTTCTAGCTAGTGTTGGGGGCAAAAGCAAAATGTATATTGACTGAAGCATGGATATGGCTCATTCATCTGGTTAACTTGTTGGATTAGAAACCTTAACCGTGCTTTCATATGAAAAACCTGTTTTTCAACTTCTTAACCTTTGTTAGTACTTTTTCTTTTGTACATGCCCGTAGATTGTTAATGAATTAATGGTATTAATGTGCATTTTTTCATTTAAATTCATTTCTGCATGATTGCCAGTAATTGCTGTTCATACTCCTAATGTTACTGTCTGTTGCTTAACCAGGCATTAATTGGAAACATAACAAAAATGCAGGGGAATTTTTGTGTACTTTGTAAAACCATTTGGATTCAATAAATGTGTTACATCCTTTTTGGAATGTTGCAGTTTTGGAGTCTGTGTGATGATTTGGAAGTAAAGAAGCATGCCAATCCTGACAGCTTTACTCACATTATTGCCCCAGAAATCTTTAAGAGTTTGTTTATTTGGCTGTATTGATGTTCTAATTTAATTTGGTTCCAGTCTGTATAAAGGAATCACTTCATTAGCGACATTTACTGTGAGCTAGAAATGTGTTTTGAAATTTTCACTTGATCGCTTCTAAAGGGGAAATATCAACCCATTCTAGTTAACCTTCACGAAAGTTTGATTTCACTGCACCCCTTGGTTAAATATCCACGGCTTTTAATACCACCTTACAAATTACACGGCTGCTTTAAGAAAATACTCATGTGCTTGCTTATCACACTTTTTTATGTTTGCTTCAGGAAAAGAGCTCTTTTCTTGCATATGACAATTTTCAAGGCCAAGGTAAAACATTGAAATGCACCTCAAAATCAATTAGTGAGCTAAATATGGTATTGACTATTATATTTGTGGCATCTAGGATAATTACATTTGATTAATGTTCTTATATTAGCCCCTACCTCTGTTCTCCGAGTAGTGGTGTTTAATAAAGAATTTTAGACCCTGTAAAAAGCCCAGTCACACCGGAGAGTGACATAACCATGGAACGAGGTTGTGACACCTGAGCCATGGAGCCCAGGTATTTTTCAAAAATGTTCTTGAAACCAAGAGGCTAGTTGTACGTTAGGGCTGTCACTGTGTTCCCTCCTCGGGCATCGTTACATGCTGGCCTGACTTAAGAGCCTTTATATGACACCCCTACTGCTTGGTGGGGGAACAGTGGAGGCTTTGACTGCTACTGCTGCTGACGCAACCAGAGCTTTTACTTCTCGTAAATTGTCAAGCAAGTTGGACGTTTACTTGTGAGGACTAACTTGCCCCAACAGTGGGAGGGTATTGTTTCTTTTTGTCATTGGTCTGTTTGAGATGGCAATAACTAAACCCAAATATTGCTATGCATAAATTATGATTTTCCATACGTAATTTCTGACACTTACAAGCAGTTTCTTGTTGAATGTGATTTGTTTTTTTTTTAAGCTGTCCTTACCTGGGTGTGTTAAATGAAATTTGTTTTAATGAGCCTGTTTTTATAATTTGTGCTAACAGCATCTCAAATGTACTAGAAAACCCTTAACGGGAGAATTGTTTATCTTAAGGTATCATGTGTTCTTTCTTCTTGGTTAATGATTCAAAATGTTATATACAGCCTTTGAAGGTGTTGCATTCTGGTACCACTATTCAAAGCATAACCCTTCTTGGACTAAATGTAAAACATGTTTTCAGTGATCAAGGCTGATTTTGGATCATAGCTTCTTTTTTGACAGGCAGTTTTTTGGATTTATTGGAAGAGACTGGGGGCAGCCTGTGGCTCAGTGGTTAGCTTCCCTGCTTTACAGTGCTGGGGAGTTAATTCTGGACCTGGGCTGCTATCTGCATGGAGGTTGTATATTCTCCTAGTGTTTGCATGGGTTTCCTCCGGGTGCCCTGGTTTTCTCCCACAGTCTGAAGACATACTGGTAGGTTAATTGTCTTGAAGTTGGTCCTGGTGTGAGCGTGTGCGTGTCTGTGTCTGTCTGTACCCCATGATGGACTGGCGTCCTGTCCAGGGCGTATCTTGCCTTGGGTCCATTGCTTGCCAGGATAGGCTTCAGCATCCTTTTGACCCCGTCCATACTGGATAATGCAGTTAGAAAATGGATGGATGGGAGACATGGAGATGTGATGCAGCCTAAATAAAACATTGTCAGAAAATCACAGCTGTGACGCTTATTTTGTTGCACCTCAGATGAAATGCGAGGGTGTGTTGATAGCTCTGTGCTGCCTAGGTTGCCGAGAGATGAAGTACCCTTGGAATCTGAGAGCATTAACATTTATTAAGTTTTATTCCCATAAGCATTAGGTTTATTTCCCATGAAATGGGAAAGCTGAGGAGCTGTGGTTCTAGGGAATATTCAGGACTAAGCTCAGAAATCTCGCCTTATTTCCTCCGGTCCTGTATCTTTGGTGAATTATGTGGCAGTATACCGACAGAGGCTGTTGTCAGACCAAAAGGGAAAAATGTGGATGCAAGACATAGTTTTTCTTCTAAACCAGTTTGGGTTTTGTCGTTATATTAATTCCTCTTTATAAAGTGGGACAGTGTGTCGATATTTGGTTTCTTCAGACTTTCTTCCTTTTATGTACTGTTTGATGCGTTATTAAAATGTAATTTCAAAAATCCAAAGTTAAATTGATAAAATTTAAGAGATCATTGCTGTCTTACAACGCTGGGGGCCAGTTCCTGGGGTGTGCCTGCCAGGATAGGCTCTGGATCCCTGCCTTCAATTGGACGAAGCAGTTAGGAAACGAATGGAGTGGATGGAATAAATAATTGTATTGTTACTGGTATTGGTATATTTAGAAAGCCATAATATAGGGCTATGTAATGTCAAGTCTTTTAAGTGGTTTTGAATCTTAAGCCTAAAGCATTGTGGTTTCTTAATCTGAGAGGGAAAACTAGACCTGGACCTTTGATGCGAACAAAAAAAAAACTGCAACAATGTCCTTGTAGGTGACTGCAACACTGCTGTTACATCCTGCTCATTAGACCTTGTGTGATGCCTCAGTTATTTATTTTATTTCCTGTGAAAGGTATTCCTGGTAAATTACATTCTAAACTATGCCACTGATGACAAATTAAGTAATGTAAGTCAAAAGGATAGTGACAGTTAACAAATGGGAAAATGTGTATTATTGAAATAAATGTATTAAATTTCCATTGTAAAAGATGTAAAATCTGTATGAGTAATATATTAGCAATCTCTATGTTTCTGTGCTGATGGTGCTTATTGTTGTTTTCTTTATCATTAAGTAGCTGTACTCTGTGTGAAATGTCTGGTAATAGTTCAAATACTGACAAGAATGTTCAACAATTTATTCAATTTTTTTTTATTGCAAATGATGGTTCATTTAAGATACTCCACTGCCATTTTAGCAGTTTTGCAACTGCTAATACCATCAGTACTAATACTATGAAAGCATATTGCATGTCTGTGTAGCTGTGATCATTTCCGGAAAATAATCTGGTGGTGCTGTAGCCCCCTCTGCTGGAGAAATAATTTAGCTTTTTTTGATTGTGCTCAAATGGGAAAATTTAATTCCATCACAGAAAATAGATGACAATTAGCAGAAAAAGAAACAAATGCAAATATTGTATGTGCTGCAGAATAGTACAGATCTACAAATGTAATTGAGTTTTTCCTTTCAGTGAATGGTTTGGATTAAGCAAGGCAGTATATTTATCATTTTGTTTCATTGCTATCACCAAGGTGATCCTATTATATTGATCCACTGGAAACTATTTCACACTTAGTACTAAATAACATACAGTTGATTTTGCCTTATTAAAATGAGCAGTTATATGGAAATATCCTGTGCCAGAATTGTTCCAAATGACTTCTAACTAATGATTAATTGAGTACTGGGGCTAATATGGTAGAAGGTCCTGGCAATTTTGAACCATTTTATGTACTCTGAAAACTACAGTCAGGAAGTGTTAGGATCCCTACTGCTCAGAATTGTATGTAATAATACTGCAATCTTAATGCAGTATTCTGATTGGTAAATATATTTGTTCAACACTGCACTCATTGAACTGCAGTCTTCCTTAAACTTATGAATACTCTATGGATTTAGATAGAAAATGTCAACAAGTGAATATATCATGATGTCTCAACAACCCTCAGTACTCTACCGCATTATACCTTCTTTGTTTGCAAATTTAATGAGGGGTGCTAGCACACTGTCGAGGTTTGTTTTTTCAGATCTCACACCATAATTGTAAAGTTCCGAGTTGCTGGTGATATATTCTATCTGTGTTTCAAGGAAGAGGTCTGATAACAGCAAAGCTGTCTGTTCCCTACTGTTTCTGCTCCAGTCTCAGTCAGATGTTCAAGTACACATTGTTTCCTAACTCTTACATCCTTTACTGGCTCAAGCACTGAGTGCAGACGATCCAATTTATCCCTCAGGCAGGACTATGACACGCTATTTATTAAAGCTTCTAATATTCTGTCTAGTAGACAGATGTCCAGAAAAGGTGGCTTATTTCTTCAGGTGCCTCTCTCTTTCAAGGCATTAATTCAGCTTAAGAAACTTAAAATTGAGGGCAAGGGCTAACGTGATCTGTTCCGTCCTTTATTTCTGGTGTCTACAAACAAAGCCAACAGCGCAGCAGCCTGCACGTTTCATAGATGGAGGTGAGAGCTGTGTGGAATGCTACCGACAGTGATATGTGCTATCAGACCTCATTTTCTTTTATGCAATAATCACAATCTATGTTTTATTCATGACCAGTGCACTACCTGAATGATAAAGAAATATGAGAGGTACATAATCTCAAATACGATCTTTTAGCCTGATTATGCTGTAATGTTTCTTTCAAGAATCTCCATGTCATGCCCTAGTAAGGAAATTTAACTTTTAGACGTTGTTTGAGGTGGTGTAATGGACAGATTCTGATAAAAAAGCCCGAACTCCACATCTGACTTCTGCAAACTCATCACATGTGGAGGACAGGGTTTGTAGCACTATGGAACTGAAATATCTTGGTTTTCTTGTTGCCATGTTCACTGTTCAATAGTACATTTTTGAAGTGTAGCCTAAGGCACATTTCAGTGCATGACTGGACTTTTACATCACAAACTGTCCTGGGGCTAGTGCCGGCAAGCGTCATATAGATTTTTTTAAAACGGACGTTTATTTCAGATATTAATTATCCCCATTGTTGCTTTGTTCTCTTGAGAGAGAGAGAATAAATAAAAATGAATTTCCCAAAGCAAGTGCTGTATCCCATACTGAGGAATGCATTGTCTTTTTGTGCCACTTTTCTCATTATTGCACTGAGATTAGTTGGGTACAGCGTAAAAGGCTTGTTTAAGCAGCCTATGAAAAACCGGCCTAATTATGAAAGGATTTTGCCTACAGCATGAAGAGGAAGAAGCAGGTGTGTGAAAATGTAGTATTACCTATGTGTAGTTATGTACAGTAAGTAAAAGGTCTGTGATTTTTCTTTCAATGAGTTTGTAAACATGCATGTTTAAGTTGCACTTCATTTTCAAGGCTTAGTAAAATATTCTTCAGTATACTGGGAACGCTAAAATGCTAATACACATCTGTATTTCATATGCATTAGATCACTGTAATGCCTTACTTACACAAATGAGCCTTTATCACTTTTGCCCCATTCTGATTCAGCTGTTTCTGTATGAGCTGTTGCCCAGCTTTTTAATCCCTAATGGCATGCTTTGCTGAAGACCGTTACATGTGCTATGTGACTTTTTCTTTCATGCAATAGAACAATTGTTCTATAATCAGATGATCAAATAATCAACAGGCATAGCTATGTTTCCTAGGGATAAGACTACTGTAATGCCTTCCAAAGTGGGTCACCTACTAAGCTAAAAAATGTCCTGAATTCTGGCCTTTTTGCTATGTCTACTCTGTCTGCTCCTTTCTACTGTCTACAAATTCCACTGGCTTCCTTTGAAATTTAAAGAGGAATGCCCTCTGTCAGCTCTAAGGCATTGAATGGTCTGACTCCATGTTGTATTTATATTATGTATGAGTATAGTCCATCTCTTAATCTGAGATCCTCAGATTCCAGACAGTGCTTTCTCTACCACAGACAAGTCCAGACCAGGTTCCACATAATGGGCCAGAGAGCCTTCTCTAACACAGTACTCACTGCCCAGGTCCAATACAAATTCTGCAACTGCATGTTTTTGTCACTTGCTTGAAAGCAAAACTTTTTGCTTTAGCTTTTAGCGTACAGTTTTGCTGTATTCTTATTTGTTTTGTAAACGCATTTATATTGAAACCAGAAGCACATTTGAAAAGTATAGAAGCATTTCAACTTGCCAGTAAGAAATCTATAATATATAGAAGCACTCTGAAAATTAAACACACATTTCATTTCTACTACATCATTCCATTCATTCATTTTTCACACACATGTTCATTTGTAAAAGTTGCACAGAAGTTTCACTATTTTTAGAACCACTGCAAGAAACTTTTATCCCACCTCTCACTCCTGTTTGTGTGGGCCCTACGTCTTAACACATGAATATAGAAAACCCTCTGGTAAAATAAAGTTAAGAGACGTTTTAAGGAGTACAAAATCTACCTGTGAAAAATGTAAGGTTTGCTCTTTTCTTTCACCCCTCAGGAAACCTCAGTTAATGCTTTTACGTTGTTATGCTGAAAAAATATCTGTAGGCGTTCGTGTACATTCATGCTAGGTATTAAAAGTCCAGCCAACAACATTTCAAAAGACAGCCTTCGCTATTCCCAAATTTAGAAAGGGCCCATTCATTTGATTCATGTGCTGTGGCAGTGGTTGCAAGTGGCAGATTAGAGATAGTTGTGTGAACCCACCCACACGCTGCCCCTCACATCTTTCAAAATGTTTTTTTCCCTGTTCTTAATTTAGGGAAAGTGTTCTATGCTGTTGGTGACGTGAGCAGTGGAGTGCTTGTCAATGACTTTCTATCTTATAAAACAGCACCTCCCTCTTACCCCCTTGTGGCCGTTTTGGTAAAAACTGTTACACATCATTAAGTAATGCAGCACAAACACTGTGCATTCGACACTTTTCTTAGCCTGCTTACATTTCTGCTGCTTCCAGGCCATTAAGCTCATTAGATTAGAGTTCATTTTGCAGATCTGATCTACTGTTTCAAGTCTAAGCTTCCCAAAGGTTAAGAGTTACCTGAAAAGCTGTGCTGTTCTATGCTCTACTTTATGTAAACTGCAAACTGAAACAAGTAATTCCTTATTGCTCCCTTCCTACAGGAGCAACATTTCAGTTATACAGTACCATCCAAATTGTTGGCCGTATAGTTATTGCTGGACTGATGTTACAGGATTGGCATAGCTGTAAGTCATACTGTATATGATGAAACTCATGTTTCCCAAGTCTCTTCACGATCATCTTGCCATTTGTGAAGGATTTTGATGTAACCGGAACCTGCTTTTTAATCTTTAAATCTAAATTTTTTGTAAGAGGTGCAAAACTAGGTGCTGGCTTCATCAAACCTCTGGGTAGGTAAGGGAGGCTCCAGGATTAGTGAATTAGCTGTTCTAAACATTGTCAGCAAATCATATTTTAATATTTCGTATATTACGTTCTAAAATGTCACCTTACAGAACCTTTGAACTAGTTTAATAGAAGAAAATAAACCGATGAATACTGTGTGTGAAGAGGTTTGCCTAATCTCTCATTGATTTGTCCTTTTACTGTAGTAATTACATGCTCTGGATGTCAAACTGTCTTCCACTACCGCAGAGGCATTTTTAGCACATTGTGATCAGACAGGATGAGAGCTTAATTACCATGCTACATTAACAGGCCTGCTAAAAATGTTTATCTCATGCGTTGTCCACAGATCATAATTCGGTCTATAAAAAATGTATGCTACCTTTAGGTAAATGTGCATGAATTGCATATTGTACATACAAATAAATGTATATACAGGGTTTCTGGAATGGCTTAACAAGTACAGCTTATAGTCAGACACCTATAGTACTGGTTTGAAGCTGGTTTCCTTACTTGGCTGTGACCAGAATTCCCCAATCACTGCTGGGTTTGGGTGGACATGAGTTAATTCCTGATGCACTGCATTGGACTAAAATGGCGAATGGCTCTAACAAGTGGACATTATGGAGAAAAGCATTTGCAGTTCTCATGTTATTGTCCTGCTGCAAGGGTAGCAGTGATGAGCTGAGAAGATGGACAGTTTGCAGTGAAGCAAGAAGGTAGTTGACGAACATGGAGCAATTACATTTTTTAATTATTTGAAAGGGGGGGGCCACCAAAATGATTTTGTCAGGAAAACAACTCTGATTAACCGGAAGCTTTCATTCCTCTTCTTCTCGGGATAAGCTCTTCTGTGGCTTAAACTAATATTTCTTTACATTAAAAGAAGTTTTTAAATCTGTCAGTGTCTTTTGCCGAGTGTGGGGGATACAAGCTCAAAGTCAATAGAATATACTAAAATTTGTGAAGACATTACTGCTGTTAACATTAAATGTTTACACAGCTACAGTCCACTATTACAAACCTGGGAAGAATGATAGAATTAATGTAAGACAGTGGAAAAAGACAGACTAGTCCATGGCTGTCATTGATATCAATGTGCTGCTATTGTTTCGTTTTGCTATTTAGTGACAAATGTGTGTAAAACATACAAGGAATGTTTTTAGAGGCAAGGTATACATGGAACCACTGTAGATGAGAATAGTAACTGATGTGAAACACAATACACGGGTTCTGTCATTCCTGCTGAAGACCGAACCAAATCGCAACCAGACCTAAAATAAACCTTTTAAGTATTTTCTTTAATGCCATTTACTTTTGCATTCTGCACTACTGTTTAAATTCCTGTTCAGGTTTGTGCAGAATTTGTTCACCCTTTGAGCTAAACGTCTAGGGCCACCATTCAGTACATAAGAGAGTACTAAACTGCGCTGGTAGGTTTTGTTCTCTCCTGAAAAATACATTTACTTCAGTGTGGTTGAAGTGCTCAGTATAAATGAACGCGAGTCATTCTTCAGAGCCATTCTCTAAAATAAAGGGGCACATTTACCCAAAAACATGTGGCCCAAGACTATATATAACCCTAAATAACACTTCTCATTCTACTTTAATGCATGTTCATTTAGGAAATAAAAATTGAGACAAATCACAACAATGGCTCTAAATTCATGCATGGATAATGATGCTTGGATATTAGCCTGCATTTTGTAGTTTAAATTAAAACGGTCTTTGATCTAGAAAATAAAAGGCAGCCTTTTTATGAGTATTAAAAGATCTCATTATCATGGATCGCACTTTGAATTCCTTTTTTGTTTAAAGTAATTAAATGATAATGGATTATGCTGCTTTTTTGTGTTGTTGTGGGGGCATTAGTCTTATCGCTCAGGTAACGGCCTTATAATAGAAACTGCATATTGATTGGAAAAGCTGAGCTGTTTTAGCAATGTGAATACAGCCAAGCATCTCTTCTCATCGCAGTAGCAAGCAACTGAGAATTACTTTTGTGTGTTTTAAATTAATATTGTGTATCTCTATCTTCAGTGTTGCTTTTCAAGCATGATTAACCGCTATTTGCAATTCAAAGTGAAAAGGGGACTAAAATGAAGGGTGTCCATTTCTTTACTGCTTTTCATTGTTAGCATTCATAAATAAAAGAGGCAAATTGCTCTGGTTTACTATTTTAACAAACTTCCAAGATACACAGAAAAGCCTTTAACACTTCTGTGTGTTGCTTGCCTTACTAAAATGGCTACCTCTAAAACCAACACATGGGATTGACACATTTTTAAATACTTCTAGAGTTGTGTGTTCAGCCGTCAGCATTTGTTGTTTGTCATTTCCTTTGTCCTTCAGATCCAAACTGTTTTTGGCAGTCTAGATTACCTTCCTTAGTTCTGAGGATTTAAGTGGGACGTTTCTTACAGTGTGTGATTTGCACTGTAAGACTGAACGTGATATCTTTAACAAAAATGAATGGCCACATTGCTTTATTAAGCATTCTGTCCCACAATTATCAGAAAAAAGCTGCAGAATTAAATAGTAATAACCTGAAACATCTGTAATCAAATTAATAATGAATATTTAAGATGTTTAAGAATTTCAAGTGATCAGTTACAGGTTAATGAACTGATATGGGTATTTTGGCTTCGCTAGAGCAGGAACACACTTTTGAAGGCAGCAGTGTGGAATGGTTAGGACTCCTGACCTGGAGTCAGGAGAGGATCGTGGGTACAACAGAGATGCATATTGTACCCTTGAACAAGGTATTTTATTAGATTCCTCTAGTAGATGTCCCACTGCATAAACAGGTCTCAGGGACATCACAGTTGATGAGGGTTTCTCAACTGATATATCTAAATAAGTCTATAAAATTAATACGAATTAACACGTCATTTGTAGTGGGATGGCAAATTTGTTTGCGTTGGTTAAATAAAATAAATAAAAGTTCAAGCGTAACGGGTAACTGCTATTTGTCTTGGAAATATTTTAATATGAAGGATTTAGGGAATGTCAGATAAATTAATAAATATTGAGAGTAATCACTCTTGCCTTTCAGTGTTCACTGAGACCCATATTCATGGACGCTCAAATCATTTTTTGATCTTTGTTTCTAATGATCCATGTCTCCTGAAAGACTTGACTGTTAAATATTTACAGGATTCTTAAAAGATGTCTGAGACCTTTTCTAAATGAAACAGGCTCAAGATAGGGAGCATCTGGACTGCTTTCTTCTCTCTTCCTTCTTTAATTACACAACACAATGCAGATATTATCTGCCTGTAATCTTGTAGTGTAATCAGTCTCCTTTTTTCCACCTCTGCTAATTCAATATAAATGTAAATTACCAACCAAAAGGGGAATAAAGAAATCTCATTTTTATTTACATGACTAATCGCAATGAGATGTTACCATATGAAATATGAATGGGATATATAAGATTCCTATATGAAAAAAAGCCACCAAAGTGGATGGAGGCAACAGTCAAACTCTTTTCTTTTTGGTGTTGTGCACTGGTACACATATTAAATATGCACATGCTTTCTGAAGAGTGTAGAATATGATTGAACGGCCTCTCATTTCAATTTCCGTACATCAAGGGCACGCCAAGGTATTGCGCTGATAGGGGGGTTAAGGGACACTTCAAATATTAGTAGAATTTTAATGTTGAATTATACAGTATGTCGGCACTTTTATAATATGCTGTTAAGCAACTGAATAGAGATGCATTGTATGAAATGTTGACACTAACAAGTTCCATGTGTTTTATCATGCTTTTTTAAGTGCGTATTACTGGATTTTGTTTTTCTACTAAAAAGGTACAGTATCAAAATATCTTTTTGCTTGTATTTTTCAGTTGTGGTATATGTGGATGTTGCTTGAATAAAGTGTTACTTTTTGTTTCATATGTGCCTGTACCATTACATTTACCATGGTCAATTTGCAAGGCAATTTTGCACTTGTACGGTGGTTTTATTCTATTATTTTGTAAATCAAAATACAACCTTCACTTTCCTAACTCTCAAACCTACTTTACTGTAATTAACAACAATGTATCTTAATAAACATGTTTTTACAAGGATTATAAACATGTACTGAGCATCAAAGAAACTTATGTATGTCTGTAGAGATACAGTAAATAAGGATTTGGGATCTTTATTCATTTTTTTTGGCGTCATTGAAATTAGCGGATCATTCATGACTGGCTGTGATGCGCAAGAGCACCTGTTGCATAAACACTAAATAACTTCATTAGTGACAGACTGGGCACAGGTCGTTGAGGTAACCTGTTGAATTTCAAATCTGGTGAAAATCTAGGAAGAAAAACAGGAAGGAATTAATATGCTCCATTTATCTAGAGAAAAATGTCTTCGTGGCATTGGAGCAACACCCCAGTTGCACTTATCAGCAGTAGACAAATTCTCATTAGCAGCTGATTAAGGTTTTGTGTAAATCACTCTAGTGAATGTGAATAGGTCTGGGTGTGCAGAGTGATGGGATGACCTTGGTAGGAGTGTGGAGTTGCAGCAGAACTTCACCTGTAATAACTGAGAGCCACCTGACTGCGCAGGACTTGAAAACGCACTTGATACACTGCCCATGGGCTCTTACAGGTAACCTTCCAGCAGGACAGTGTCCTTTCTTGTGTCACCCATGTAACAATGGAACTAGAATCTGACAGGTGTGCTGGTGTGCTGTGGATGCCCTATTTACCATACTGGAAAACCATTATGGCATGAAGGATCCTCCAGATTATTATATTATTTGGATGACATGTGGTATCTACTGCTCAGAGACCAGTGACCTACAGTACCAGAGGCATGTGAGAGAATCCCACAACCCACATGCAGCCCTTGGCAAAGCTGTGTCACAGACGTGCAGCTTGTGTTGCTTCTAGGCCACACATACTAGTAGCCTGTAAATTTCACAGTAGACCCTCTGATGAGGAGAAATGTAATTAGCACAATAAATTTACACATGAGAATAACAGGACGTCAAGATTGTAATTTTCCCCCATAGCTTGGTGAATATGTCATTTCTTTTGATGCTCAGTATACAGTCTAGATTTGTGACACAAAATAAGAGCTTGACATCGTCAAGGAAACAGTCAAACAAGGTCAAGGTCAAACAAGGATGAGTGTGAAACGTGAGATTGTGCAATTACCGTGAAAGTTTAAAATGGTAGGTTTCTCTATGTGTAGTTACATTTCATAAGGTCTGGAATGCCTTAAAACAAAAAAATGCAACCTCAGCACTAAATACCGCGGAATAATAGAAATGTTAATTCATATAATTAATACACTGTATTCATATTAATTACGATATTATATGAATTATTATTAATAGCCATTTAATATAATGAACATTTTTTGGAGTAAAGTTACAGTTTAAAAAATCTGTTTCCCTTATTATTGTCGATCCCTCAGGAGTGGCTAACGAGGAGGCACTGGAACAAGAACGCAGACGCCGGAGGCAAAACGCCCTGCCGGCCCAGGCCTCCGCGCCCGGCTACCTGAGAAACACCACCTTGGGCCACACAGAGGGGGAGGAAGGGCGGGGAGCTCAGGGCATCGTCTCCGGAGCCGCCAGAGGTGTGAAACCCGGCGCTGTGTTGCGTTCGTGCCTGAAGAAGAAAGAGCAGGAGCCGAGAGCCCAGCGCACAGAGCCCCCGACTGCTGTGTAGAGCTTTAGGGCAACAGACGTTCATGACAGTCTCGCAGCCAGACACATTCTTGAGCTTACTCTGATTTTTATTGCTTTTACCCCCCTCGCCTGCTCTTAAACACACCAGTCCCGTTGGTGAGCTCTGTAATGACAACTGTGCTAAACAGACGGCTCGCACATTCGGATATATTCGGATATAGTTCGGATATATGATAGTATATACCTGTATGGTCTGATAATCTAATTACTGTATTGGTCACAAGGTAACATGAAGAGGTGAAGGTAAATGGCAAACGTTCTGAAAAGGAATTGAGATATATCCATATATCCGCTTAAAGTTCTGGGCTGGAGATACTAAACCAGGACAGGGTGGATTACAAGTTTCTGCTAATGCAAATAAGTATGATGCGGTAGTGCAACACAAAACCAGCAGAACTATCCAAAGACACTGTTAGGCTACTCCAATAATGTGGTTCCCTGAAACAGACCAGAACACCAGCCAGTTAGACCAATCCCCCTGGGAGGACTGAGTAATTACAGTATACCAGCACTGCTGACAACAGGCACGTCAGGAGTGCAGTGCCCTATCTCTGCCCCCCAAGGAAATATTGTCCTGGCATGAGTCCTGTTCACCTTCTGCCACAGGGTGAATCTAAGGGTACACTTTTTTTTTTCAAGAAAACAAGGTTTCTGGAATAATCTGTCATCTTTCATTTAGAAGAGTAAGCACCAGCCAGTGGGATAGTGTACCAAGGCTGTCACATGTAGGCCAAGCAGGAAGAGTTGAGTGTGGTTGCCAGAAGAGGTATCAAGTATAAGAACAGAGTACAGAAACAGGTTTTAAAATACCTCCTCCAATTGTCTTGAGTTCAGCACTCAAGGATATGTTGATGGTAACAGATATTTTAGCTTTCCACATTTTCAGTTTTCAATATCTGTGCTTTCTGTGTTGCCTTTTTATCTCCTAAAATGAGAGGGGAATGACAATGAATGTGTGATATATATTTTTTCTTGTTGTTGACAGCTGCCTAATTTATTATACCAGTTACACAGGCACTGTATAATTGGAATACATGTCATGTCAGGAAGGTCAGCCAGTTGTTTTCACCAAAGTACAGCAGAGAAAAGGCAATTACAAGAAATGGTTTCATTGCAGTGTTCAACATTTCTTTGTTGTTCAGCTTTCCCTGTCTTAAACTCTTGAATTTCTCCTATACGTATCATGTTGATATGAGTCATGTTCTGTGAAGCTTTGTTTTAACTCCGGAATGTATAGTACTCTGAGTTTTGACTCACTAAAAATCAGATATTGCTTAGCTTCTGTGGGTTGCCAGTTGTGAGCTGCAGGGTCATACGGCTGCTGGTTAAGTATTGAACCGACACAGTTTTGTATTCTTACCACACTTACACAATCACTAATTTCACTAAATTTAACCAATCCTTTTTTTTTTTACCTAAGAGAAACATTATAAATACCCACTCCAGCCCATCTATAAATCTGGTGTAAAGAATATGTAATTGAAAACAATTACTAGGTTGAATTCTGTGTTTTCCTCTAGCTGCCTAAAAAGATTGTACCACTTTTTTTATCAAGCAGTTGCCTTAAAAATACTCTTTGCCACGAAAACAGTGTTGGACAGCCTGCATTGTAATGAGCTCCAAACAGTATTTTCATCGGCCATCTTTTCCCCAGGCCACTTCGATAACAAGAGGAAGAAACTGCGACAAAAGGAAGAGTCAAGAAAGAAAAAGTCCTCAAGATGGGCTCACCGGGATGGAACACCATTTTAAAAATGTTGGACCCAGGCAGCGGGACCTGCATGAGGGGAGGTTTAAATATAGATTTAAGAGAAAAAAGGGCCATTTTCCTTTTAGGATGACCCATTTCTTCTTCCCTGGCTTTCAACTCTTCACTGCGCTTGTTAATGTTATTTTATTTAAAAATCCAAATTGTTAAATGTTACCAGAAAGTAAGACTAGACCTTTGTGCCAAAGTGCATTTTGAACTGTTTTGTCATTTTTTTGCATCGATTTATATATATTTTTTATACCTGGGATAAAAAAGCCACCAAAATATATTAACAAGTCGCCCATAGCCATTAGAGACCCATGAGATTTATTTTAATAAGAGACACAATAATAAACATTGTTTAAACATATGCCATGAATAAAAACCTGGTAATCCTGGAAGAATTCTCCCAGTGGCTACACACCCTTATGAATCACTCTCATCCAGTTCAGGAGACATTTTGTAAGCACTTGCCATACAGTCGCTACAGAGATGTGGTTTTATTAATTTGTGATTACCCTAAATGGGGGCGCAGAAGTAGATACCTTCTTTTGACAATTACTGCAGTCTCAAGTGCACACATAACTTAAGTGGCTACTTTCTTGATTGTCTTCAAAAACAGGTTATTTAACTATGCTTAAGCTAGTTATTTTTGTGTATTTTCCAAAAGGATTGTTTCTGTCAACTAGTTTTAGAGACAACATCTAGACTGTTTGGAAGGTCTCATTTGTTTCATAAGTAGTTTCCAGTAGGGATGGGTTCTAATCATTTTGGATGTTTGTCTGTCTCTTTTTGTGACTATTGCCATGGCTTAAGAGTGTCTTGAACTGACAAATGATTACTGCTGCAGGTAGCATTAAAGAGAGTAGTCTAGAGTATATTTGGCAGAACTGGCAATGTGAGGGTTAGGGCTACTATAAATAAAGGCACCATGGAAATTTAAGTGCATTGTTTATTCATTTCTATCGCCTATCATGCAAAATGACTTAGAATTGCAGACTGTCTTTAAAGAATAGAAATTATTTCTTGAGACTGCAAGTGTAATCTTTCAACGGCAGTAGAGAGCCAACTGCAAAAGCACGCAAATCACACTCCTGTCACAAGGGAAGGACATCATGAAAGTAAAGGCAGGTAAAATAAAAGAAGAGTTTCATAAATAATTAACCACTGAATTGAGAAACCAAAGTGTCACTAAAAGAGCTGTCCCCTACCGTCAACAAAAGCTTCACATAAATATTTTAAGACTAATATACTGTATGTGGTTGAAGGACATAAATTGCAAAGAGTGTAAAACGTAATCAAAATCAGTCCTGGGATGTGCCTTACTGCATTGTTTTAATTAGTTTTTTAGAAGAAGTGGATTTAAAAAACATAGACTGCATCCACATTTTTTAATCCATTTCAATTTTTTTGGGAGCACAGACACACTAATAAGATCTGCATAAAGCGGTGAGATCACGGCGGAGAGTCAAGAGCCCTTCACTTACAAAACACATTTAAATTCTGAAAGTTTCCTTATCATGACTGTCACTGAAGTTGAGAGCGTTTGGATATTACCAAATTAGTTTTCTAAGCAAACATGCACTAAGCAGACAAAGGTACTGTGTGTGTTGAAGTGTATTGATTTTCTACGCTGAATACAAGATGACTTTGATTGCACTCAAGAGAATTATATTGGGACTGTGTGGCACATTTCTAGACACTTTGGGTAAAATTACAATCTTTCCTTCCTTTCTGTTTTTAATATTCATTAATTACTGCATGAGTACCAGCTTTATTTCCTCTCATAAGGTTTGTTTATTTAAACCTTTTAAACCTACGCTACCTAGTACAGCCTTCAGCGTCAAATCACTATTTTTCTTTTTCTTTCAAAGCCAGACAAATGTGATTATAGTTGTTGTTTTGTGCAAGTGTGCTGTATGTGCGCAGAGTTTCAGAAACTCTTTTGAAACTGCTTTTGTAGAGCAATAGGAATTTTTATTTGTCTTTTCTATGAACACATCCCAATAAACCAGTAATAAAACTTTTTTTTTGCTTTTATTTTGAAACCGTTGATAGTCAAGTCTTTAAGACCATAACTTACTTTACGATGGCTGTTGTTTGGAAAGGCGGAGTAACATTTTTCCCTTTATAAAACATTCTTATTTTGACAAAAGTCATGGAAACTTTTGCCTTTCCAAGCTATTTTTAAAGTGCTGGGTTTCTGTGGTGATAAGAGAATGTCTTATTCTCCACTTTCTATCCTCCTCCTCCATACGTAAATCCAGTTAAAATAATTAGGAATCCTACATTGATAGACTTTTACGGATCATGACATTTCAGGCAGGTTTCCATTTACTCAGGTAGTGGATATTGTTTAATTCACACATTGTATATTCTGTACATGGTTCAAGGATTGATGTGAGTCTCCTCTCTTCCCTTGGGGTTAAATTTCTGTATGATACAGAAGTGGACATACTCAAAAAATAAGCCATTTCATTTCCTTTTAATGAAATCTGGCATTTAAAGTTCCAAATATAGGGTAATATAGATGGGTTGAAAATATAGGACTTAACCAGCCATACCAGGTATCCTCAGCTCTTCTCCTTAAAAGCTAAAAGCTCTTTTTACTCATGAAACCTCAATTAATAAATGTATTTCTGTAATTGGACCAATTGAATGTTTTTCCCCAGGATGATGCCTGCTGGATTAAAACACCCACCTGGGTGATGTGCAATAGCCATTATTCACCAGCACTGACACTGCTCAAAACGTCAGATGAGAAGTGAGAAACTGCTTCTCAAGTTAAATAAAGGGGAAATGTACTGTAAGTAGGCCAGGATGTGCAATCCCAGTGGAATTCAAGCCTCCACGAATAGTGCCATTAGACCTTCAATGGCAAAGCAGTCTGGATCTTTAATATCTCGTTTGAAGAACAGATCTCCTGCAACACAATGTCTCTGTTTACCATACTGGAGCTTCAGGTCTTTGAAATTCTGGTCCAGCAGCACCAACCATATTTACAAATATTAACCATGATTGTTCCTAAAAGTTTAAAATGACTTTGCTCCACTTACTACTTACTTTGATCTCCAATAGGTTCCCATCTTTTCAGTGTGTAACTGCGCTTATATATATAGTCAGTGGCGTACCGTCCAAGTCATATCTTGCCTTGCACCTGTTGCTTGCTGGGATAGGTTCTGGCTCCCCTGCAACCCTTAATTGCATAAAGCAGTTAGTCAATGAGTTGATATACTGTATTACCCTCGCATCGTCATTCCCAAAAATGGTTTTCAGACACCAGGGAATCCTTTGAAATTGTTCATGGCTCCTTGGAAATGCATGGATTGTTTTGTATTAGCAGCCCAAGTAGTATGCAAAATCAATACTCCAAGGTATTGGATCTGAAAATGCTTACACTAAATATGTTGACATGCAAGTTTGATTTTTCAATTTTATGACTGTGGTTAAACTGGGAACCTTCTGAGCGGTGGTCTCCCCACGAATGATCCCTTAGCCAAAAAAAGGTCAGAGAATCTATGGTGCAATTTGCACTTACCCCTATGGAATTCATCTCCGGAGATAATGTGTCTTTGTCTCATATTTCTGTTTACCATTTAAAAAAAACTAAAGGTCTGAGGAAACAAGGCAGATTGCTTTTTGCTTCATGTCTCAACCACCGGCTGTTTTGTAACATTGCTCACTAATTCCAGACTCCATTTAACCCAGTCCTGGTTTATTATTTGGCTTGTTGAACATTTATTTTCACTTCATATTTAATGAGACATCCTGATAACAATCCTTTCAACGGAATGGAGATGCATGTAATGTACTACCATAATAACTGCAATATTTAAATGATTCTAGTGATGGCAATAGAAAACATCCTACACCCAGAAGGCACATGAACATGTTTTGTTAAATTGCATTCTAGTGAAAAACACAATTACTGCTATTTGTCTTTAAAGGAAGGTATGGCATTCTGTGTTTGTGAATGCTTCGTTTTTTTGATGAGTTGCTTTCATATATCTACAGTAAATGTCAGGGTGGCTTATTTTAAAGTGGGCATGATTTATCCTCAACAGTATTGCTACATTCATGTTCAATTTATTGTTTTTTTTTCACGAAAAAGAAAGCATATTACATAGTACCCTAAACAATAATGAACAAATGTGAACAATCAATTTCACTAACATCCTGTAACCTTGATGCACTTAAACTTACTTCCTCTTCTCCCAGCCTCTACATGCTTACCCAGCTCTGTCCACACTGCCTCCCTCCTGGAGTTTTATACTGGTCAGGAAAGTGAAATTTCAGGGTGCCCAGAGGATACGTCATTGGGCAGGACCAAAGACCAATGATGCAACTGTAAAAACAAAAACATCTATTGTCCGTTGATGATAAATGTCTTCTCGTGAGCATTTTTTTTTGACTGAAATGAAGTCTGAGCACATCCTTGTATGTATGCATGCAAAGTTAAATGTCACTCCAGATGTGTAAACAGTTAATTATGGCATGAGCTTTTGCTTGTGTTGTCAGCAGGAAGAGAGCTTGTGTAAGTCCAGTACAGTTTGCCTCCAGCAAGGTGGTGTGAGCACAGCATGGATGAGCAGATGCATTTTAATCAATAAAAGCAAAGCTCACTCCAGTTACCATGACTCCAGATCAGTTATTGAGGCTCCTGTTGTGCCGTACATCATCATGCAGTATGGTGCATTTTTTTCTGTGCTTTGTTCTTCAAACTTCATTTGAAACTCACATACACAAAGAGGTTCATTAGTGGATCAGAAGAGATTTGATTAGAGATGAGGGTGTTCATGCCATACTTTGAACAAATGTGCACATTGGTTGAGTACTCTCATTACAAGAATGGATGGGTTTTGTGTTCATTTTTTTCCATTTCTTATCAGCCACTCGTGCCGCCTCGTAGCCATATCGCACGTTTGCATCCAGGCCTCTTGTATTGGCCTCCTGGAACTGATATCTGTTGCTAGGCTCCAGATTCCCTCCAAGGAACAGATTGTGCTGGGCAGCCCCAGCCCTGTCTCACAACGGCAATCCGATTGGCTGCCACGTTGTCGAGGAGATACAGTACAGCTCTGTGCAGGGACAGGCATGGCCTGCACCTGAGATTAACCCCTGCATTTGCAGGCTAGGGAATTCCCCCCAGGGAACGCTGCCCAGCCATCTACTTTCCCCTTCTGACTGAAACGGACAAGATGAAATACTCTGGTGTCTAAAACACTCTTAGTCAATGACAAATTAGTGGGAGAAAAGAACATACAGTAGCTGTCCAGTAAATACTGGAACAGTTCTTAGTGCTCTGGCAGGATTTTGTTGTGTTTTTTTTTCATGCAGTTGTTTTACCACTGTGTAGTAATTTGTGCATTATAAGGAAAAAAACCCTAAGGAATTTAATGAAGATAAAGGAGGATTTGGGCAGTCACATTATGATAAGTGTTGCTTCTTGAAACCTGCACTAATGGTAAAGTAATGGAAAACTCTTTTCACTAATTTCTGAAAAAACAAATTAATTGCCACAGTGCCTCTGGGGTATTTAAAGTAACTACTCAGTATGCTTCTACTTAAATGTATAATTCAGTTGCACAGCCTAGAAATGAGTAACACATAACAGACCCACAGGGTGAGTTTTAGTGCTGTCCTCTTCAGGCGCAAAATACAAAATTTGCTCCTATGTACATTTGCTCTAATGGTTTGCAATATTAAACTTTCAGAAAATCCGAAGTGAGGAGCTGAAAAGTTTGAAAATATTCCTTAAAAGTGGTGGCACCTAATAAAAATCTAACACTAATGATCAATAACCAAAACTGAACAGAAGACTGATGTGTGCCTGAGATAGCTGGAATAATTTTTTTCAAAAGAAAAGATCACTATCTTTTCACTAGCCTAATTTTTACTTGTGTAGAGAAACCAATCAATCAATTCCTCAAGATAGGAAACCCACTCAGACCTATTACAAACATTCGGTATCCATTTATGATCTGTTTGACTCCCACTTACTACATGTATCACCATTATCATCTGCCTCAGTAGCTAGTGATCACGAATGGCAAAGAAAGGATATTTAAAGGTTCCTCCAACAATCAAGCCTGCTGTGCATTTACATTAATTTCCTCCTCTTCAGCCTCTTTATCTTCATCTGACAGTGAAATCAGCAGCTACCCTTGCTGATACAGAGGCAGGCCTGGGATCAATGAGTTATTTTTTAGGGCAGGGGCACCACAAAGGATGAAAAACAGTAGTTAAATTATGCAACAGCTTCACAATTTACTTCAATAAATATGTTATCAAAAGACGTCATCAGGGACTGAGGAAATGAAACCTACTATGACTGAACTAGACACGGGAAAATACACTCAACAGAGATTGAGTGACAATTCCGTTCATTAACAGCTTAAATGTTTTTAGCTGCCTTGAAAGTGACTTGGGTATGTGAAAGTACATGTGTGTATTTAGGTGGTGAGGGTGACTGTGTAAAATACAAGTACATCTGTGTACAGTATATACAAGTAGAGTCCTTCATTCTATCATCTTTTTTCTAAACAGGAATGATTAACAAAATATCGTTGGTTCCAGCAGATAAAATATTTCTATTTAAAAACAAACCAGTTCTAGTTGTGTTTTAAAGCATCAAAGTGAAAATAATGGATGTCAGAAAAATATTTGCGCTTTAATGTTGGTTTTTACCAGTGGGTATAAAAAGTCGGTTAGAAAACCTACAAACACTACTGAGCTTTACTGCTCTGCACTCTAAACAAATCCAAACTGAATAAAATTAGACTTTATAACCATTGTATTAGTGTCCCTGTAGAATGAATACTAATTGTGCAGATAAGTGTTCATTTTCAGTCCCCTTGACTTATAAAGTACTGTTCTGATGTTTTCACTTTGCTGGCTTTTTCAAACTATACTTTTTCTGCTCTTCTATGCCATAACTGATTTTTCTCAGTTGTACATTTTCAGTATCTTTTTCTTATTTTTAAGGAAATTATCTTATTACAACATTCCACAAATCTGTACTTTCATATGTACACTGATACACACTGACTGGATAAGCAGAAATTGGATGGCCTGGCAGGTTGTGTTGTCATTATCTCTCCTTTTTATCTTAAAAGATGAAAATCGCCTTATAAAATCACATTGTCACAAGTACTGTAGCTTATGTACATTAAATAATATATACTGTAGTATGATATAATGATACTACTACTAATGTCATATTTGTAGTGTTATAAAATAGTATAACGTATATTATATAATATTATCATATTTGGTCATTATGTTAATTATGGAATGTCATTGTAGAAGGACTAAAATCGAGATTTTATGACTCGTAAATGACATATTAAGAGAGCATGTGAGATAATATTTTTCATTGTATGAGGTTATAAAAGAGAATGGTTTCAAACGATTTGGACATTACCTTATATCTGATGTAATGTATTCTGCCGTTGTCATCGTATTCTCATATATTCTCACCATATTATGCCAACCAGAACATTTAGCTTTCATTTAGATAATAATTTGAAATTGGCTGCTGCTTAAATTTCTATTTTAAATCTGTAAATGTCTAGTCAGGGTACAGTAACTTTTATCATAAAAAGTTACAAAAAGAAGAATTAGCTTGCTGTGAATGTGATCACATGTTATCATCTTAATTTAGCTACATCATGCTCTGATGCATTTATTTGACACTAAGATCTTAAATTGTTTTCTATATAGGTGGCATATGTGTTACAATAATACACTGGGGATTTCACAGAATATTTATTCTAGGATTGAATATTGTATTGGCTGAAAGAGGGTTTTCGTGAAATCTTCAGTGCCGTATTTGTACTTTAACATACACCTGTATTATATATAGGAGTTAAAAAAACAGGATTATTTTTCCATGTCCTAAAAGTTCATGCACACTACCACAGATAAAAAGGTTATTACATTTCTCTTTCATATTTGTGAATCATGACATTACATTGAACGTATTGTGTAAACATACATGAGAAGAGAAACATCATCTCAGCAGGGCCACAGTTTGTGGTGACTTTGCTCAAGAATTGTCTGTCCTCGCTGTAGGTATATATTTTACTTTATTTGGCTTTAAAAAGATGTATAAAAGACCAACTAGAGTACAACCGAAAGAGAAGCAAAAATAAGTACACAATTTCTGGTCCTCCCTAGAAATGAATGATGAATTTTTCCACCATGTGAAACTAGTGTTTATGCATAGCTCAGCTCTATTCTCTGAAAGACATACTGTACAGTAACTATCAACATATTTCCTAAAAAAGTGCTAACCATTTTGAGCGTATGAAAGATCTACAGTACCATACTGAATATTTTTCACAACTAAACCTATTTCAGCATTAACATAATGCCCAGAACAATTCCATTTATTCTAAAGAGTGCAGACACTAGATGGGAGTATAATTCAAGGATGTGTTTGAAAAATCTAAGTCTGTCAACAGCAGCACTAACCTGTCAGACTGAAAAGTCAGTTTTTGAGAGCTCTGTAGGTGAACTATGGTTTTGCCAGTGAAAGAGCTATCAAATTTGACAGAAAATTATTTGCTATCTCAATTTCTTTTTCTGAAATCGGTAAATGGACTGAGAACATAATTTACTTGTACTGTACTGTATTTGAGCTGCAAATAATTCTGGTTGAGAACTGGAATTTCCCAGATATAGAAGACTGATTACATTGCACTTGGTCAGCTTTTTTAATTAGAATTTGCACCTTTCTGAAGTTTTTGTAATTTCATATAACAGATTCTTTATCCTGTAATACAGATTTTAAATTGAACAGTGATGTCTTGGTCAATGGATTAGAAATCTAAAAGACACGTTATCAATGGACTAACTTCACCAGCACAATCCAAATGCCTTCCTCTTCATTAGAAATGTAAAATGTACAATCAATATTAATAATATTAATATTAATAGTAAGCTGACATTTGGCGCCAATACATTCGTAAGAAAAATCTAGAAGATCAGTGAAGTGGAGAAATATGTTTTCCTTTGTGAAAACCAACAAGCTGACCATAAATAAATCAGGTAATGTTTGAAACAAAATGAACACCAGACCTTGTGAAGGATACAATGAGATGTGGAGTTGTAATGGAGTGGTGCATGTTCTCGTGCGATCTAACAAGGCGTTCACTTGAGTTTCACGTCATGTGCCTCTGATTCCTCCCACAGTCCAAAAACATACTGGTCGGTTAACTGACTTCGAATGGACCCTCCTGGTGCCCCTTGCTTACCCAATTAGGCTCTGGCCTCCCCACAACCCTGTACTCGACAGGGCTTAGAAAATGGACGGACAAATACTGTAAAAGTATTTAGTCTCTATGCTACAATCCCCACCCCGTTTAGTACAACCGTTCAAGTTCCAGTGTGGGTGACAGATCAACATCACAGTGAGACAACAGTGTTTTCAAAATGCTTACAGATGACTGGACCTGGCATACTGTACCAAGACAGAATGAGAGAAATACAGCCGCCTTGGTGTGGAGTGCCAAGACTCTCTTTATAACAACAACACTAATAAGCCTAAAATTACATTATTTCTCTGTATTTCATACAGGCAAGAATTATGAGACAGCTACTAATAACAAATTAATAATGACCCCACTAGTCAATTAATAACCCTATAATGAATAATCCTGTAAGTCAAAGTGTGAGCTTCTGAAGTATAAAACAGGCACAGAAATACTGTTCACTGCTCTTGAACATTATTTTGTGAAGGCATACACAAACTTGTATTTTTAAAATGTCAGTGACTCCCACTACTACCTTAAATTGCAGTATACAGTATGTACCCATTTCGTTTCGTGAAGGTGGGTGTCAAACAGTTGTTTGAATGATTGCCAAGACAGCTTCTATCAGCTCAGCCGAAGTGTTAATGATTGCAGGTGGACAGATTAAGCTATTTAGGGAATGGGCAGGAACAAAGGCAAATTAGGGGTTGTGTCACTGATTTAAAATTGCCCTCTGCCTTTTCTTAGATGCATGCAAAGTTTCTAAATAAAGCTCCACCCTGCAGTCGCTTCAGTGTGGAGCTTTGTGTCGTTATGCAGATGAATATACTGTATTCTAACAGCAATAAAACCCATTAAAGGTTTTAACAGCTAGTCTGTGGCTCTTCTCATCTAAACTGGTTTCAAGAATGGAAGGAGGCAGATATGAACTTATGTCTGACTCAGTTGCGAACACTTACTGAAAGATGTGGAAGGTCAAACACTGATTGTGAAGTATCTTTGTGAAGTACTACAAGATAGTTGTCTGTCACTGTAATATTACACCAGGATGAATGATCTCAGATTCGGTTTGACATGTTTTAAAAACACCAAGCCTTATGTGGATTTTACCTTATTTTGCAAAATGAAAGTTTTCCAAATTAATATTACATGATTTAAAAGTATAATTAATGCTAGTACTGTGCTTATTTATATAGCATATTTATAATGCTTTTTTCAATTAATTTAAATAGACACATTTTAATTTATTTTATTTTATGGTTTTCACTTTTCACTTTTTTTGAGTTTGTATAGATTTTATTTATACATTTGGACATGATGCCTTTTTATGTGCCTCGATAGAGAAAGTCCTATTATAGAAAAGTCTGACAAAAATTAAAGTAAATGATAAAAATGCAAAGCAACATTGATTTAAAGTAAGATACAATAGGTTATCTGCTTTGTAAATGATTAAACCTTATATTTTTTTAATTGTCATGACAACCCCCTATACAATGTAAATCCTACTGTACTACACAGGTCTCAGTATTTTTGTTTGCTTTCATACAGTACTTAGTCTAATTTCTTTACATGCTTCAGTTCACAGTTTACCTGCATCTTTACCTTTCTGACCATGATTTTTAACCCAGGTTTGTAAGTCCGTCCCGGCTGGAATACTGCACATGGGGAAAAAAATACCAAAGAACGAAATAAAAATAATTTCCTAGCTCTTCACATAATTAATATCCTTTTGCAATTGTTTCACTCCTGTGGAAATATATTAATGTGTTGGGTTAAAACATTTTTCAGATTTGTTACAGATTGTAAAAGTTGCTCATATCCCTTTTTCTTGTTTAAAACGAAATGCTTGTACAGTACTTCTAATTTAAATTCAAGACTTCAGACATATAATAATATTACATCTTTTTCACAAGTCAAATATAAATAAAACATTAAAGATATATACATAGAGTACTACCACTTTCACACAAGCAGAATAAATGAACACTTCTATAGCAGGAAACCATGAAAGAGCACAGGCCTGTTGAAAAAGTCTGTGATGCAGAAACCATACGACACCTTTCCATTATACCTGGTAGGACCTTCCTGAGAGGTAAGGACAAAGGGAGGAGGATCTGGAGATTCACAGAGTTGAGAGGGATCACCACAGGGGAGAAAGCGGCGGTTCTGTCACAGTAGGAGGCCTCTTTGACTGACAGAAGTCTCTGTGGAGTGGCCTGGCTTGAATCTGGGCTGATTGGGATCAAGGAGGTCTTTCTGAGAGAGAAACATGGACAGCTCCTTAAATGCAGCTTGTTCAACTGTTTTGGACAGGAAGAAGAGACACACATTTTAAAACATTTTACGTGTTCCACCTAATGAAAGCCGAGCAGGTTTTATTGTACTTGTATTTATATATCTCTAGATTTTATTTCAAATGTTATGTTTGTACTTTAACCTTTTGTTATGTTAGATTTTTATGTAATCATTGTTTTCATGTATCTGGCACGCTACAGTACATAACAAATATTCTGCATAATTCTAAATAGGAAGATATTACATCTACGAGAGCATATTTTGTTTGGAGATCTACTTTTCAGAATGCACCAGTGTCTTCCTCTACAGAATGGATTTATTAAACATTAAAGAAAAGGGAGAGGAAACACATGAACCGAAAGGGAAAGTTTCAACACCCTTGGCATGTTGAAATATTTTCTATGAAATATATCTCCTTTCACAACTTTTTTAAAAATGTAAAGAAAAATAGTTGAGTTATGTTTGGTACTAGTGAAATACATTTTGTAGACTGGAAAATACAGTACCACCCCACAGCTGCCTGAGAAGCTGATTCATTGTGGGAGGGTTATATGCAGAATAAAAACCTGGAGCTCAGTTTTTTTTTTTGCTTTGGGGAATGTGTGAATCAGGGCAGCTATGCTGAAGAATTATATAAATTGTGAAAAGCTGCTGATTAATGGAGACCAGAACAGGGGAGAGAAGACACTGAAACTCAATTAATTATTTTGCAAATTGAGAGCAAAATAGAAAAGGGAGGTGAAGACCACATTTACATATTGCTTTAAACCTGATCATACCCAGAATCTATGATGAAATATGTTAAATTCATAAGAAACCAAATTATCATAGTAACTACTACTTTTTGTTTTCATACTGACAGTATTAGCCCACTGAAGCTCAGCAGGTGTGGGCCTGGTCAGTACCTGGATGGGAGACTGCCTGGGAAAAACTAAGGTTGCTGCTGGAAGAGTGTTAGTGGGGCCAGTAGGGGGCGCTCACCCTGCAGTTAGTGTGGATCCTTATGCCCCAGTATAGTGACAGGGACACTATACTGTCAAAAATGGGACGTAAAACCGAGGTCCTGACTCTCTGTGGTCATTAAAAATCCATGGGTGTTAATCGAAAAGAGTAGGGTGTTATCCCAGTGTCCTGGCCAAATTTCCCATTGGCCTTTATCAATCATGGCTTCCTAATAATCCCCATCTATGAATTGGCTTCATCACACTGTTCTTCTTCCAAATGATAGCTGGTGTGTGGGGAGTGTACTGGCGCACTATGGCTGTCTATACACTGGTGGTGGTGGAGGGGAGTCTCCATTACCTGTAAAGCACTTTGAGTGGAGTGTCCAGAAAAGCACTATATAAGCAAAGAAAAACACAATGTAAGCAATTATTAGTAGAAGTAGTGGTAGTAGTAGTATTCACAATAGAGAAAGTGCAGGTTTTGTAAATGTGCTTCAAAAGCAGTAGAAAGTATTTATTTTCTATATACATTTGGGAGAATTTCTAAACTAATTCAATTCAGATGGATCAATTCAGTTTTACAAGTAATTTAAAACCCATAACATGGTCTGTTAGTTGCTGATCTGATAATGATAACAAGAATAAGAGTTCTGCAATGTCATATATAAGCACATTTTATATGACAAGGTGGCTTTGCTTCTAAACAAATCTCAGCCTTCGTGAAATTTCGATGGAAGTGCACAAGGATGAATATGACACACGAGCGCCTGGATTTGATCAGAGTTCCAAGCATTATTATTTAACCATTATTACCCACAGTCTCTGGAGCAGCGGCTCCTGCATATGTCACAGTCTAATCTCTGTGTACTGGCTTGGAATTCCTTTAGGAATAATAGCAGATTCTGTAAGTGTAACCATGTAACCATATGGTGTAACCATAGCATTAAAATTCATTTCAATATTTGTTGTGAACAATGCTTGGGCAGTATGAGGAATCCTGCATATAGATTTTGCACTGCCTGATTTGTAAGTTATAATAATAATAATAATAATAATAATAATAATAATAATAATAATAATAATAATAATAACATCACTTTATTAACCCTTTACAATTTCTTGCATTAGGAATTTGTCTTTGCACATACACCAGCTTGCTCTCCATGTGACACACAGATAGAGAGCATGGGGTCAGAGCACAGGGTCTGTTATTTATACAGTGCCCCTGGAACAGCTGGGGTTAAAGGCCTGGCTCAGGGCCCAACAGAGTAGGATTCCTCTGCCAGCTGTGGGATTTGAACCAGCAACTTTCCAGCCACAGGTGCAGAGCCACCACTCCATCCCCAAGTTATAGGCATCTACAGTATATTTCACAAAGAAAATCCACACATTTACTCATAACATAGTATGTTGAATTAATACTGACCTACTGTATGCTTAGATACCTGGCCTATCAAGCATCTTGAATTTTCCTCCTGCCATTATTGAAGGGACTGCAGAATGCCGGCACCTTTGGCCATGATATGATTTGTGGTCTGTCAACCTCCACGACTTAGCGATGAATTTGAACCAATGTTGTGCTCTTCGCATGCAGAAAATGAATTTTGACCATATCTGTAAAAGGCCAGCCAACTTTAAACTCATACTTAGTATTACCACAGACAGATGGCAAGTTCATGTGGGCTCAGACCTGCTGAGGTAACCTCTTGTTGGTTGTTAGAAGTCTTCTAACCTACTTTGTTCAAAAGCCCTCCTCTTCAATTAGATTTTCCTGAAGTGATACATGTATATAGCTGTTCATTTGGGATCAGAAATCTAAATTACGTAAATTGTGCAGCATAACAATAATATTATAAACAATTTTATTTTTATAAGCTCAAGTATGTGTTTTCACAACAAGTTCTTTAACCTAAGCACCATAACATTGTGTTATAATTCATTTTCCCATTGTTGAAAATATAGATAAATAGACAGTGCTGTAGATACCTATAGGTGTTTATTTAACTTTTCCTGTACAACTGTGTGAAAATTTAATTTAACACAATTGTAAATGGACTTTACTTTACTTTATTCCAATGTGTTTGTTAAACCGTTCTTATTAATACATTTGGAAAAATACATAGTTTGTCAAAGGACAGATATTTATTATTAAGGTAGTATTATTTCCCACTTAGGGCACTGATCCCTCAACAGAATATTTCATGAAATAGAAATTGTTGCAATTTTGCCTTGGACAGGTTCTTAACATGGGAAATGTTTTTTTTAATGGAATTATGAATAAAGTAAAACTAAAACCGGTACATAAGAAGCTCATGTTTCTTAATGTTTATTTGTCTCACCCTTTTAATGTCAGTTGCTGGAGTGAGAGCCTTCTTTCCTTTAATTACATGCCCATAATGTACAAAGACACATTCAGTACCTTTCTCCTTGTACCGGTGTATTTCATGTGATATTTTATTCTAATCTTATAAGCAACTTGGGAGGCATGCGTGAAAAGGTCCTTTACAGCATCGATATTGCTAACATAAGTGAAAATTAGTTTTATTCAAGGTTCCTTTTTTTTGGAAGGGAGGTTAATAATGTTTGTTCATTGAGGTGTTGCACAGTTGAAGAGACTTGATTAAATCAATTTCTCATAGATTGCTGAATTTATATTAGATAATCATCGTTGGAGTTGTGATTATTTTAAGGCAGAAGTATTGTGTGGCACTTGTGCTTTTTTATTTCTTTGCAGACAGTATTCATGCAGTCCTGTTTGTTGTCTGATCTGAGATAAATACTGATTTTCCTCTTTTTAAATGTAGTGTGCGTTTTGTTTCCTTCTGTACCCAGATTAGGACCCTGTGATTTTCTCCTGCTCTTAGTTGTACCTGTTTTTGTTCCGAAAGCGATATTTACCCTGACTGCAAGAGACTGTGCCATGTTCCCTTGGCTATTAGACACTGGACGGCAACTAGCAGAACTTTTTCTTATGTTCACTTATGATTATAACATATTCTGCACGTAACACTAAAAACAAGTTACTTGATAAAACATAGGTAGGTCAGCTCACAACAATTTCAAACCTTCTGCCGAATATTTATTTCTACTTTATTCATGCCTGATGTAGCATCTCCGGAGGGAGACATAGTAGTGTAATGGATAATACAGCTCCTGGACGTTTCCCACAGCACAATAAGGCAGGGTCAACGAGCCTCCGAGTTCAGTGCCCTTTAAGTACAGGTAAGCACATACAGTAGTCACATCAAGTCAGAGCCAAATACAAGATATTTGTATTTTTCTCCCATTACATTACGTAGGCACACCACTGATTCTCTTCAGAAAATTTCTACCTGCCTGACTGAACACAGCGTAGGCACCACAAAGTGGGGAATTGGAGATGTTTTCGGGCACAGTGTTGTTCATGTGTCATTTCCTGTAGTGCTTTTGTTTTGAGCTCTCCTGTATGGAGAAAGCAGAAAAATGTAAATTAAATCAAGCGCCTATTTTCAGTATCCGTTTTATCCTGGTGTTTATCCTCCCGATCACAGGAGTAGTGAGAACGAGTCTTGCTCGGCAGGCGTACAACACCACTTCATATGGGCCGCAACTGAGAGATGGTTGGTCAACCTGGACAGCATGTTTTTGGACAGTGGGAAGAAAGCAAGCAAGGTGTCAGGTCCCCCAAAGCCTAAAAACAACCAAGCCTGAAGCTGGACTACACCTGTTGTAATAACTTTCCTATTATAGTCTGTGACCCGCTGGCCTTTCTGACTGCCGTTTAGCCTGAAAACTAAACCAACCAGCCAGTCCTGTTTAGCCAGGGAACCAATATCTGTGCACCTGACAAAGCAGTAGCTGGGTTACTATTTCGGTCTCTTAACTTTGTGTCATTTTGGTCTCACCACAAGACCGAACCTTTTAACCATCCATGCTTTGTTCCCCCACAATCTATTCCCGTGAAAAGAGAAGACAACCTTTCCTGTGTGACGAACCTTTTTTATAGAGGAATCTGAGTATCAGCAGAATTTCATTCCTCTAACCATCTCGTGCTAACTTGTGCCCTTTGTTCTCTAGAAGATCGGCTCTTAACCTTTACTGCAGCCAGCACCCCTTGTGTTCTCAAAATACGTTCTTGTACCCCTTATCAAAAATCAATGAATAAGATTAGTTCTTTAAACCTTAGAACTACAGAATGAAAGAGATGAAATTATGTATTTTAATATTGCAGTAAAATTAAGAATACATGGAAAAATTACACCCTTTTTTTAAGATTACCTTGAAACACAAAGATTGGATTAAACAAAGTAGTTGTATTGTACCTTCATGCCTGGGCCTAATTTGTGTTTAAATGTGTGTATAAACTGATTTACTTATTAAAACATCCGGCGTGTCTTGCACCCCCAGAAAGGGCCTCTCACACCTCCAGGAGTGGTGCAAGCAGCTCCAGGGTGCCAAGATCATCCATCCTAGAATCTACTGTTCTTGATTGTCCCTGAGACAAGTACTGACACTCCCTGATCCAGCTGTGCCATTACATGGGGGAAAACCTACACAAATACACAAAAAAAGCAGAAGCTGCCCATTAATGAAACATAATGGCCAGATGATCATTAACAGGATTTTCTCATTAGAAATATGCTTTAAGAATGTAATTTTCATGTTCATTGCTCTACATGTTCCATCTTGCATATAATCATTAAAGATTAATTTCTGGACTCTTACCAATAAGTTGTGCAGTATTGTTGCTATACAGTACACTGTCTGTGGTACTGATGAGAATCTACTGTACTGTATATGTGATACATTTATAGAGTTAAAATTGTAGTTCATCTTACTTGGGTTTTTCAATTTTTACAGTTAAATCCACTGTTCAGTGCTTTTTGTATACAACAATGGTGAGAGCTGATGAGTTTAGTTTCTAAGATTCCCAGAAACTTTAGATGAGCTTGAAATAAAGAAATGGAACAGAATTGAATTGCAGAGATATTTCCATGTGCAAACTTTAAATAACAGCCACTTTTTACAGCCAAAATATCCACTTAGTTTTAAAATACAAGTGTTTATGCCAAGCTACTGTATAACCTAATATGGCAGTGATGAGTCATTCTTTTTCATTTAGTTAAATATGGCAGGAATGATTCATCCTGCTGTGATATGGCAAGCCCTCATGTTTTTTTATCCTAAACCAAATTAGCTAGGTGTCACCCTTGTGACATAGAAGGAGGAACTGTATTTTAACAGGGATGCTACCCACACAGTAGCTCATTCGAATGGTTTTAAGTGAAATGTTATTAAATGAATCCTGAATCCTAATTTTCAAAGCACTAATGTTATTTTTCTGAGTGAACCACAGTCATGGATATATTATGTACAGCATATATTTGAACGAATTATGAAAGTGCTCCTTAGCTTTAAATCTACACCCACTTGCTTTTAATCCGAACTATAAACAGCCCTTATTCGTATTATCAGTTTTATTGTTAATTTGGATTTGTCACAATTTACAGTTACTTTGGAGAGAATGCATTTCAAATTGTGAAATAATGATTCCCATGCTGTCCTTTTAGGACCTCAGTTAATTTATTTATATTTTTACTGAGATTTAGTTTTGTGGTGTCTAGGCCAAACCCAAATTGCAAACTAATCAGCTATGTTTTTGAGAAATTAAAATGTGTTGATTGTACTGAATTCAACTTTGATGGCTCTTATTAATTATTTTCTGACTTGGTACTGTACAGTATATGTTAAATTGGATTCTTCAACTGTTTATAGATCCTTCCATCCTGGAAGAAAACACACTGAAACAATTAAGTAATGCAGTTTAAGATTCCAGATAAATATTAGCTTTGGTGGTAACATCATTTCAGAATTCTTAAACACGTTTCTGTGTACGTGATCAATGCCTGGTCTGTGCACCTTCAGCTTGAGCACAAGCATGCAGATTGTATGACACTCACTAGCAGAGACATTGCATACTGTATGTACCAGAGTTGTATCTCATCATTAAAAAGCAACTATCAGATAAGTGTCATTATTTGCTGGTAACTGATGTACTTGTCTACCTAGACTATCCTGTAATCACTTGATTGGGTGACAATAAGGCAATATAACAAGCCAGTATTTAATTACAGACAGCGAAAGACTTACAGTAAGTGAGCCTTGGTCTGTGCTGATTACTGTGATCAAGCTAAAAAACGCAAGGATTATGTTAGCATTTTACGTTACTGTAACAATGGATCAGCGTGGGCACACAAAGTGTGATCCATTTAACAAAAACAGTGAGATCAACAGTGACAACAATAAGTCAGCTTTGGTGAGTACAGCCACAAATAGATCAAACAGGACCTGTTGTAGTTTCTATAATGCACATGTGTTGAACCACCACCTAAGTATCAAAGTTCCTCACAAAACACCACTTGTTACCAAGGGCTTTGATGGCTGACATGCACACCCGATCTACTGTTCTTGGATGCCTGCAATCTGTTTTTTGGGTCTTCCAAAACTGCTGGCTGTGTAAGATGCTGTAGTTGTTGACAAGAGAGAGACAAGATTGATGGGTTGCTGTGATAATCAAAAAAGAATAGATCTGAGTTGATCCCTCGTGCTATCTGTGAGTTAATATTGCTGAAAGTGTCTGGTAATGGTTCATAAATTGATCTCGAATGCCCCAATGACTTCACCTTGTGACACTCCTTCCAGCAAAGTTCTCAGAGTGCATTCCTTCTTTCTCTCTGGCATCATTGCAGTGTGATTGAAAGTAGCAAATCGGTGTGCCACACACACACATTGTCACCGTGAGTGTGATCAAATAGGTTTTAACCCAGCATACTCAGAGGTTAATGAGAACTGCATGAAAACTAGTTGCAGGAAAGACACACAAGTTGCTCAGGTTATGTGTGATTTCGCTGTGCACAGTTAAAGAAATGCTGCATTTCTGTCACATTTCCAGAATATCATCTGAATCCTGAATCCATTCTATTAAAGAGGTTGTCTGAGAAATGTCATTAAAAACTACTTGGACACAGTTTAATATAGTGCTTTACAGCTAAACCATGAACCATAACAGACAAATGATCAGAGTACAATAACAAAGTAAATTGCCATGACAAATTGTGATGTCTGTGTAATGATAAACCATATTTTCTTCTGTATAGGACATATTTTGTTCTAAGCATGTGTACAAAGAATAATATCTTAACAGTAGTGACTTTTGAAAAATACTTGATTGAGGAGGCCTTGGTGGGTTTTTAATTTGCTCAAAATCCCTTTAAGCAGTTTCCTAAAGGTCAGCAGCCCGTCTACGGTCTCAACTTTAATTTGATGTAGTATGTAAAACCTTTTCGCTTAAAAAAATTGCAACATTCTTGAAAAATGTTAACATTCCCTATTAGAACACTTGTTGCCTCATCTGTTTTAATAGCATTGATAGATATCTCTCCATTGTTCATATTTCTCTCTGCTTTCATGATTCCTCGTGTCATTCATTGTGTGTTTATTATGGGGAGTGGAGATAGGAGGACTTTTTTCTTCACAAGTGGTATTTTGAACCCACTAAGCACTTGAAACTGCTTACAGTAATTGTATACACTGGCATGACAATAGGCATGCCCCTTCTGTCTGTAGTGTAAGACTCAATGCACAACAAGCATTTAAAGATAATACTGTATGTACAACTTCTATTGTACAGTAAAGTGCAATGTATTCGAATCTCATGAAAAAAAAAAAGAAAGGTATTATTAAAGCTTATGTTAAAATGATAAGTTTGGCTGATTGCCTAATGTGGAACCAAAAGATAAAACACTTTCGTATTCTTAAAATACATGTTCTGCCCGAATTAGATTCTTGCCATATTAATTAGCATTAGTACACAAATAGTATTTAGTACTTAGGCTAATCCCTGAGTCAATTTACTTTTCTGATGATGACTAACACTGCAGTCTCATGCACCTTACCATTTGTGGTCATATTTTCATATTTTAATTTACTGTGTTTGTGGCATGTTTTAACCTTTGAGAAAATGAGACAACCAGACAACCTGAGTGAATTAAATTTTAGAACTAATGAACCTTGGTGAGGTGTGAAAAAATGAAATCATTTACTATTTTGAGTGTACTTTGTTGTATTTGAAGTTTTAAAGACATTATTTTGTTGTATTTAAAGTTTTAAAGACATTATTTTGTAGCAGTGGAAACTGCAAGGTTCTCTTGGTGCCAAAACAGTTCACATTTGATTATTAGTATTTTTATGCTTTTTTATCAAAGGTAAAAATGTAGTTTATGGAAATGCTATTTCTGTGGACACAGCTGCTTTCTATCAGTCTGGTGCTGTGATGACTCCTGATTATTTTGTGATAAGCAAAGACCATAATCATCACAGTTTTGTTAATGTTTATATGTTGTGTCAAAGCTGTTCTTTTCAGTATAGTGGTGTTTCCTCGTTAAGAAGATTAAAAAGGAAGATACAGCTTACATTTATATTGGATATGGAATTTCTAAAGCACAATCATGTTGACTTTAAGAGTTTTGAGTGATTATCTATTACAGCATGTACTGTACAATCCGAAAACAAACAAATATGATGTTACCATGAAACGTGAGCAGCCCAGAATACACTATACTTATGAATGATATGTTGAGAGACAACAGGCATATTGGATACATTTCTTGATAAATAGCGTCTCTTTTCCAAAGCAAGTATATTAAGAAGGAACAGAAATCAACAATTTATGGTGTTATGTGAGAATTAAAATTCAATTTTTCAAAATAAGTTTAAATAATTCACATTTAATGTTTGCCAACAATGGACACATTACTCAAAACCAAACCATGTTTTGTCATGTATTATGTATTTAGTGTACTGTAGATTATTTATGGACCAGCCTACATGAGTCATTAAAAATATCCACGATATGAACAAATTTCCATCCATGCTTTGGTGAAATCAATTAATTTTAATATTTTAACTAGGACTAGAGGCCCAAGATTAAAAGTTCACTACATAAGTAAATATTAAATCCATAAATTCATCAGACTGGAGATTATCGTGGGTCTTGTGGTGTTAAACTGACAGTGTCAGACACTGAAAATGGGTTCCAGACCCGACAAAGATTATTATTCCTATTTAGAGTGCTGGGTAGATTGGAGCAATTAGACTAAAGTACCTCCTGGATACTTTAGTAGTCAAGAGGACTTCTCTATGTAGACAGCAGCCAAATCACTTATACAGATGCCTAAAGAACATACTGTAGGTAATGTAAGGTCTCCTACTTAACCAAAATAACACAGCATACAGTATTATCTTTCCTGGTTTCATCATGTGGTCCTTTTTTCCGATACATTATACACTTCAGCATTATTTAAACATGATTTCAAATTTATACTTTACTCAAATTTATAACATTTTGTATGTAAGCTATCCATCCATTATCAGAACCAAGCGCATTTGTTCTCAGCAATTTGGCAGTTCCAAACTGGGTGGCCACAGAATGAAAAGAAAATAACTAGCAATTGCTGAAAGAAAAAGCAATAAAAAATATCTACACTCGCATGTCCCTCATATCACAAGTAAAAACAATAAAAATAAAACCTCAGAACATCCAAAGTTATATGAGGAGCAAATTCAAAATCCAGATAATAACTAGAAATTTGTCCTGGAGAAAGAGATTAATGGAACAGTTTAAATGAGTGTAAAGGCCTGCTTTTGTTTATTTTACAAGCTGGCACTGGCTGAAATTGACAGACCTCGAGCAGTTCCCACGGCAACAATGGCAGCCTTGAAACACCACATCAGAGTCAGGAGTGGCAACAGGCCTGTCAGTGAATGGTTATAGACGCAGAGAATAGATAGTGAGGGAGGCCTGTCATGTCATACCGCTATAAATTGGTAAATCACATAAAGAGAGACAGTCCATAACTCAGTCCATATTGTGTAAAGAATGGCTGGCCCTGTCTGCACTGTAGATCCTTATCCTAACCAGTGTCAACCGTGGCTATTGGCTGATAAGCGTGGCCTGTCACTAAGCAAATGGTAGAAGAAATAATGAAAAAGTAATAAGTCAGATGAGAAGACAGCCATGATTAAGCATTATTAAGAACATCTTTTTTTGGTGCAATTATTGATATAAAAGAAAATGAGCTTCGAGCTCCTTTCTCATCTTTATAGATGAACTCTATCCCAATGGAGTGGGATGGGTATCAAGAGGAATGTAACTGGACTATTTCAGAAGTCATCACCGACACTCAAACTCACTTTATGAAAGGCAATCATGATATATTTCTTCCTAATTTTTAAGGCAAGCATGGGTTTCTAGACTGATGAAAAAAATTAACTGAATGTGGTTATTAATGAGATGAGAAAAGAGTTGGATTTGCGTAATATAGAGTTCAATCATATTTTTTATAGTAGATTTCTAAAAAAACTGGGGACTTAAAATATGCACTAGGCAGCTGTGGGATACATATTCTTGAGGCTCCACTATTTGCCAAAAATCTCAGCATCCCTCTAACATGCAAGTCAATCCTTCTCATACTGTATTACTGTACATCCTGTTTCCTTATTTAGTTTTTTTTGTCACTGAGATTTGGACTTCAAATTCTATCACTAAAATTTCAAAATTCAAGCTAAACGATAATTTAAAAAGCTACCATCCTCTTAAATACAGGCTGTGTCATATTTACCATTCTTTTGAAAACTATGGGTATGGATATATTATATTATTTAGTACATACAGTTTATTCCTTTTTGAACCTTTAAAAATGTTGCTGCCTCTTCAAATACAAGCTTTAATGTACAGTAAATTAAACAAAATGCATAGATCTCAAACCTAGAATTAACAATTATTCATATATGGGGGCTGTAAAAATATAATATTCTCTTTAAAGTTTTAAGATTTAAAGTTTTAATTTATTTTTATTTAGAAAAAGGGTACATGTTGCTGCAATATCCTGAAAAAAAGTCAGAAAATTTAGCCATTTGACATTTCATTTTTCATAATAAATCATTATGCATAATTTGCATTATTTACCTACTTTTCCCTTTATTTCCATATTTTTCCAATATTCCACATAGAGTAAGTAGGAGAATTAACAGAGTGGAGAGGGGATAAAAAATGAGTTTTAATGTCACCCAGGATGAGAATTGAGATCAAAAATCATAAAAAAGGTGAATGTTTTGGGAGATGAAATATAGAAAAATATCTCCAATGTAGGCTCAACAGCGGAAAAGTGGAATTTTAAACGAAAGAGTCTGAAACTCTCATTTCATGATTAACAAGAAATATGATCAAGCTTGTCATTTTCAATAATTCCAGGAGAAACTAATTATCTAGGCCCAGAATTTAGAAAAAGAAACTTTAGACTGCCAAACATTAGTTCTAACACATTTGCCAAACTCAAGCAGATTTGAGTTGCGAAGAGAGAGAGGTTTGTTTACAATACTTTATCTGTGTGATATATAAGCAATAATTACAAAGACCCACACATTCTAATTAGTGCTGAAATGGAATTAACTATTATTAAGGTGAAAGAAGGTTAAAAATTCCTGATCACGGGTGCAACAATTGACAGATGATACTCAAATAGATTGAGTCTACAGATTTTTGTGTGTGGACTTTCTCCTTCGTTGGCTGATTAGGTATCTACAGCAGTGTAACCTGGCACATCACAATGAGACCATTCCATAGGACACCCGCATTTCCAGCCCATACATGTTATATTTACAGTCCTGTGGTCACTGTCTTACTAAAGTGTGTATAGCATGCAAAAAAAAGCCCTGGAGAGGAATCAGTGAGAGGCCCATGTGCAAATGCTGTGTAAATGCTTGCTCTGCTGACAAGCATTTCCTAATGTTGTTTGGCTTTCATATGCCAGTGTTGAAAATCCATACTGTCAGTTTTTGTGACGGGTCGAATAAAGTGAACTGAACAATTGCATTTCCAGTCAAAGTCTTACTCATACTTGCAGAGAGAAAGAAGCATTCAGCCTTCTCTGGAAGAATTGTGAGATGCTGGAACCTGGGCTTGTGAGTCTTCACAGCTGTGTCTGTTGCTGATGATACTAGTGAAAAGATCTCCAGTGACCCCCTGTCACCATCTCTTGCCAGAGGCCCTGTTCTGACCTGAAACCCTGAAGTTTATCTGTGATAATTAGGATTTACTTGATTTCCCCTGTATTTTAGTATCCAGCTCATTCAGATGGCTGGAAATGTCTGCTAGATATCCAAGCTTAGCCCATGAGTAATTATCAGATCCTCACTGTTTATGAGGCAACTCATGCGGTGTTGAAAACTCTGTTCATTTCTCATGGACATTGCAGAGAATATTATACACCTCAGTGTTTCAGCACACAAAAGAGTGAACAAATGGGATAGTGGCCAAGATTTTATGCAATTCACAATTAAGGTTTCTGCAATAGTATGGGGTTTCCTTGGTTATGATACAAACTCGACCACAAAGTAACGAGCCCCTTGAGCCTTTATCCAATGAAACACAATCTGCTTCATGCTTTGTCCTTCCAAGTGTTTGAAGCCCGGAATGTTTTTGTGCTCAAGAGATGGTGTTTTGTCTTCTAATGGCATTTTAATTTAGCTACATCTCAGCATATGCAAGATTCTCTCTGAAAATGAGACATTCACGAAAGGGGCAATTGGCATCTCAGGCCCATGACAAGTCAAAAGCCAGATAGCTCTCACTTTACTTAACACAGGTCTCTGAACGCTTTTTGCTATTTATCTTGGGACTCATATGCTTTATCAATGGCTGATTTAGTGGACAAATCCCCTTTTAGACGACATACAGTATCAATCCATTTCTTCTTAGATCAGGGGAAATAAAATACAGCTATGAATGAAATGTGGATAAATTAGCTATATCTGCTACCTTATTTTGGACTGTTTTACGATCAGCAAATAAGTGAGCAAAAGCAGCTGTGTGGTTTGTTTGCTCAGTAGTAAAAACTACTATATAATCCCAATTTGCCCTTTATCCTGCATTGAAAATGTTCATCTTTTAGAATAGAAAGACCAATATCTCAATTTTAAAGTGTTTCATGTTTGGTTTTCATGAGATCTATGGGTTGTAAGGATGGCTGGTTTGAATATAAAGACAAAGCAAACTGTTTAACATTGCTTTTCCTTACCTACTGTATGTAAACAAATTCACAGCACTCTTTCACAGCTCTCATGTGCCATGACACACCACTGATCTATGCCTTCCAGCAGTAATGAAGTGACTGTGGTCATCCTACCCATCAATATTTTTCCCAAATACCTGCAGAAGCTCCTTCTGTCACTCTGCCGCCTAGACAATTAATCACTTACTTCCTGCACCAGGAAGTAGATATAACATCTGATAAAGTGAACTGTACCAGCTTTTCTCGGTCAGCTTCTGACAAGGCAGCCAAAAATCAGGCAGTCAGGACTCGTAGTCAGGAAAAAGTATAAACTCTGCAAACTAGAATGGCAATCCAAAACACAATACCAAAATCAAGATCCAAACACCAAAGTCATGTATTCAAGCCAGAAGTCCAAAAAAAGCAGGAAGCAGTCACGATTGCAGCACACACACGCAAAAAAAAAAACAAAAGCTCTATAGTGTCCCACAAGAAGTTCAACCCAATACTGAGCAAAGGTAGAAGCAGACAGGTGAGTTTAAATAGAGTGAAAGGGAGGCGTGGTCATGGGTTAACGAGACACGTTTAACCCACGTCTTCCCAGAGTGGGTGGAATAAGTCGAGACCGTGAAGCTGCCCTCTGGTGACTGGAAGTCGGAACTGTAACCAGCAAGTGGTAAAAAACACTTTTCTCCATATTGCTGAGGAGCCCTCCAAACACTTTAGCTAAATGTGAAATCAGTGGAATGTTTTTTTATTTGTCAAATGCACAAGTGCAATGAAAAGCTTATTTATGTATGTATATGTATGTATACTCCAATACCAAGACATTTTTAGAGCTGGACACATAGATTACTTGCAGTGATTTACTTGAAGTTAATAGATACACATTTCACAGTATTATTTTCAGTGTTAAAATACGTGTTATCTTTGTTAAATGTGTACTTCTTGTTCTTGGTTGTAGGTTATTTATTGTGTGTTCTTCAAAGCTGGTTAATAAAAGCTCTTGCCTGGGCCCCCCTGAAAGCTCGGGCCACCCCTACATGTCATGATGATAAAGCATTAGTGTAAGAGGTGAGACAACAAGAAGGTCTCAAAAAGGTGAAGATAAAATTGCAGTAAATCCAGAAGACAGATGTTTCTAAAAATGTCATTTAAATTGGCACATGATAACGAGGAATGTTTCAAATAAAACCTTCTAACACAGACACCAAAATCATGATATCCGTAGTATGATCTTGAGGGATAATTTTGTGTAAAGCCAATAGCAGTGCAGCATTGTGTTTAGTATATGTGTTACATTTTCTGACATTATAGCTGCACTTATCAGACATTCAAAATCTCCCAAGAATTGAATTCCTGTACTTCACATTCAGATTAACCTCAGCCTTGCACAAAGTGATTGGTTGCCTTACAATTCAATTTGCCAAACCAGCACAAGTTCTATAAACTGTATAGACAGCGATATTATTTGAGCATCTAAACCTAGTTGTATACATGAGAATGAAACATCTCACACATGACAAGCTGCAGAAACAAAGTTTTTGCAAAGGAATGCTACTCCTATTCACCGATTCCAACCCAGGTTTACATTGCACCCAGTCCCAAACTGTATGTTAAAACACAAAGAGGTCTGGTGAAACTGGTACTGACCGCTGACAAGCCCGAAATATCCAGGTGTGATAAAAAATTTCTCAGACGACATCCCTTTCTGATGTATGATCCAGAAGAGATTTTACTAGGGATAACAACATCCAAGAACTGCTTTCATTGAGAATGGAATACTTGGTGAGAAAAGTTTGGCTTGACCCGTTTGGTTTACGGATAGCCTCCTGGCCATAGGATCAGGAGTCTCCTACCCTATTCACACTGAACCAGGGGATAGCTGCAAGGCACCTTGGCATTGTTATCTCTCTTGAATTTCAGTGAATACAGTAACTTCTATTTTGTGAATGATCTTGCTGCAGGATAAGCATTAACATTTCCTAGAGAAGAATAAGATACTGTCTGCTCTGAAACCATTGCTGAAAAGAAGCAGCATAGCATAAAGTGAAATGGGCAAAAGAAAGGAAGGGGACAATCGAACTCGATAAAGCGTTTCTTCACAGAGGAGTTCCAGTTTGAGCTGTTTGTCAGTAATCAGCAGCAGTGGTGTAAAAGGCACGCTGGAGAGGATGATTCGAATGTACCACAGATACGAGAAAGCATGGTTGGGGATCAATACAGATGTGGAGTTGTGTCTCGACCAGTAGTGTTGACGCAGAGTCTAAACAAGCCTTGCCCTGATCAGTACCAGGAGGGAAAACCTGGTTGCTGCTGTCAGTGGTAACAGCGCATCAGTACATAGCACCCTTATTTTTTTTATCCAAAATTAATAAACTATTATTATATTATTGTGTATATTAATTTCAGCATGCATCCATATATTTTGAAACACTGAAATGTATAATCTGTTTATGTGGATATCATTCTGATAAATCTTGAAATCAATATCCACCATAACAATTATTAATTACAATGAAAAATGCATGCATTTCACTCACCATATAAGATTTTTCAATGCTGTGCTAAAATATTCACTTTTCCATATAAAGTGAATTTTGTTTCTCATCATATTCTCTACTGCAGTAAATAATCGGGAATTGTGTTTCTTATGAAAGGTTAAATGCATGTACACTGTTGAATTTTTACGAGTGGAATCGGAATCCATAAGAAACCATTTAAAATAATGAGCTGCTGCAGATTCTAGGATAGTGGGATAGTGTGTTCTGGGCAATTTCTGCAGTTTGTTTTTTAAAGCTCATATTAACATACAGTACTTAAAGTTAATACTAGATTTTCCCAGCAGGGGGCTCTGCTTCTTTGACTTTTAGAAACACGGTTTTTGTAATCTTGGAGAGAAAGTGCATCAATGCAGGCAAACTGACCCCTCTGACAGCTCTACTGCTCTACATAAATGATAAAAGCATATCAGCTCACATATCTTACATAATGCCCTTCAGTGGGAACATCTTAAAACCCCTGAAAATATATTTGACATGGCACAAAGTGTATGGTTTATGTTTGGTGAGCTCTGTGCACCAGAAAACATTATGGTGATATCAAAGCAACTTTGAAATATATTAACTGAATTATTCTAAAAACAAAGCAACAGTAGTTTCTCGACTGAATACAACAGAAAAAGTAATACTCCTCTGGCAATTTACAACCTGCAAGATGAATCTTAAAGAACAATTAAAAAATAATATTTTTTAACTAGCATGATATTATAATAATAATAATAATTAAAAAAAAACTTTATTTATATAGCGCCTTTAAAGGTGGCTTCTCGAAACGCTTTACAGGATGACAACAACAATAAATAAGAAGAATACACAAGATGAAACACAATTATAATATAAGCATTATATCTGATCTAAATTGATTTATTCAAATCAGAATTCTCCCTACACTTCTTGTTACTTTGACACAATGTTTTTAAATACTGGGAGAGAAAATCACATTTTAAAGAGGTCAAGACAGAACCTGAGGTAAACTCTCACAGAAGGAATGTATTTTCAGTGTGAGCTGCAAGACTTTTTTTCTAACTAAACATGGTGTTTAAGGAAAAGATCAGCACCGACTCAGGTATAATTCTGTCTAGCCAGTTGTGATAGGGAACACGTCATTTCTCTTTCTCCAATCGGTTTTCCAATTGGCTAAATCAGATCAGACAGTGAGTACACCAATTGGCTAGAGAGAGCTGCTGCTGTTGCTAGGATCCTGTTGCTAAGATCGCTGCGGTCTCTAAGGCTCCACAGGAAACATGTAATGAATTATGGATGGTTGATTTTCTCAAAGCGGCCTAATCTGTAATGCAGATGAGCTCAAAGTCCCCCCTCTTCTTCTGGGTTCATTAAAAAATCCAGAGTTTTAAATCAGGAGCTGGCATTTGCGAAATCCCAGTTGCCACAGCGGTGACTCCTGAATACCGATGTCAATTCTTATGCAAAGAGAAGGTCAAAGGTCATTATCTGTTATTTGTCCAGGAAAAGCATGCAGGATTTACAATGAACTCTCTAACCCCTGGGATTATTTTTAGATGGGTGACAAAAAAAATGGGAAAACAACCCAAGAAGCATTATTTTATATATACTGTATGAAGAGGGAGAAAGCTTTTTGAAATCTGTTTCAAAAGAGAAAATGTTTTTGGTGAAAGATGCTTGGGAACCTTGTTCTACAGCAAGTCCTTATACTTAAATGAATAAAAAGCTGCAACTAGTTGTCCTAGTTATTGCATATTGAACACTAGTAAACATCAGATAACAATATATTTTCAGAATTTACCTAGATAAATTAATCATCAATGTCCTATAAGCAGAGGAACTTGATCACTTTTTGCCAGTTATGCATAACATACACACATAAATATTTCCTTACCATTGTATCCATTTAATAAAATTGATTTGTAGGCTATTATACAAAATTTAAATTTCAGAAGAAACTGTGGTGAAAAACAAGAGTGTACCGAACAAAATGCATACAGTATATTCCAGTTGGTTAACATAATTCATATCCAGCTTATTTTCACAAAGAAGGAAAATTCTAGAAGAAACTGCTGACTAAAATTTAACATAGCACAAGTAAAAGAATCTAGTAAAAATGAAAAAGAAAATATTGAAAAAAAGTTTTCCCGAAAAAATACTTTTTTCTATTCAAGATAATTATTGCACTGCTTGTCCAAATGCTTGTATCTCCTTTGACAACACCATGTTTAATATTTCAGCATTTTCTTTTGAGAATACAGTATTTTCCTGTTAAATCTCTCACACACATTTTTTTTAAGAAGATACATTAATATATTATAGCAGTGTTTTTGACCTTACAAACAGAAGAATTCAATCATGGACTGTAAACAGCCAACAAACTAAAAAATGTGTGTACATTTATGTTGTAAATTAAAGAAACATTCCTGAAGCACAAATGAAATTCCATACGAATGCAATAATCAGTTGTTCCACATTTTGTTCCACATACTGTAGGAACTTCACAAAGACGGTATGTTATTGTCAAGCTATCAAGAAGTTAACTTAAAGAAGTTAATTGGGATGAAAGTCTCCTTTTTGTGTAAGCATCTACCTAATCAATATTTTTTTAAATAATTCAGTCCTTCATGGTTTTTATTATCTCTATTTACAGCTCAAAACACTTTACATACAGTGAAAAAATAAGGGTACAGAAAAAGTAGCTACATCTATGAAATATAATGTAAAAATAAAACATATAAAAATAATAACATTAATCCAGACAATGTACAGTAGTCAACCCTTAATTATGATTTTGAATAAAAGAAAACTGAAATATATTGTTAGGAACATATTGTATATAATTTTAAAAAATGAACTATAACATAGTTTTACTATAACATTTATTTACTATAACATTGCACACACAACGTAATGTATTTCGTTGTATGTGCAAAGAGAGAACAGAATATTAGTGATGGTGGAGAGTTAGATCTTCGCCTCTTAAGAGGTCGTGATTTGATTCCAATTCATCCTGAGATGTCTTCACTATGCCCCCCTTTTCTGCGTGGTTCTCGGTAAGATCTTTGCGACCTTTCTCTGACCTTTGTTCCTGGTCTTAAACTGATAAAAGTAAAAACAAGACATCCCTCTGTTACTTATTTAAACAGACAGAGATGACAGGGTACAAACATCAGCAGACTCTACATCCTGGGAGCTGAGAATTCCTAATGAATTTTCCTGGCTTTGTTTGGGTTTGTGAGCTGTAATATGGCTTACAATTTCTGTCAAGGATGTGCTTGGTGAACAAACACATTTTTATTTGATAAATATCATTTCTATTTGTAGGTAATCATGCATAACTACTGAGAAGGTAGGTCCATATCTCTTTGACTAATTTTTAAAGGTTACCTTCCATCTGAGATATGAAAACTGTTTAGATATGTCTGCTCTTATTTGGAAAATTGGCAACTGCTTCTCTTTAGGCTTTCCCTTCACTTTGTCACTCATAAAGCACTTGACAGTGACAACTTGTAATCATGATCATTAGTTGAAGCTCCAGAATTTTCCTACTGTATAAACTTATTAAATGAATGGACTTGCACAAGTAGGATTAACATTTTCCCAGTCCTTAGGCCAAACTGGAATGATTCCTAGTTTTGTCCTTAAACATAGAAGGATAATCTCTTACATATTATCATCTCTATAATCTGATTTAAACATGTAAAAAGCTGTATTATAGATGAAATGTTATCACATATTTTGAATATGTTTACAATTATTATTATTATTAAAAATATAAAATACAGCGCATATTTGTCCATTGTTTAATAATTTTGTTTTTAAATTTTTATTTGTACTTTCTTCTGTATTATAAAGCAAGTATGCTTACTATAATCAAAGTTATTATATTCAAGTAATTGATTCATCAGAACTTTTACGACCTCTTGTAAATAAAATATTAAGTAATAAATAAACCACTGATGAGTTACATCGCCAAGGGCAAACAACATGCTTTTTTTCAGCACATGACATACATTAACTCAAACTGTCAGTCCTTGTTTCTGAATCTGCTTAAACAACTGCACATGATTTTCTAGTCACTACGCACATCTTGAAGACAGTTCATCATTCTTTGGAAGCTGACTACAAATTCACAATATATTCTCGGTTTTTCTTAGGTATCTTTTATCGGTGTCTTCAAAACACGTCAAAGGAGCAGGAAAGTTCTTTTGTGAAGACATACTTCAGTCATTTACACCGATAACGGGAGCATTTTATTTGTATAATTTTTTCTAAAACGAAACCATTGAAAACGGTAATCTTAATATGATTTGTTTGGCATTTCGAACTATATGTGGCCTGTTGTTGAAACTTTTTCCTTTATGTAACAGCAGGAACTTAAGGCATTGAGACAATGATCAGTGTGGCTACTAACATGTTTATTGCAGTCCTTTCCATGGATTCAAGGAACTAAAACTGAGAGCTGGTACATTTCACTGTATATCTGTTTCACCTCTTTTTCTATTGCCTGAAGTTTGAAGAGTGAATAGCTTGTTATTGTAAAGGTGGTGGTGGTACTTTATAATTGGTAAAGCAGTACTGAATGAAGACAGGAAACTGTGGGAATTATCTTCATTAAGAAAATGAAGGCTACCAGCATTGTGGCCATACAACTAAGAAAGGGACACAAGCGTATATTGCCATGATAGGCTGTGAAATAAATGGCTTGTGTTTCAGCTGTAAATCCAAAGTCAGCTGTTGGAGATCTCCAACACACTCTGGCATCCTTTGCTATTTGACGTTGCCTACATGAGTGTGACATTCATAGCTCTGATGCAAGGAAGAAGCCACTTCTGAAGGCGACCCACAAAAAGATACCAGAAAAAAAGGCCAAATACTATTTGAATGATAAGGAAACAATATCCTGTAGTCAGATTAAATGAAAATTGAGCTTTCTTACACTGTCATACCCAGTGTAAAAAAAGATGTAGCTCACATGGACAATGTATACTGTGAAATATTGTTCGGGGTCTATTATTATTTTATTTTTTTTTACTTGTATTGTAGACATCCAGATTTGCCTAAATCGTGGAGTCCAACACATAGGGTTACATTTTGACCCAACACCAGGTACTGCCCTTTAACTCAAGCTTTGTCCAAAATAAACACGTTTAGATTAAATAATAATCCCCCCTCAGAAGTGGTAGAATGTCGTACAGGAAGTGTCATGTCAGTATTATCCACGCCATAGGAGAATTTACAAAATACTAACTAGAGGTGTGACCCTTTTGTTTTCTGGACATCATTATTTATGAAAAATAGAAAAAAACTGTTTAGAAATCTTTCTGTTACTGTATGGAATGTTTTTGTTTCTATTTCATCGGGGCTAGGAAAAACTCTGTAGGGCAGTCTATAAGAATCACATAATTTGAACTTTTCGGGCTCTTTTTATGGGAAATGACAGGGAAAATGATATGCATAAGTCTCACCTGTGCTCCTGTTTTTGTTGTAAAATCTAATATGCTCACACAGCATTATTAACCAAAGAATGGCCATTAAACCAATCATGAGAGCTGCTTGTCATTTGCCAAAGGCACTAAAAAGTACTGGCTTTAATGTGCACTATATTGATCGAAAAGACTGAGCTTGTGTTTTCAATGCTTTACCTTTTAAATGGGTGACTTTCACTTTTTTCTTATTATAATAAATATAATAATAGGTACTCATTTTCTTTGACTTTAAATAATGTCTAAAATTATGTATACTGTAGGAGAAAATACAAATTTCCATTTTTCATACATGAACTATGTCTCTTGTTAAGTTTCAGCCTATACAATTTAAGGATTATTGAGTTAATTTTAGGATTTGTGATAATCTGAGTGATAGATTTGTAGAACTGTGGAGACAAGCTTCAAAAGTAATATATTAACTCATTTGTTAACATTTTAGATTCATTTTAAATAACATACCATGTTAATATGGTGCGAATGTTTTATATTACGTAATATATAATTGTAATTGCATATAATAAATTCAAGCTCCTTTGCAACTTGTAACACACACACTTTAACAACACACTAAATGTTGGTTAACAGAGACTAATCATTCATGTTGCAGTCTCATAAAAGGAAAAAGCAGTACACAATGTGTTATCTATGAGCAGCCAGTCTGGTCATGTAGTATTCCTCATTGATCAGTGCTGAATATTTCAATGAACTGGGATCTGGGACCTTACATTTTTATTTTGAGATCCTAGTAGTTACCATAATTCTCATGTTTCTGTCAAAATCCAAGTTCACCCTGAAGGTATTTAATTAGTGCACTGTCACATGACAAAGCTGACCAGGAATGTCTGGGATGTTCTCAAAGTTGGTACTCTAGACACACAAGTCATTTTTTTATGTTTGCTTTAGAGCCACAGCCCAGCAGCTTTTATAGGTCTCTTTAAATCATTACCTGTTTCACACATGAGGGAACAGCTAACTTGACTCAGCTTGTGAATAATTCATCACATTAACCTATTAAGAGCTCAGGTAGAATGAAAGATGGATGACCCTGTGACCCTACACTGACACTGCTCTAGGTGAAGAAAAGTCCCACTGTATGGATATAACGATCAGTTATGTAACTAGAATTACTTAGTATTGCATCCTTAACAGGGTCTGGGCAATTATTTTCAGTACAAATGTATGCAGTCTTGGATATGAATAACTGGTCATAGCAATGACAGCCCTTACGTCACCAGAATGAGGATGGTGAAGAGTGCCACTAGTCTATGGGCAAAGTTTATTATTCTGTCTTCTGTCAGTTGACCGGAGGCAAATTAATTTTCTTCCAACCTCATGTGCCAACAGTCTGGCACTGAGTTTTCCTATAACCTTATTACCCTCCATCGTGTTCGTCTGATGTCAGTTTAGCACTCAGCTACAGTCTTTTAAATAAAATAAACTATGTTGTCTCAAGAGCAGCAGTCTGCCCCTTCACTACTTTCTTTTCTTGCCTGTTTTGCTAGCTACAGACAAAACAGAAACGTGCTACTCTGCTCTGGCTGGCTCGACAGTGGTTGCAAATACCTACCATGTGAATATAATCATTGTAAATATTGGGATCCAGCAACAAATGACATACAGTGGTAGGGTAAGGGATGGATGTATGATTGACCTTTGTCTGACATGTCACCTCCTTCATTGTTATCTTAATTTGACATATTCTGATCCCTTTAAGACAGGTAAGAAATAGCAGCTGGTCCATTCTTTGCAGGATATCGCTGGCAGTCCTCCCCTCCCGTAGAAATCTAATAAAGGAGAACTCGGGACTGGGAAGAGATGCTGATGAAGAACAAAAATAAAAGCCAGTCTTTTGCTGTTCTTTTTGTAATCTTTTGTAATCACATAAATCACTCCTCCACTCCTAGGTTTTCCTGTGCTAAACTCCACCAATTTATTTCAATAGTGTTTGCTCCTCCTGAGTGGCTCAATTAGTGAAAGTGTCTGTTCAGGATACAGGTAGACTTCTCAGCACTGCTTTGAATCATGAACACAGTGTCAGCAGAATGGGAATGAAGGTCCCATGAAGGTCATCAACCGCCCTTGTTGGGTGAGTGCAGAGTTCCTTGACTTGTCCAATAGCCATATAACAGATCCAGTGGGCCAGCTATGAACTTGCAGCTGTAACAGCGAGAGGCCCATGGTGTGCACCAGCCAATACTTAAGAACTGCGGCTTATGTGTGAAAAGAAGCAGATTTTTTAACTTTCCTTAAATGTGTTCTTCATCTCTCTGGTCTGAAGGTTAGGGCCGGCATTTAATGTTTTAAAAAATCGTGGAAAAAAACATAGCACAGTGAGATTATTTTTCCCTTTGGTCAGCTCAACAGCATGGTTCTTTTTGTAAAGAGTTTACTCACAGAAAATAATTAAGAATCGTAAAGGACAGGCGTATGGGATAATGGCAAAAAATTGCTAGAAAATGTTGTGTGGTACAGAACTAAGGCAGGTCAGAAATTGTTTGACAAAAGTCTTTGAATCTTATGCATTTGACCCTTAACTTTGTAGTCACACATAGTTTAAGGACCTCATTTTCTAATATCACAGTAAGGGGAGATACTGTATCATGTATGTGTGAATATATATAAACAATAAAAATAATATTTATCAAAAATCAAACAAATGCATGATTTCCCAATAGATGTACAATATGCTGGGTGCCATTTAAATAGTTTGTGGTTAACAGTAAACAGAAAAAAACCCTAAATTCCCCTAGGATATATTACAAATGTAAATCGGTAAAAATTCTAATTCAGTTGCAGTACTCGTTGTTCCACATGGTATGTTTTGTTTTTGCAACATGAAACACAATCTTATTAAAATGCGGAAAGCTCTTCCATCCTGGTAAAAGAGGGGAAAAATGCAGCAAGACGTCATAATACCTTCCAGCATTTTTAATAACATGTTATTAAATCTTTGCACAATAAACGCAAGCTTGTGTCGAGGCAGAGCATGGCTATGGATATTTTTATGTTTTCCTTCTTATTTGAAATATATTCTGCTTTCAAGGATTCACTAAAGGAGTGCAGCTGTTCGCAATACAAATCTCAGTGTTTAAACCACTCACATGTAACAGCTACGCATTTTCTATATATATAAACAAAAAAGGGCAAATAAGTATAAAAGTACTAATTATCATTAAAAACAATCATAGGCAATATTCACTATAGAACACAGGTGTCACAAGACTACTTGTGCTTGGACTATTAATGAAGGCAAATAACAGCAGGGAATTAAGGTGCTTGTTTTAAAATACACCTAAATGATGTTTGTGAAAACTTAATTCAGTTGTTCTTTTAGTAATATTGGAAAACAACAGAACTGTGAGTTGTATTTCCATTTTACTGGATTCACTGGGTGCACATCCAAAGATGCTTTTGTTATCCATATTAGCTTAAAAGTTGCATTTTCTGTATAATTTATTAGCTCAGGTAGGATACAGTTGTTCTGCTTTACTGTGTATTATTTCTCTTCTGTACATAGTTACAGTAGGTTTTTATGATCCAGTAAAACTAAAGTTTAAAATTAGTATCTTGCGCTAGAAATTGGCTGAACTAACAGTCTGAAAACACGGGGATGAATGAACAGTCACTTCCATGTATCGACGAATCATTTTTTTTGTTGACAGGTCTGCTGAATTGGACATTGTGTGTGAAGGCCTGATTTTTAACATCCCTAGCAAGTCCTGTACTCTCTGATCAATCACTGCCAGAGATCTCACAATGTGAAGGAAAACAGTACAAAGACATATTGAATGCATAACTAAAGAAAAGAGATTTGGATGACATGAGAAAAGAAGAGCAAGTGAATGTGAATGGCACTGTAACCTCTATCATGCAGGGGCCCACTTTCAAAGAACAGTGCCTTACACTCAAACCTGAGAGAAAAAAAGGACAGGAAAACGAGTGGTAGGGAATCCCCCAGCCCATAAGCAAACAAGCAATATTCTAAAGGGCTCTAAAATTACACAAGACATGTGGATTGTGGTGAAAGATCAGTTTAAAATAGAGGGATTTCTAAAGAACACGTCTTTTAGGTCCCGTTCTTGATATTACCTCAGTTTAAACTGGGTTATCTTTTAAAATTGTGCAAATTTCAGCCACCTCCGTGTCTAAATTATTTTAAATGTCCTAAAAAATAACTAGGTGTATTTCCTTTTGGTCTGGTTTCCTGCAAACCTTTCAGGCCCAACAGGTCACTATAACTACTGTACCCATAGGTCTTAACTTAAGTATTTGTGGAATGTCTATTTCACAATGTAGCAGTACATCCTGAAAAGTTCTTAATCCGTCCGTAAATGCTGAACGAATAGAACACTACTCTGCCAATCACATCTCAAATGTTGTTTAATACTGTTACAGCTTTAGGTGACTTAGAAGTGTCTCTTAGATTTTAGATTAAGTTTGTGACCCTGGGAAGAGTAAACACTTCTAACCTCAAAGCAGAGAAGCTGTTTGCTGAGGTCTGGGGGGTCCCTTGAGCAGAAACAATGGTAAAGTTTACCTTAGTTGTGGATTAATAATTGGGAAGGAGCAGCACAGAAAGAGACAATATAAAATCACATTAAGAGCACAAAAAAGAGAGAAAGAGGGGAGGAAGAAGGAATAACCAAGGAGAGTAGAGAAAAAGGAGATAGGAGTCCAGAGGAGTTGGGACTTAAAGCTTGTGCCAATCGAGAGCCCTACTTCATGATCATCCAAATCAAACCTGACTGGAGCTCAGTATTTGAACCTTGTTAGAGGGAGAATTGCTATTCTGTGTTTTTAGGGAACTTGGGTTTCCTGGGTAAAAGATACCTTAGTTAGAAACGTCTTTCCTGATTAGGGTGCATTTGTATGGATAGGGATATAGGCTCGCATTTATTTTGTGGCATCCAGTGTGCAGAACGAGAGATTTAACTGCAGGTTGCTTTGTATTTAGTTAGAAGGCAGCTCATCTCTTGTGTGGCCTCTGTAGGCATAAGGGTTTAGTAAGCTTAGTAGCAGTCTGGGGTTTTCTGGGTGACCAGAATGTTAGGGCTCTGATACGCCTTGTCTGTAGATCCTGTATATAATGTTTTTGTATGTTGTATGTTTTGTATCTTGTGTAGTTTATTGTAATAAATATCTGTTTATCCAAGCATGCCTGGATTATTACTCCTCTCAGCAAAGCTGTGCCAGACAATAAAGAATTCACCTGCCTCTAGTTACAGTATACCAGCCGCTCGGGTATATGGTTATGAATAATTATTTCACTTATTGACTACACCAGTTTCGTAACCCTCCATTTGTAACAATATGCAATGTGGTAATCAAATGTTATATTGAAGATCATGATTCGTATTTTTTTACTAAAAATACATGGTATTGAGTGTGATACAAAAAATAACCTTATCATTTCAAAGTGACGCAATCTACACTGAACATCATCGATGCAAGTAGAAGAGTTTGGAAATTATTTTGAAGTATTTATCATGTTAATATTTATAAAGATTTTAATAATTATAGACTTTCTATGCTAATTTTTCCCTTCTCTGTTGTACAATAGCACAAAGCATAAGACATAAAACTGTTAATACACAACAGTGGGTCATCAGCACATTTTGATTTTTTGTTTGGTTTCTAATTACTTGCAGTAGATCTGTGAATCTCATTCAGCCATTTCTTGAAAAATCCTGGGGAGTCAGTTTGAAACAAAAATCTGTATAGAACAAATTCATGAGCATTCTAAAAAGCTGATCAATTATTGATCAATTACCCATCAGGTAGGTTTAACATTATAATAAGAGATCGAAGAAGAGATATCAGCAATGTTGGAGCATTGTTGGAGCTGTAGCACATGTCTGTCATTGTGGATTAATAAGAAAGCCCATTGCTAAATGTCATGGGGACTGATCTCTTGAAAATAGTTGATCGAGCCTGTAATTGTGCAATCTGTTCAATAATTGTTGTTGGGCACTGTAGACAAAATCTCTTGCATAAACAGAAACAATAAACATAAACATAGCTGCAAGCAGTGATCATCAGTGGCCAAGTTGGTATATTGCATTCCACAGACAAGGAGTTTATTGATATACGTAGCATCTATGGTTTCCTATATACTGTACAGTATGTTCCAGAGTAGTCATGACTGTAATGGCACTATGATAGTTTGGAATATGATAGACATGGTACGTTTTTGCATTTGACCTTTCGCAAAGAAGAAATCATGCACAAAGTCTTTTTTTTTTTTCAAAAAAATAAAAGGAGTCTACAGTACAACCCTGGTCCTGTCAGTTTAAATTGCCTGGTTTTAAAATTTGGAAGTTATGGATCAATTGAGCAAGTAATGTCTCCAATTAGGAGAACTCTGTTCCTTGACAGTGGGCAATATATTTTCCAAATTATTTTTGAATGGCTTTTTTTAACAAAACACCTGTCATTGATCAGAATTAAATTGTTCCAGCTCTTTAGAAATTGATAATTTAATGGTTCCCTATAAAACCTGCTGGAATGGATCTCTTCAGGAGTCGAAATTTGGAGGTGCATTATAAATGGATTCCTGCTTGTATTCTATAAAAACCATGATTCTGTCTGCAAAAGCAAAGGAACAGAAACCCAATTATGGTTGATCTATAATTATAAGTAAAAAGATGTTTTTTGATAGAGCATATACTTCATCACATCCAAAATGGCACCCAAATCAGGTGGTGAATCAGATTGTTGTGAGTAACTGTACATGGACATGAAATAACATCGCCACTATGTTAACAATCGTTTATGCTAAAGAATTAAGACCCTTTGCAGGGTTCAAGTAAGTGATTTCCCCGAGCTGTTGGAGGAAGTCCTTATAGAAAAGGTTACAAAAAAACTTAAGTCCTAATATTCAAAAACCAATGAGCCGGCGAAAGTCAGCTGAGCTGGGACAATTCAATCGAGACAACAAATCCAAATTGCAAAGCCAGAAACGTGGTCAGAAACTATCGAGAGGGACGGTAAGGAAAAAGAGGAGGGTTAAAGTAGTGACGGGAGTGAAAGGCGATAGGAAGAATAGTTGTGGCCCGAGTGTCTGTTTAAGTGGGTGCATGTGGGAATGTGAAGGCGTTTGTCAGAGTATATTCCGTTTCAGAGAACAACGATGTTGACAATTTAACGTGATTCGAAACCCATGTGACCTGCCGGCATAACCTTAATTCTGAAACAATTTCAATGAGATCGGAATTTTACATTTTGAAATGCAGGCATTTGAAAATGCAAAGAAAATAGCAATAACCTTTACAAAAACAATAGTATTCCAGACACTTTTATGCTTGGTCCCATAATAAAAATAGTATTTGATGAAAACTAAAATGATTATCTTAAATAATGTTCAGTACATTAAGCAAATTTCTTGTTTTGAAAACGTATATTTTACTACTCCCTGGACATTTATTTTCATATTCTAAAGCTCTTTTGCATCCCAACTAATCTTCCTCACTAAGATATCTATTGAAAGGTCTGTTTCTGCTCTATATATAAAATGCATACATTTGACTTATTAATTTTAGAAATGTCTTTGATATTAACCATAGGAATTTCTCAGTTTACGTCTCCCGAAGAGGCTAGTTTCAGAGTGCAGAGATATTGACACAATAATGTGCTTTTAGTATCCACCTGAAATCCACTACATATCTATACATAGAAAAAATAATTGTCTGTCTTGATGATGTACAGTGCTGTAACTTATGATGGCAGTGACAGAATTAATTCTCAGGATTGCAGATATATTTTGTCTGCTTATGCAGAAAAAAACAACTTCCATACTTATTGGGCATAATTATTTAGCATACAGCATGACAATGATCTAATTAATACAGCCAATGCAAAAAAGGCTGGACAATATTGCACTAGCCATGTCAAGCTGCAGATTCAAATCTGATTGAGAATGCATTTTATAGGGTGAAGAAAATTTACATTAATCAAAAAACACTAAGAATACAGACGAGAACTCAAAAGTGGCTACACCAAAGACTTATGGTTTCACAGAGAGTTTGGTGAGCTAATTGGGCATCAGAATTCATGCAGATATTGCCTCAAATTACAGATCCTTGTGGTTCTCTGCCAATTGGGGTGTTGTAATTAATGGTGTTCCACAGGTATCTTTACTACAACCGCTGCTCTTACTTAGATCAGTGATTTTAAAAGATAAACAAACTGGTAGAGTTTTGAAGATCATGACAAAATAAGAGGAATAGCAATGTGTAGAAATAAAAAATGAAATTATTTACATAAAAAAGGATTAAATTGAATAAAGACCAGGGAAGGGTTTTGCATGCAGATAAAAAAACCATGAACAAAAAGTGCAAAAAAGGGAAAAACTTATGAAAAACACTTTGAATTGTACACTGAAATGAAAAAGATTTTTACAAGCATACAATGCAAAGGCATTGACAAAGTCAACCCAGAATAAATAGTGAAACGCAAACTAAAATACATAAATAAATATTATGTGTAAGTGAATTTAAAACAGAGAACATGAGGCCCAAAGTGTTGTTAAAATATGGAGCAGCTACCAGTATGTTGTCAAAACTGCTACCCTGCTTCTTTCAAGTAATGGATGAATCAGATGCTTGGAATAAGTGCAGTAGATACTTTCTACACAACGGGCTTGATGGGATGAGTGGACTCTAGTTTGTTACCATTCTTCTTATTTTCTTATAGGCTTATACTGTACATACTACCAAATATAGACTCTTTTACACTCTGAAACGTAATTTAAAAGGATATGTCATATTTTTTCTGCTTGCTTGAAATCACTGGCTCAGACACAATGGTTTAGTAAGAAGTGATTTGGGTGGGATAGCAAAAAATTAGAATGAAGCACACCTGCTCTGCAATGAGTAATTGGGACTCAGAGGGAGTGCCATTCCACGTGAGGGAAAGAAGCTGTCAGGATAGGCTCTGTGTGGAATTGGCAACACCTCCAGGCTAATTAAGAGGTTTTTGATTTTAAGGACAGGAAAGAAGGCAAAGGGTTTCAGTCTGTGTTGAGGTTCTAGCCTGAAAAGCAGGTGGAGATTGAAGAATTTCTAGTAAATGTGATACACATAGTTACAGAGTAACAGAGTGAAGAGTTAGTGTGAAGATTTAGACTGAGAAGAACTTTGCAAAGTGCAACTGAGAAGGAAGAGGACTATGTAGTCTTCCCTAAGAGGGGAACACTGTAAAGGACCTACTGTAGTATCTGAAAGGTTGTCTGAAAGAAAAAGGACCGACAAATTAAAATGCATAAACTTAAGGTGACAAAATGACAATGATGGACTTTGGGTGGTGTCTGTGCCAGCTGTTATCACAGAAACAAAGTCTGTTTTTCTTACATGAAATGAAAAAATGTATAATTTCGTGCACTTGTCATTCATACAGTATTAATCTCATGAGCACAAATATGAACTGCTTCACTGTAACACAAAAACAAGTTTGTCATTTGCTGTCCCAATACATTTGGATGGTACTGTAGCTTCATTTTCTCTGATTCTTTGAAAATGAGTGCTTCTTTTTTTATTCTTCTTTAAATTTACCAACCTGTGTTAAACAAATCAACTCTGTAGTAGGAATGATTCCCCCTGTATCTACCACACACATACCAACACTTACCCTTATTCTGTTCAATATGAAGCTTTTGTACACCTCTTTTTCTCAAAAGATTTAATTTTTTTTCATCAAATTTTCGAATGGTTTGTCAGCTTGTCCCTTATCATTTCTAATTATGCAAAGGAGGCTTTCTCCACCACACAGAAGAAAGCAATTTTAGTATGCAAATAGTTAAAATCCCCCAGGGAATTGTGATTAGATACGTGTTGATAAACTCACTCATGATGAGTGACAGCGTGCGATATTGGGGTCACCTCGGTCATTCAGCGGATGACACTGATGAAAATGATAAACTAAATGCCAGAAGTGTCCCAGATGCATGATGGGATGAAACTGTGTAAAATGTCAGTGTCTAGCCATTTCCTATTAATAACTAAATAGGAGAGGGTGTAATGAGAAGAGATTTTCATAGTGATTGAAGTGCAGGCTTCTTTTTATCTTCCAGATGTTGGCTGCTCAGAAATTCATCCTGCTCTTTTGCTGGTAAATGTAAGATGACCTTTTCCCACCCCCTCTTTAACTATTGCTTTACAGCTGTATACCGTGCTCGGTCAACATTTTCTCAAATAAAACTTCAAACATTTAACAACATCGGTGATGAATATGCAGTTGTAAAGGGAAGATGTGTTCCTTTCATTAGTGATGATATCAAATCTACATGCGCAATTCTTGGACAGCAAGCTGATGTATTCTCTACATTAGCAATCAAACATTAGAATGGCAAGCGAACAGTCATGATCCTTGGTACTGTGCCTCATTTCACAACTTTTGTTGATGGCATCTCAGCAAAATATTTGATATAGGTTTTAAAGATTCATAGTCAATCAAGCAAGTTCCATGTAAAAAGCCTTAGGCGAACTGTACTGGAGATTAGTAACATTTTTGCTTTAATGAAGTACCTGCATTAAGCACTAACTATAGTAATTGCGCTTACTTTAAAACGGGGCTGTCAAAGGCTTACATCGCCACATGTAATTAAATCAAATGGTAAATTTAGTTACTAAACAAAGCATTAATTGTAATTGATGGGATCAGTTGAGATCATGTTTAATGAGCCATTTCTAAAGACAACAGTGTAGGTTAAATAAGACCCATTGCGGTCTCTTTAGCAAATGAATCAGGAGTGTGATCAATGTGATGACAGGTAATATTTTTTATTATAAAAAACCAATAAACATCATGGTTGCTGCATCACAATTATGCTGGAATTCATTAAGTTCAAGAGGACCTTTTTGGTCCAGAGAGCAGGAAGTGAACACTTATTAGCAGAGCAACGAAGGATAAAAAATCCTTCATTCACTGGCTGTTCTTGTGTCAAATATTTTTTTACGTTTTTTGAACCATTAATTTTTTTTAGCTACATACTCAGTTTGCATTAGGAACTGTTCTAAGACTTCGGTTTTGGGTAATAACCCCTGCATCTATTTTGGAGAGAAAGAGAGGCATGTTCTGTAACAAACAGTTCTTTTCTGACCCTATGCAGACGACACAATCTGAAGAAGTGAGGAAACACTGGGGAAAAGTCATGCAGGAATACGGGGATGAAAACAGGGGGGCGTGTCCAAAGTGCGCTGGTGCACGGGGGAGGTGTGGCCGAGGCAAACAATCCAAAGGTAATCAGTCCATAGGCAAATTCCAAAAACACAAGCAAAAGTCCTTGGCCAGGTGATCTATCCAAAACTAAAGATTAAAATCAGGAATCGGGTCGGAACCGGCAAGGGGAACAGGAACAGGCACAGGCATAGAAACTTAAAAACATAACAGAGCCAGGCGCAACCAGGTCCCAGGCTCGCACGATATGGAAATCAGATGCAGAGCCATGATTGGTGAAGGCGTCTGGCTTTTAAAGGGAAGCAGGAAGGGGACTGGAACAAGGGGCAGGTGCGGGGAATAGGGCAAACAAGGAAGAGCCTGAGCGCCCTTAAGGAGGAGGGACTACAATCGTGACATGTTCCCCCCCGACACCCCCACCATCATCCCAGCACACGAGAGAAGAGTCGGCGCTGGCTAGATGAATCGGTGTCTGTCACTGACGTCACTGCAGCCCCCTGGCAAGTGACTGTTGGCGGGAAAACCAAGAGAGTGCTGGCTGACTATTCCCAATTGTACTCAGAAGCACTGAGCAAGTCATGCACTGTCTTTTGGGGGTTCCTTGTCCCAGCCAGCTAGTGATATAAACCAGACTCAAAGGTATGGGACATACATGTAAACTAATATTTCCATTGACCACCTTTACTTGTTGTAAATAATTTTAATATTAGGTCGTAAAAGATAAATTAGGAGAGATAATAATAATAATTATAATAATAATAATAATAATAATAATAATAATATCCTTACACTTATCTAGTACTTCTCTGGACAATCCACTCAAAGCGCTTTACAGGTGACAGGGATTCCCTTCCATCACCAATGTGTAACATCCACCTGGATGATAGGCACAGTAGATATTCATTTCCATGGCACTTTCTGAAGGTATCATGTGCAAGTAGTTGCAGATTTAAACACTCCTAATATGTACATTTTTGGTTTAACATGTCCTAGCAATACATACCAGTTCTAATTCTGGGTGAGTTATTAATAGGTGAGAATTATTCCTCGCCTGCGGTTGTGCACGAGTATGTGTCTGTGGGCACCCTGCGATGGGCTGGCATTTCATCCCGGGTGTGCAGTACCCTGCCTTGTGCCTATTGCTTGCCAGGATAGGTTCTGTCTCCCCCATGACCATGTATTGGATAAAGTGGTTAGAAAGTGGATGGTTGGATGGGTCTCACTGAAACAAACGTTGCCGCTGCACGCAACAGGTAGCCTGACTGAGAGTTATAGATGATCAATACATGGGGTGTGCTTACCATTTGAGCCCTGGTATGAAAATAATCATTTGGATGATGAGAGTCCTGACAGCTGGACTCTCTTTGTCGCAGTGTTCTTCCAGCAATCGTTCAACTTCTAGCATCTCTCCCTTGCTACTGTTAATAATTCCACACATTTTCAGCATTACCTCAATCTGTATCTGATGTTTACATCATATAAAATCTAAAATAAGACCAATAAAAATCCTAAAGTAAAGTGAGCTACTACAAGAAAAATACCAACAGTATAATTTATGAGTTCAGATGAATGTAAAGCATAACCATGTCTTTCCACATTATGTATTAATGTATTTCCACATTATTCACCACCACCAACAAGTCTTCTCTTCACATTGTACACAACATAATACACATTAAAAAATATATAGTTAAAAAATGACATTTAGTACAGCTACAGTATATAAATATTTTACATTAATAAATATGTGTGATCATTTTTACTTGGGAGTTCAACCCTGTTGTTTGGAGTGGATTTTTAATGAAGTGCACCTATGCTATTTACTTTTATTTTACACATTTTTTAGGTACACTGCATCTTTCAGGGATGTGTTGGCTGCGTAAATTCATAAATACCTATAAAATGTTTAGTTTTCCATTATTCAAACACAATATTCATTGACACATTTTTTCATTCAGTTTTCAATGTAATAGGCACCTATCTAAGATAAAAGGCAACAATCTCTCTTCTTTTTTCATTTCTGCAGTTCTCCTTCTACAGTATGTGTGAAACACTTAATGTCAGAAGCCTGTTTTCACATTATTTTTCAAGAAACCCTATAATGTCAATAATTTCAGCACTTTTATTTGAACATGGTTACAATGACCCAAATGCTGCTTTCATATATATTTCTGATCATTGCGTGACTTTTACTGATGTGGTATTCCCTGGTTTTGAACATTCAGAAATCGGTTTCCATGCTGTGCAAAGGTAACCTCATTAGCGCATTTCTTTATGGGTCTGCGTGGAGTCTAAACAAATCCCCTTATTCTGTCAAACAGTAGATAGCAACCCTTAAAATCAGTAGTAAGTGTTATTATTATATTATTGTGTGAAAGTTATAGCTTTTACATGTAATTGGTTCCTAATCAATGCTGCCCTATTCCTAGAGATGTCTGGTTCTATTGTTTTGACTTACAATTCTGGAGCTTTGGCTTTATATGCAAATACTGTTTTAATCCTCATTAAAGAAATCATCAAGGAACACAAATAAGGTTTTCTTATTTTGTGCACTGCGTTCCTACTTCATGTATTCTTTTGGGGGTTCTAAGAGACTAACGGAAGGACGTGTTTCCCTCAGCAAAGGGGATCAAAGCCAGATCTGTATCCCAACTTTCTTTCACACTATACTGCTCATTGATAGAATTAGTCTGAAAATACTGATTTATTTGAGAAAAGAGCCCACAAGCTAGAATGATCAAACTGGAGGGAAGTCTGAGGTTTTATTGAAAGGAACCTCAGGCTTATTAATAACACAGAAGTAAAGTGTTCTGTGTACAATGCTGAGTTATTCATTTCTACATACCTGTATTTATTATAGTACTGCAAATTTTGTTCTTCCATAAACCACTGTTTAGAAATTCCTGTTTTGTTCATTCACATCTGCACATTAGGTTTATTCTCAAAGGCCTTGAAAACTCAGAAACATCTCTCCTATCCTAACAACTGCCACTTATTATCATTTTAACCAGTTGCATACTGTATTTACACACTAATTTGACTACCACTCTTCATTTAATGACACAAACCAACCAACAGTATTCTCTATTGGCATCCTTTGGTTTCACCTGATGTTCAGAACTCATGGCCCCCAACTGATCCTTTAACCTCTTCATCTAATGTATGCATTTTAAATTTATAATTCACTACATGATCATAGAATGAAAAACTGTCTTCTGCTGAAGATGAATCCCTCTGTCCTGTCAAATCCAACCTTATTTGTTTCCTCAGCCAAGCAACCCAATAAATCAATCAAATTCAAATTGCGTCTTTATTTTGTTTTATTGAGTTTTGGCTCAACTATGGAGGGCAGCATAGATAAGACTATAATCACTTCTTGAAATGCTTATACCTTTCTGACAGTGAGACATATTAGTGGTACCAAATATCCATGTACAGTATTAAGAGCAACATTTACAGCAGAATCAAGATTTGGATATTTTATAAGATGGAAGAGGGTTTGAAAGACATTTTACGACATCACATATGAAATTTCTTTTCACCTGATTCATATCTAGATCCAGTCTAGATAATGTATTTTAATTTGCCTCCAAAGAGGTCTTTGCAGCCTGTGCAATATTTCTTCAAAATCACATAGTGTCATGTCTTTATAATGCACAAAGTAGCATGTATCAAAATATCTTAGTAAAAGAAAGTTAGTTTGTGATAATAAAACTTTGCAGGCCCTGAAGCATGGGATCGCTTTTCCAGTATTTTCTACAGGAAGTGATCGTTTAATGAAAATGTTTGTAACACTTAAGCATTTCTGACATTTCTGAAGGCACACAGAGCAGCCTTTAATCTGTCTGAACAGTTTGTGGATTATTTGGCACTCTTCCAATCTGCAGCCTACGTTGACTTTAAATTAATAACCAGATGGACAGATATTAAGAATGCCACTACTCAAATGGAGAGATGCCAAGCATCTGCAGGTCAATATCAGCCACAGCCACCATGGTCACTGAGCAATGGTGACCATGCATATACTACACAATACTTACTGATGGTGGAAGAATTTCATTCCATTGGGTACTTTATTTTTCCCATTGTCACTGAAATCTTTGTTTGATTAAGCAATATGATATAAAAGACTATGGGCCACCATTCTCCTGGTGTGTTACAAAATGTGATTATACAGTATACAGTAGTAATTATTAGCTTAATTAAAGGGCATTAAGAAAAACACTTCCAATAGAAAATGATGAGGAAATTATTTAAATATTAATGCACTGGCAATTCTGTAAATAAAGACAACTGTAGTGCAGGGCTTCTTAAACTATTACCTTCCCTGTCTTTTCCGGAGCAATATCGTCGTACCTTAGTGCAACTACTGTAATACATCTGTTATTTACCTAATTAGAATTGGTGCCTTTTGATATTTGCACTTTGGCTACATGCAAAATACCATTAAAAATCACCAGCTTTACACTTTTAAAGATTTGTGTTAATTTGTGTAATTATTACCCATTTAACTATCCAAATATGAGAGTGCTTAGCAATTTAAATAATATTATTTACATTGAATTTGTATTGATAAATTAATAACATAGTCACAATGCATAAAACCTTGTTAATTTAATAGTTATAAAAATATGCAAGTGTTTGATATCCTCCACACACATGCCATTTTCAAAGGCTAGAAAGACACCTCTCTTTCACTGTAATGCAAGCAAATGATGTGTGGCTGCTATAATTTTACAATTAATCCACGCATGCACACATGCAAACAAAGCTACTCAGCTAAATCATGAACAGTTATCACTTCAAATAGAGAACCTTCTCAACCTCTGGTCAGATCAAGAAAGCAATTAGCAGGTGTGAAAGTCAGCTATAACAAAACAACTGACTTTAAAAGGCAGTTTTTTTCATGGTATGTGGTGTGCAAGAAAAATGTAGCCTGTTGATTATTAACAGTATCACTATAACAACAGAAGTGCTGATTGCACAAAATGAAGAGGCTGGAAGTGTTCCAGTTTAAGTAGCTGTGATGTACAGTAGGATAACAAACTTCAAACTTGACCATAGAAATCTTAAAATTTGCACCTCCACCTTTTGGGGGGTTAAAGAAGTTGTACAACTCCAAGGGACAGAGCTCTTTCTCAAGATATGACCGTTTGACATGGATGTAAATGTATTTTCCACTGAAACACTATGTACTGTAATAAATGTTTGTTTGCTATGTACGGTATATGGATAGATAATATTTAGTTTAGTACATCATACACAAGAAAAACAATATTCAGTATGGAGTTTAGCTTCACTTATTGGACAGAAATGTGAATTACAATTGTTTATGTAGATGGTTTTTCCCTGAAGAAACAAACTGTTGTGCAAACAGTAGAGACATTTTCCGTTGTTGTTTTTTTCCTGTTCAATGTTTTACTGAAATTCTGGCCATTTTGGTTTAAGCTTATAGTCAAAGAAGGCACATTTTCCCACAAGTTAAGTAGCCTTTTCACTTTATAGATGTGTACAAAAGAGCAAATGATTCTAATTACGAGAGACATCATGCAATGAATCAATTAGATTTGATTGGTAATTGTGACAGATTCACTACTACAACAGTTCATACTGAATGCTCATGGATTATTTACCTTGAGTTGTTCTTATCACGTTTTTGAAGATTGTGATGAATGTGACTTAGAGACTAAATTATAAGTTAGTTTTTTTCTCACTCAGCCTAAACGGTGGTAATAATAATACCCAGTTGTTATGAAAATAAGAAAAACTAGCGTTTGCTCATACAAACATACTGTATATGGTAACTCCTTCTTGGGCCTATGATGTCTAAGACTTGTGCTTCTATGGCACACTGTGTTGAATTCTGGACCTGGGATGCTATCAGTGTGCAGCTTGTACTGTCTGAAGGCGCTGTCCTTCAGATAAGATGTAAGACCGAGGCTCTGCCTGTCAATGGCCATCAAAAACCACAGGGTGTTTCTCGAAAAGAGTAGGAGTGTTAACCCCGCTGTCATGGCCAAATTTACCCCTGGCCTTTACCAATCATGGTTTCCTTATAATCCCCATCCATGAACTGGAGTAATAATTTGTTTTTATTTTTGGGAGACCCACATTCTCTACTTCATCAACTCCATCTCTTGCCACTAACAATTCATCTACAATTATGACACCAAATACAACAATAACGTGCTTAAATACATCGCCGCTAAATTTGGCAATTAATAGTTAGCAAAACTTTATTAAACTGAAACCTTTAGCTGGAAAATATTTTAAAAAATCAATTGTGAAAGAATATTTTTATTGGTTATTAATTACGAATCATTTTGAGTTAAATTACTTATTAAAATCAGCAATTAATTGTGCTGCTTGATTTATGTATAATAATTATATGAAAATATGAATCCTTATAACACTCCACCAACAGAAGAGAGGCTTTTAAGCGGTAACATACCACTTAGGAAGCAATTATGATTAATAATTTTCTAATAAACTTGTATCCCTCAGATAATAAGCAATTACATATGCATAATTGAGGCTTCTTCACAGTTATTCATAAGCTATTCAATTGTGATTAGTTTGTGCTTAAAGAGAGAATTATGCCATATTGTGGGTTTCTGGCAGACAGCAATGATGGTATACTTTGTAAGCCCAGGAGAAAGAGGATCCTGTCTGTTGATCTGAATTTAATGCAAATTTGGAGTCAAATTGTAGGATGCCATTTCCAATAATTTATACTGTCAGGGAGGTTAAATTCACTTTGAAACAAAGCCATATTGCTTATTCTTTGTGAGGGCTATGACCAGGAAGGGCCTTGGGATTGTGCCACTTATAGTTGGCGCTGTGCATTGCTAAATGGATGGGCAATGTGATTTTCTGAAACTGAGCTGAGAAAAATATCATAATTCTTGAAACTTTGCGAACAATGTTTCTTTGCACAAAAATATCATCTCACTTTTTTTATGCCTTTCTGGCCCTGTGTGTACCTGAGGCAAATGTGTCTTTTAAAAGAATCTGAAATGACATTTACCAGCTCTGTCCTCTTGTTGATGAAGGTCACACTGTTTTCTTTCCTCTGCCTTTCTAAAAACGCATTCTGTTGCATCAGTCCCCACTATCATGAGTCTCACAAAGACGTGTACTGTAGCTTTCTAAATTGACAAAATCAGGCTGCACTTGATAGCAATTTGTTAATACCCCTATAATTATACGTTAAGAAGTGTTTTCTTGTTGATGTGATGCCATGAAATAAACGTCTATATGGGATATGATCCCCATTTATTTATATTAGTTTCCTTATTCAACATTAAAAAATGAAAAAGCCCTTAAAACTAATGAGTGGATCAAAAGTAACATTATCACTTTGGATTAGGCATTACAAATTCAATTGTAAAGTCTTTATAAAATGTAACAGATTAGCAGAATGCCTAATACCAAAACTCATACTGTATATTGCTTTCATACAGGAATGTTATTTAAAGTTAATTGAGAGCTTACTGTCAAAAGTTTGCTTCTCATGCCTTATGCATACATTTTATTTGAAACTTCGAAATAAAGTGTTACCAAATCTGCTGTGAATTTCCATTTCATGAACCTCACATCTAAAAGAGGCATTATATTATTTTAAAATGTACAGTACCAAGATTCTGAAGAACTGAAACAAAAAAGTCAACTGAAAAATTAACATCAAAATCAAGTATATCAGTCTAGAGATTAGATGTAGTACTTTTGGGGTTGCAGGCATTGGGTAGCCAGTGATGTACAGATTATTTTTATTCAAAAATAATAAGATGGAGCAGAGGCATTACATAGAAAATGTACCTAGACTACTGTATCTCTGTGCCTCAAGGAGAAAACCACAAATCAATGGCAAAGATTTACCCTTACGGCATCCTTAGAGATGCAAGTTTGAAATGAGTCTGTGGTATGTACTGTAGCACCTTTGAAAAGATAACACACCTTTTATCTAGTGCCTCTAAGGGTACTTTCAATGGGACAGCTCTTCAAGAGGTAATGCGCTTGATTGCTGTAGTTCTGAAGCACTAAGTATTGATGGACATACCTCATCTTTTACCTAATCTTGATGTCTTTTACAAAAGCAACAAAAATACCCGTAATTGTGCTGAGACAGAGCAAATGCACATAAAGATTGGTCTGACAAATTGATCTGGTGGTGTCATAATTTTAGATGAATTGGCCAGTTAAAGTGCTCTTGGAACTGTCAGAATACTTCACTGCAGATATCACCCTTGTAGCTCTCCAAAGAGAAATTGTGGATTGATGCTCTGTTTTAAAACCTCACTGTCACTCAGCTGACTGATGCAGAAAAGTTTGAGTCAGTCCTTGCCAAGGAAAACATTTTTTTAAATTAATTGTGCCAGTGCCACTATATAGAGTGACTGGCCAATACACTGTAAAGATCTGTAACATAAATATTTACATACAGTACTGTAGGTGACTGCATGGTGTACTGTAGTGTATAATATTGTCCCATGCAAAGTACAGTTGCCATTAACACAAGAAGAATATCGTCACACTTCTCTTTGTGCAAATAAAGTATTCACGAGGAGCACGAGTACTGGGTTTGGTGTACTAAAGTGGAACACCACCTGAGCATTCCTGGGTTAAACACACGTCATTTGCACCGTTTTTGTGAAAAGCAGAAATGACATTGCTTTACAAATGTATTTTATTATTCATGTTAAAATGTAGAAACATCTAGATAAATTGTTACCTAATTTCTAAACATTGAACACAACAAATTTATGATGAATTCACAATATGACCAATACATTCTGTATGGTTGGCTTACTGCTAGTGTTACTGTCACCCTATGCTTACATACACTTGAATTTGAACTACACAGCAATTGGCAGGAAACATGGCACACAGTATGAAGGAATAAGAATCAAAATTTCTGTGTGGGCTTGCACAGACCTGAATGACATGAGTGTAAGAACATACGGGAATGCAAAACAAAACCAACAACAATTCCGGGACAACACACAAGTTTTTGCCATAGTCAACAGCTTCCTGCATTTATGAAGACCGTCCCGTGGCTGGCGATGTGTTAGTAGTATCTCATCATAAGGCAACTATTATCTCGTGTAAACTCAATAATTATTGCATTTAAATGGAATGTTATCGCATTTAAACACAATGTTATCTTGTTAAAACTCCATATTTTTTCTCCGTGGCGTTGATAGGTTTCTGTACAGTTACATAATTGTTCGATTATTTAAGCACATAATCGTAATACTTTAAACGAAGCCCCAAAGTGCTTTTTTATGTTATTGTACCTTAAAAGAAATACATCCTATGAGTAATGTGTTGTAGAAGAACTTTGCAAAAATCCCTTATTTGGCTTACTGAAATAAAAATAGGTTACTTGTTTAACTGACTTCTCAAGATAGAACAAACGCTAGAAAGCATTATGTTCCTCCAGGATTAGAGTTTGAGACCCCTGCTATGCAGGGAAGGGTGGTACAGTGTGTGCATATGGATACATTAACACTCCTTTCTTGTGAAGAGTGTTTTGCCAAATACAAAACAGCTTTCATTGAAGACAAGCCCAGCCAAGGCCAGCCTGCGAAAGCTACTGTACGTCCAGCAGTAATACTGTCATTATACAAAATAGGCTCAAATGCAGTATTATGCCTCAGAATAGAAACAGTAAAAACAAAATGTTCAAATTTATATTAATATTGCCCAGTCAATATCAGAGATTCACTGCAACCAACTGCAACCAAACACATTTTCTTTCACATTAAATACTAAAATACAAATCCAATACATGTCAGTTCTAAAGAAGATCATCAAGCAGCCACAATTTCACAATAAAATATTTTTTTTCCATACATATAATTATCCAGTAATGACCAAATGACCCCAGTCAAATGATGGCTTTCATTGAAATAGAAATATCTCCACAAACTACTGAAAACAACTTCAGATGTCACAGATGAAATACAAGTGCCCTTCTGAGGTATGTATTAGGTCATGATAAAAATGTTCTGAATGTCCATGTTATGGAGAGGGACGGTTTTGGGGGCAGTTCTATAAATGTGTGGAAAAGCATTACACCCTCTCAAAGAACATGGTCAGCTCAGCAAGCTGGTCAACATTCAGAATAATTTCACAGCAATGTGATAGTGTCTGTGAGGGCCTTATTGTCATTGAGGCCTTGCTGTACCCTTGCTATTTTAGGACTGCTTCAGCCAGCATTGATTTAATGGAGTTTTTGATGAAAGGAATGAAGGCAGACGAGCTCATTAAGCTCAGTTGCGGCAAATTCCCACTAATTCTGACGTATGCACTCAGTCTCCATATATACCAAACCTCACCCTCTCTTCTCCCTCACTTGTTTTTTTTGCATGGCTTGTTTTCGCATCGAACAAGTCCATGCTCTGTCCCCACGCTATTCACACTTGTGTTTCCATTACTCATGGATCTGCAAATTTCCTGCTCCGGTGAAGAACTTTCCAGCAGCACAGAGGACTCCCCTATTCTCCTAGTCCAGTCCGTTCCCCCCACATCTCTTACCACCGTTCTGTCACCTCCATCACCTGCTATGTCATATCAGTGCCACTCATCTCCCGGCCAGTCCTCACAGGATATAGCTTCTCGCCGAAGATTGTGTTCTGTTGTCATCGCCCCTCCCTCATCACGAATCCAGCCTTCTTGTTCCTCTACAGCAAAGTCTCCAAGAAGCCCTTGCCTCACACGTGGACGGCCCCACTGCAGTTCACGTATATCTGCTCCCCCTTCTGCTGGATTGTCTCCTGTGATTACCAACTAGACCATGGCAAGCCTTCAGAGAACACTACGAAAAATATGGTGTCCGATTTAAAAGAAATGCTTCCAAAAAAGCTCTGTTTTCGTTATATCTATCTGCAGTCTACAAATAAGCAAACTTCAGCTCTACAGCATTCCCCGGCGCCCTCTGATGACGTCACCCGCGCCGCTGGTCTCCCTCCTAATATAAGGACCCCGAGGCTGCCCGCACATCTGCCTGTTGTCGTGCTATATCTTTGTCTGCATCTCTTCCTCAATCAATCCATACCTTTGCTGGGCAACTGCACCCAGCTTCTTCCACCCAGCCTCATTCTCTAAACTCCATGCTGCCGAGTCTAAGGCCCCAGGTCCACGCCCCTCCCCCACACCCTTCCTCTCTGTTTAATTTAATTTCTGCATTCTCCTCTGTCTTTGCCTCTGGTGTCCAACGTGGCCCAGGTTCCAATTGCATGCTACCTTTGGCCTCGGTTTCTTCTCTTCCACCCCTGCTGCTTCCATGGCCCCGAGTTAATCCAGCAAACTACTTTCAGCACAGCCAGCAGGTAGCTCTCACCCTCCCCCACCCCCTGGCTTCCCATATAACACGGCAGCCTCCTCCTCCAGCCTACACTCCTGCTCCAGTTCCTCCACACCATTCTTTGACTTCTATCCCCCAAGGCACTGAACTTATCTGCTTTCTTATCTTTTTCCCTCCTTAGCTTCTATTATTCCTGGCTTCCAACCCTGCATCAGTCATCTCATGCCTTCGGCCCCGGATTCCCATCTCTCTGCCCACTCTACTGGTGCCTGGGCACCAGGTGCGTCTGGTGTCCTACCTCAGGCCAAGCCCACGGGCGTCTTACTTAATCTTTTGTCTCTCCTATCCCCTGGTGTCCAACATAGCTCAGTGGCAGCTCCAAGAATCCAACCTTTACCTTCTACTTCTGACTGACTGACTGTTCCCTCCTGCACCACCTCCTAGTCACACTCCTGCTTCCATCTCTCCTGCCCCATCCACCCGTAACAGGGACTCTTCTCTCCGAACAGCTGTTCCTCTTCCAGCTCCTCCTAACGCACTAATGTTTAGTCCTCCCCCCTTTCCTCTCTCACTCCGGCAGCAACTTTTACGAGGCTAGTCAATCTAGCTCACCTCTCTTCCTCCACCTAAAACACCTACTCTAGAACAGACGACTATGGCACGATCTCCGTTACTCTCAAATCTTCCAATCCTTACTCCGTTCTCACAATTTCTGATTGTTTTCTGAGTAAATAACCCCTCATAATCGACCTGTCAGCATCACATAACTCCCGCATGCCAAGCGTCAATAGTCTTATTCCCAGCTCCGACTTCTCCCTGCATTATGCCACGATTGACCATGCCTCGCTCATCGAAAAGAGTGTCCAGGTGCCTGGCTTGCTAAGGGCTGACATCTCTAGAGCCTTTAAGGTGATGCCTCTCGACCCAGACTTCTGGCACCTCTTCGGTGTTTGCTGGCGGAATGAGTTCTTCTTTGCAGTCCACTTAACTTTCTGCTGCAAGAGTAGCCCAACATTTTTGACACCTTAGCTGAAGCTCTCTACTGGATCCTCTAAATAACTACAGTACAAGCTTGCCTTTCCGTTTTTCGCTTCTATCCCGTTATGTGCGACTTTGCACCTTTCCAGAGCTTCACCTACCGATCCTCTGTTCGTAAACGAGAAGGGCCATATTGTGACCTGTGGCTGGTTTCTCTTTCACCTTCACTAACTGCTGGATTCTCTCCTGAACAATTCTCTGGTCATTCCTTCAGAACAGGGGCTGCTTCCTCTGCTGCTTGTCAAGGCATCCCAGAGTATCCCATCAAACAACTCAGCCGTTGGTCCTCGGCGGTCTATCATGCATAAATTAAAACAAACCCTGATATCCTCAAGCAAGCATTTTCTCTCCTTGGGTGAAGTAGTTCAATGATCATTGTTTTTTTGCACTGGTAATTGGGGTCCCTCTTGGTTCTTTTGGGGGTTCTATCCTCCCCGTCCAACAGCTGGTAGGTTGGCCCTCAATCAAACGGGTTAAGTCAACTCTTCTCATCTCAATAATCAATTCTGCTTTCTCTCAACCTTCGGCTGCTGTCATTCCTCGTGAAATGGAGTTTTTAATGAAAGTTTGGAAGGAATGAAGGCAGTCAAGCTCATTAAGCTCAGCTGCTGCAAATTCCCACTAATTCTGACGTAAGCAATCAGTCTCCATATACAGTATACCAAACGTCACCCTCTCTTCTCCCTTGCTTGTTTCTTGCATCCCTCCTTCACCCCCTCTCCATCTTTGCGGGAGCCCAATTGGTTGCATGGGGGTCCTATCCTCCCCGTCCAACGGCCGGGAGGTTGGCCCTCAGCCAAGCACGTTAAGCCAAGTCTTCGCATCTCAATAAACAATTCTACTTTCTCTCAACCTCCGGGTGCTGTCATTCCTCGTGAAGTACATCTTACACCTCATCATTACATCAGTTTGCCTCTGCACATAGTTTATTTGGAACAGTATACTGTAGATTTCTTTTCTATTAAATACAAAAAGCAATCATGCGTATTGTGAAATTTTAACCCATAATATTTGAAGGAGATTGGGGATGTAAATGTTAGATCTTTGGTCCATCAAGGAGGAATTGCTGAATAGAATAAAATAAAACATTTAAAAAAATGTTACAGTAGGCTGAGAGTGTGGGCTCCTTATAAGGATTCCTGTCTGATTCTAAATTCTTTCTTATGCTATTTCTCCTCAGAGCAGAAGTAGACAGAATCTCCACTGATGAATGTTACATTCAGACACTTTAATAAAGGAAGACAGTGATATTGCTTGAGAAACATCATGTAAGATAGGACACAGATTTCTGAAATCCCCTTGCATTTCATCTGGGAAGTCTATACTTGCTATGTACTGTAAATGAAACTGAACTGCCACTAATTGTACAAATGTAATTAATTGTAAAAATTGAATAAAATGGTCATATTTATAATTTGTCTTCTGACTTCAATGCACTTCAATAGCTTCAAATACATTTGCAGGTGCATTTTTTGTGTACTTCTGCATAAGGTTTTAAATAAACAGCTGCAACACCTATTTGAAGATGACTTTTCAGTTGAGGTCTTTTTTCTTCGGAGAGTTGTCTTGCTAAGGCAGCACTGCACCTAAGCATTATCATGTATGGTGATTTTTCAGTCTGTGCATCACAGCTGTGAGAGAGGCGGTATCTAAAGATGGGAATAATTTCTCTGTAAGAGTTATACATTGCTGCCTCATTTTTCCCCGTGATTGGTTTACAGTATTAATAATATTTAGGCAGCTATGCTTTTTCCCAACCCAGCAAATGCATTCTGTTTCACCGAGGACTTGCACCAGCATATTCAGTGTCCTTTTTCACGACTCATCTTTTAGCTGGACATGCATTTGAGGCCACCGTTTATTTAAAATAATAATTTATTTAAAATTATTTGATTTTAACTTTACCATCTTGATGTTTACTACAGTACGCCTGCCACCTTAGACTCAAAAGTATGAAAATAAAGAAATAATTAGATTCTCTATATTAAAATGGTTCATGTTTTGCAATTTGCGTTTTTGCTTAATTTAAAATATATTTGTTTAAATTAATTTCCTTGTATTGGCATATATATACACTTTATATACTGTAATGTGGTGCTACATCATTCATGTTAAAACGGTAATTTGAAACCTTAACACGTATTTGAAATGTGATTAGCCATCAAAAAGCAATAAAAGCAGAGTACTTCACAAATTTGTGACTGTGGGTGCAGCACGACTTTCTATGCTCTACACTTAATATGCACTTAAGGTTCGCTTCATGTAGGAAGGCTGGCGGACTGTCTTGCATGTCTCACACGTCTGTTCCTATACTTCCTTTTGCATCAGCAGCTATAAGGGAACCATTCTGACAAGCTGCTGAATTATACCAGTACACTGGCCAGAAAAGTAAGCACTGCTCGTCTCTGGGAAAAGCAAATTCTGAAGAACAACGAACAACATTTTTTAAAATTTAATATATTTAGGAATCATTTGCTGAATACACTTCCCAGCACGAAGATAAAGACGTGTATTTAGTGGAATTGACCAGGGTAAAGTCAACCTGTCTGACAGATCTAGCTCACAATTGCTTTCCATTAATAACTTGTGAGTTTCTTCAATAAATAAATGTTGCCCAACTGCCAGTTTAGATAATAAATATAGATGTATGTGGTAGCACATTTTTTACTTTTTTAATTTGATTTAGCATTTTTGTCTTGAATGTACCCTTTATGGCAGAACTCATCATAAAGATCCTACATCATTGGCTCACTGATGATGACAATAATAAAATAATAATAATAATAATAATAATAATAATAATAATAATAATAATAATAATAATAATAATAATAATAATAATACATTTTATTTATTAAATATTGGAGTATTTAGAAATTGCATTTGTAAACAGGTAAAACCAGTAATAAATCAGATAATACATTTTCTATTAAAACCAGGTTTTAACATTTTATATTAAAAACCAGTAAAGAACCCCAAACAACTTTGTGAGTTGAAGTAGGCTTAAAAAATGTTGGAGAGTCTCTAACACATTTGAGTAATGATTTCCACAGTTACGGAGCTGCATGAAAGAAGGTTCTTTAGCACATTACATTATGTGGAACCTGGCTTTTGGCAGAATATGAAACGATGAGTTGCAAAATTAAAGATCATTTGGTGCCTTAAATGCAAGCAATATTTAAGACTTTAAATTAAAGACCTTAAGACCCTTAAGACAAAGGAAGCCAACACAATATAGAGAGGAACAGAATTACTATCTCTGGGTAATTTTATTTAGCAAACAAGATGCAGGATTCTGGAATATACAGGTGTCTCTATACAACAATAAGGAATTACAGTGGTGGAACTACAGTACCTTTTCAATAGTTAGCATCAGTTTTCCTAATCAAGGAGTAACAGTATTATAAGGTTGGAAAAAAGATACCTTGGTGAGTTTACTAACATGTTGCTATACTTGAGCTTCAGGTATAACAGGGATTCTAGCTTCTGTCAATAATTTAATTTCAGTGCCATAAATGACACTGATGTCACACATGTTGTGTATCTTGCTGTTGTTAAGAACTAATAAAGATAATATATAAATAATCATAACATATAATTATAATTTATACTTAATATCAGATACAGTAGACAACAGTTAAGTGACGAAACTGCAGCAGTAGTTTATTTAGAGCAACAGGTAAGATCATCTATCAATCGATCCATTTTCTAATCACTTCTTCCAGTTCACAATTGCATAGAAGTCAGAATCTATCCTGACAAGCAATGGGTGACTCACTTGCAAGTTTCTGTTGCCACAGATGTGTAGTCTAGCTTGGTCAACAGCTTCACATTAGACAGCACTGCCAGTCTCCCACTTGTTCAAATGAGTAAGCCTGCTATTAACCATAGTACTTGATTCATGTCCATGCCTATACACCATTCTTTGGATTCAGTCAGTTTTGAAATGACACCCATGGTTTTCATGCGGTTGAGTTCTTCGTGGACTTTTGTTGCGGTGTGGACAGAGAATAAGGAGCGACTACCTCTTCACACTCAATAGCATAGTGCTCCATTGACCTGAGGAAATTCACTTGAAAGCCCTAATGCTTCGTGAATCCTGCATACTGTTTCAATTGCAGATCGGCAATTGCTGAACCTGTTGTGTTGTGTGGATAGTTTTCATTTAAAGTATCCTTGAGCAACAACAATGATGTTTTCTGGACCATAAAGGACTTTGTTAGGTATCAGAAACTTGCATTTCATTGTAGCCAGTGTCAGACCTGATCTTCAGATACTGTGATCTTCCACTTTATTATATTTTATTCCAATTGTCCATTTTATGTGATACTGTTGTTATCAAGCATTTTAAAGGACAAAATGTAAAAAGTAGACACTATTGAGAGAATTGTTTGAAGGAAAAATGCAGTGTGTAGTACATTTTGTGTTAAAGTGTTGACAATGTATTATTGTTTAAAAAAATATGTTTTATACATTGTAGGGGTTTTGTGAATTTACTGGGACAATTTATTAATTGTAGCAGTAATCACGAGATGATTCGTTATGGCTATTAGAAAATCAGTGGCGGATTCAATAAACGCGATACATTTATTAATATATAAATTGTGCATATAAAAAAAAATAACAGTCTGCCTGGATACAGGTGGCAGATCCTACTGTGAAGGTTATCAAAATGCAAGGTATATAATTACAAAGAGATGCAAAACACAAAGAGATACAAAAAATATGCTTCACTATACTGTCTGACAGTGGGCGGTTCTGTCAAGATACTGCTCTGAATGGCATCTAATAAACATTTGATAATGTTGTTAAGTAATAGCATGGTCCATTTACTATTAGGTTATTGACTCTATATTAATGTTTTCTTCATTTATTAAGGATTTTATACTGTATATGAATTTGCAGTCCCTATATTGAAGTGTTATTGACTAAAAGTTACGTGCATAACCAACCCAAAGAATTTAGACCAGGAGGAGATACAAATCACTTTTACTGTTTTGAAATTCTCACCAGTGTATATATTATGAATCAGTTTATTCAGGATATCCTTTCTGATATGCAGATGACAGTCTGATACTGGGAAAGTGTTTTACGCCTTGTGAGTGTCACAAAACATTTCTGTTTCTCAACACTAATCCTGGACTACCCAGCATTTAGGTAAGCAAGACCAGGACTAATTCTGATTTGGGTCTATATAACTTGTTTTCTAATGCACTTTGTCTCACACCCCTTTGATTATGAGAACATTAAATGTTGAATGAGAACTTTGATTTCTTTCACTTAATAAGCAGGGATTAGCCATATGAATTTGATGAAGGTCTGATGACATTTAAGTTTGCAGTATAAGCAGAAGTCATGTGTAATGAACAAAATGAATAGTTTTATTTTTTTCCTAAAACGTTTTTACAAGTAGACAGCATTAGGGATGGGTTTTCAAATTTTGTGGGATGTTTAACGTCACTGCTTTCCTGAATTGCCTGGATAGAAAAATATATAAAAAATACTGAATATCTAGAAAGATTTTTTGTAGGCACTACAGAAATTAATGTTCGGATATGCTTTGCAAGAAGTTAAAAACACTTTCAAAGATGCCAAATTATAAGATTATCCCAAATTACACTGTATGAATGAAATTACATCATTATACAGTAGCATTGTATTCCGTGGTCAAAAAAGAATTTTCACCCTATCTTCCAGTGGAAATCTCCCAGTGGAGTATGTATTACCATTATTTTCTTTTTTTTTAAAAAAGGAAGTGCAGCACATATTGGGAGTTATTCAGCATGAATAAAAAAAACTTCAATTGAAATCTCTGAAAATAAGGACACCTTCATTCACATTGTGCTATTAGGCTTGTACATTTTGAAAGTTTGCATAACTGTAGGCTAAAGTTTTTTTCCCAAACTAAATCTACATTTCCATAGAGCTTGTAATACTTTTTTTTTTAATTCGCCCAAATAAATTTCTATAAATCCACTGAAATGGAAATGCTCTAGACCAGAGCAGTTATGACAAGAGCACAATCAATGACTAAGAAAAATGATACAATACCGTGCTCTGTAGAGTGCTTGAGGCAGAAACATTTTCATTTCCCTAAATCATAAAGCCAAAATAGAGCATCATGGGAAGAAAGGGAGGAAACTGAGTGGAAAGTCATGCTTTAAAACAGGAGACACTCACAGGGCTAGGTAGGCACTTCGTAACTTTCTTAGTAATGCATAACTAACACTGTACATGGGTTTCATGTTTTACTTACATGTACAGTATTAAGCCATTTCCTAGCAATCAGCAAACTTTCAGTTATACGACAGAAATATCCTGTAAATAGGTGTCTTCTAATTTGAAATGTTATTCTTTTCCGGAGGGGGAATTATGACTTGATTTTGTAATTGGCAGTGGTGAAGGAGAAGTGCAAACGAGAAACTCAGTGGAGCACTTCAGCAGGTCTCACAATAATCCACAGACAATGGGACTTTATTCACACAAGGTTTCTTTACAGAGGTAGAACAAAATACTTTGTATATATATTTTTTTGTGTTTCTGTACATATAATTTTTAATTCAAAATACGTAAAGACAACTGGGTAAGATAATCACCTGAAAGATGGACAACAATTGGAGAAATTGGTCTTCAGAATCTTTACTAGGGAAACATTAAGTTATTTAATTTCTCTTTATCATCATTAAAACACTGTTAAATGTGCAGCTGCATAAATCTAATGCTTATAATGGTATGTTTCACCCTTGGTTTGTGGAAAGTGCTTCATACCTTGTGCAACTGTAAAGTGATTAACATGCGAAGGGTGTATGCTGGGAAGCACTCTGGAAGCATAATTTGCAACTCAGTGCCATAAAGATTTAGACTTTTCATTATAAGGGTGTTCTTTAAGTAAACGGATCACAATATATGAATATATGCTTTCAGTCGTTTTAATCAGTTCTGTATGTTGGTTGCTTTGCCAAGCTTTTCAAAATGCACGACAGTGAACAACTGTCTTTAGTTGAAAAAAGAAAATCCTTGGGCAAAAAGAAAAAAAAAAACAACAGCATAGTATACTTGCCAAGCTCAGCTGAAATCTTTTTACTATTAATGTACTGGCTTCACACAATCAGGCACTGACGAATGTCACAGAATCAGTTGTACGATTTACATTTCAAAAGAGGAACCCAAACATCATGGCCTGGCAATGGCTCTGCTACGTTATTTTGGCAAGAGCTTCTGTTTCTGAAACAATCCTATCCCCTTTTTGGACTTCAAACGGGTCAGTGTAAAAGAGTCACAAACCTCGCCATCTCAAACAAGAGCCTCTGAGAATGTCTGAGCAAATGTTAGCTGAATAACCACATTGCTGTTGAGTGCGGATAAGCCTTTTGAGATAAAAGACCTTCAATCAAACTTTGATCTCAGCAGAAATGAGTCGGGCGAGCTCACTTCATTCTGTGGTGGACAGGAAAGCTGGATCAAAGCAACACACGTGAAAGTGATGTTATAAATGCAAAGCCTTCACACAAATGGAATCGGTGTCCATGATTTTTGTTCTTACACAATACGTGCGTGAATGATAGACTAAGGTCTTGAGTTTCCTGGCATCATCAAACTTTACACTTCACTAAAATAAGTGACATAAATTAATTTGGAGGATGAAAACAGCTGTATATGGAATAATCCTAATACGAGGAAGAAATAATAATTGTTCTATAAAATTCCCTCACCTGCATATAAATACTGGCCTTCTACATTAGGCCATGCACTGAGCAAAAAAGAGACAGATGTGTAGTTAGGCATGTTTGTGTGAACTCCACTTTGTGCTTAGTGTTTCGTTATAGTTGCAATTCCTCAAGTCTAATCATTTTAATGTGGGAAGGCTCTGCATGAAATAATAATGAAGCATACAGTAACTCATTCATAGGGTATTAGTGGTTACTTACAGCTTGCTTTTTCCAATCATTATGATTAACATTTTTACGGATCTGTAAATTTGTGTGTGTGCTGACATTAGCATAACCAGTAAGCTGAAATTTTGTCATGCATCATTTCTTTTATGTCCAAAAACAAGATAGGATGGTTTGAACAATTAAATTGTGCCTTCTGGTTACATAAGAAAGTATAGTGTTACAGGAAAGGTACCCTGAACTGAGAGATCATTAGCATTACAATAGATTCTTTATAGCATCTGTGTACTGCTTTGTCATTGACGTGAAAGGAAAACAGACAACTCGTATACTGTACATGGAGATGATAAAGGGTGATTGAGGACATTGAGCTACGGCCTCAACAGCTTCACTAAGACTGACAAAACAGTGATAGGACCTTAAGAACTGTGTGGACCAAAATTTCAAGATGATCAGTTGCAGCACACTAGTCTTAAAAGTAAAATGCGGACAACACTAGCAGACTGACAAAACAGTCAACATTTATGATTTGTCTCAAGGAATTAAGACTATTTACAGACAAAGACTTATTTTATTTTTACAGACACCAATTTCTGCAACAGCAGCATAGAACAAATGTTGAAGATCTAAACATTTAGAAATACTAGCTGTAGATTTACGCACATGACTTGAGATTTCTATCATGGGCCACACTAAAGAAATATTTAGAGTGGGTCTAAAGTAAAGCAAAAAAGAATGTGAAGATATTTATATTGCTTATACTTTTAATTATTACTCAACTGTCTCTATTTACTGTTACAATTGATTGAGTGCAGGCGTGGCTGCTACGTTATCCACATTTTTATACTTCTGCAAAACTAATGTTACAGTACATCAATATAAAAATCACATTAAACTATTAAGTTTTCAATACCTCCTGCTAATTGTACGGATACATCACTAAACAGTCAGTATTACTACAAACTCAATAACATACCGTACAGGAGTACAGCCAATCCTCATATATTTGAAAATGGAAACCCAGATTCCTTTTCAAGCCCAAAAAATTCCCTGAAGTTTCCCTCATGACAGAAATAGATGGTGTGACCCAGACCACACAACACACACTCCGCTGTTCTAGAATTGAAATGTTTTTCTTTCATTTCTTAACTATTCGTTTTTCAAAGAACGATGCTTCGTATGTTTTTGAATGGTTTTTATCAGTACTTCTTTATTTATATATATATATTTTGTCTGGAAACGACTTCTAACGGATTCCAAGAAAAAAAAAGAAGCTACACGGTTAAGATCAGGTCACAGTTTCTCGTACAACATTCACAAAGACCGAGAGGAGAAACGAAAGGAGAGGATCCTGGGGGGACTGTGCGCCGCTCCGAGCTCTCACTGTGGAAGAGCTTTGAGAATCGCATTCACCTCCTCCGCAACGGCTGTCAGTGCAAACTCAAACTGCTCCTGAGGAGGGAAGGAAAGGAGGGAGTTATCAGCGGTGAATCACGCGGTTAAAATCCACTGGCGGGCATTCGGCTACCTTTGAACAACTGGCCAGATTTTCTGTAACAGAAGATGGTTCATCTTCCATCCCAAAAATCTTTTCTCCTCTCTTAGAACGCTCAATTCCCTGGTTCCCCCCGAAAGACCAGAGGGTGAAAAGTGCCTTACGTGCTTCATCTTGCAGTTAGTTTGGATTGTGTTGAGGCAAAGGAAGGCGGATGTGTCTTTCTACCTAACTTTAGGACTGCAATTAGCATGCTTAAACTGCTTGCGAATTAATTAATTTGTGACTATTGCAAATCAAGAAGACATATTTTACTATTTTTTTAAACTTTAAAAAAAAATTCTTAAATAAAACTGATTACCTTAGGGGTTACAGTTATTACACAATGGATTTTGTTGGCATAAGTGCCACACCCTGTGCAGTGATAATGGGAGCTATGGTTGAACATAAGGGTGTTTTACGTTATACATGCGAATACATCTGGGTGCCGAACACTTGTGAAAAACATAGTGAAATTAACCCAACCCACCAATACACAAATTATTTGGAATATAAACCTCCAGTTTTGAATGACCGAACTTCTTCCATCTGAGGATCTATTCGGCTCCTTTGTTGTTCTCATGATGGGTTGGTTTATCAAACCAAATCACTTGGGACTCTGGCCAGTTCATTTCTGGAGAGAAACCCGACGTGTTTGAATTTCACATCTGACTCACTGCATTCCCTGATAAATTCCAATGAAGACTGATTGGCTCATCTCACAATGACCTTGTGCTCGGGAAAGAAACTCTTTTAAGTCTCATTCTATGATTCATGCTGTAGGCCTGTATTTACAGCATGGTCATGCATACATAGGAAAAGGACCACAGAGAAGTTTGATAGCTGGCGAGATGAAAGCTACTTGACATTTTATCACTGTGTATTGAGCCAAAAAGAGTGAAACATGATAAAGAAAAAAACAAAACAAAACAAAACAAAACATATCTAACATTTAAAAAAAAACTGAAAATATGCCATAAATGAAATATGGATACAGAATTGTTCTATAAATTATGGATGAAGGTAGGCTCATTTATTTTATATTTCACTGACACAGTACATCTGTCTTATGAGACATGTTTTCTATTTTACCACATGAATACAGTAATTTCAATTATTGAAACAAAAATGATTAATTTGATTAACTCGAGTAGAAAATAGTAGAGGACAAAAACATAGCTGTTTCAGTTCAATATAAACATGCTTTGTAGTACTCACTGTGTAGACTACACACATTCGTGAAATATGGTTAATTTCACCATAAAGTTAAGAACAATAATATTATTTTAATTGGGGTCATTGCAAAGAAGCTATAGGCAATAGTATTAATATGATCATTTCTTTATATAAGGTGTTTGTATTAAGTACTACCTGAATCTGTAGAATAAATTTTTTGTGGAGGGTTACAGTGCATACTGAATTATTTTATGCAGTAAAAATACACAGTTTGTATAGGGCACAAACATAAAACTTCGTGATAAAAACAATACGGTATGTATCTAAATAGTGAAATTAATATGGATGACTATTCATTTAAAGCCAGTGCTTGAAAATTTAATTCAGCTTTGATGTCTGGAACACCTGTTCCAGCCTTAGAAGGTCCTAAGTGAAATTAAAGCTCAATTCGAGAGCTTCCACTAGGGGGAGCCAAATCACAAGACCAGAGGACATTAGCACGTTTGAAACTGTTACAACTTGTTTTAAATAAACTAAACACGGTATTTTATATAAAAAAAACATGTATCTATGGCTACAGTCTTGAAAACTGTTCTCATAAACCTTGGACATATTTTCAGTACTTATTTTCAAGCTTCACTACTTACATCTACACTGTTGTAGGTGTTTGTACTGCTTACTTGTACACTGTTGGTCAAAAGCCAGATATGTTAAAATAAGAAGTTACAGCATGTGAAATTCTGAACACGAGCAATTGAATTTAATTGTGACAACTCTGATAAATATTATTTAGTTTAGGCTGGGTAAGAAACATCCAAGCCTGTCATTTAGTCTTAAATTCACACTAATCAGAACATTCGAAAACCTGGTCAAGATGATAACATTGTGAATTTGTAGTAACCATCACCTTCACAAATCAAATATATTTGTATGGTGTTCATCATAATTAACAAAACCTGTTGCTCTCGCTCATTCATAAAGCTAAAGGTTTTTGTACTTCAACATAATGATCTGTTAGTATTAATTGGTATCTTAAAATGGCTTAAAAAGGCTACAATTTCAAACTTCAAGAGCACAATAAAAAATGTACACAAACTTTAACATAGCACGGCATATCCTTGCTTCCTATTAAACACTGAAAAGCACTGTAGTCACTGACTTCTTACATTGTCTTACTACAAATTGGTTACTATGACTTTGTGTTTCACTGGACAAAATTAAAACAATCACTTATAAAAAGCATTTCTTTCAAAGAACCGAATTTACTGAAACTGAGCAGGATAGAAAAGGAACCCCACCCTTCACCATTTTTTTCCTTTAAGATGTCAACATATTTTGCCTGTTCAAGACTATTCATTTTCCATAAAACCAGGGTGATGATTTGAACAGGCAGTCAATTAATTATTATAGAAACCCTCATCAATATATCGGACATTAAATATCCTTGAAAAAGCTCACCCAAATCATCATGAAGAGAAATATGCACACAACATATATTTACTTATTATTGCACATTATAAATAATTGGCTTTGGCATCATTCATCAAAAAAGTAAACACGTTTTAGGTACGTTATTTAAAAGCCACGTCTCAAAAGTCATACACGTCAGCCTTCTTGTGACATTTTTATTTTCCTTAGCCAATGAGATATTTCCCCATTCCTCCTCTGTTAGTTTTCAGAAAACTAAAATTAAAAAAAAAAACACTACCAGGCAAGACAGAGGCACAAATAAGTGCTGTAAAAAATCAAATAAATAAACTTGGCTTTTTATTACTCCAGTATCAGGAACAATGCTTCTTGAATTCTTTTTCTATAAATTATGGTTAATTAATTTCAGCTTTTGAATGCTTCACGTTCTTTGAAAAAAATGGAGATTGTTTTCCTTATATTTGTGCGTTTTCTCAGTTCATAGGTATTTTATAAAAATACAAATCACTACTAAAAATGTGTTTTTGAAGAAGTATTTCCACAATTGGGAAAATATATTTTTCTTAGTTGGTTAAGCCATAAACCAAACCATTGCTATGTTCACACATTTTTTAAATTAAAATTTTTAAGTATATAATAATCCTGTAGTAGCTACAGACATGATAGACTGTTCAGATTAGACAAATCAAGACATCAAGATATACTTAATTTATTTAACTATCCTCATGTAGAAGGACTTCTTTTTAAGTCATAAGGTCAGAATTCCTCAGTGAGAATGAGGAGTGAGCTGGTGAAACTTTAATTAATGAAGCACATTATACAATCTTTATTTAGATGAGAAAAAATCTGTGCTAATGTTTTTCACAGAAGTGAATGACATTTGTGAAGTGACAGTGTCTAATTTTGCCCAAGGATTTGCTGTAATTGACATTTCGAAGCTGACTTTTAATGCACAGTCTTAAATTACTCTGAAAGCCTGTTATTCATCATTTGTATTCAGTGGCGAGAGTGCATGGTTTGTTTAAACCCATCAAAACAAATTCTCCGGAGAGCGTCTTGCTGGCATGTAATCAGATATTTTAAATTTGCCACGCGTCTGGATAAATGAATTAGGTACTTTAAAAAAGTGGCAAGGCAGTTAGGATGAGTCCATCCAGAAATCTGTTTTTACAGGACAAGTATATAAACAGAGGCCTATGCAACATTTCTCCCTTGGAGCCTCAAACTCTGAATTTGTTCTGTGACTCACATCACTCAAATATGTATGAAAACGTGTCCAAAACAAAGGATCTATGTACAACATCAAATCTTCTATTGTTAAAGAGCTTTAAATGTTACTCAGAATTCTAGGGTGGAAAAACTACAGCATAAACTTGACACATACTGTAAACAGCAATCCCTCTGAACCTAATTATGATGACTGCTTTCCAAGGAAGTATTGATGCATGGTTTTAGATTAAAAATAGATCATACATTACTTAATTATGTTGTGGCGGGTGTCTGTTATTGCAGAGTGAGGTATTAAAATGTGTATCAAATAATTGCTTTAAACTCACACTGCATTCCTAATGACTCTTGAACTGTTCCTTGTAGGGTATAAATGTGACTTTGCAGGGCTCCTGAGGTAAACAGTACAGAAATCCATAAACATCTTCTTTCAGGCACCATAGTGTGCCAAGTGAGAGTAATTTCTGTGTAAGGCACACATCTAGAGACAGGAAAAATACAGTTTTTTTGTGAATTCAAAGCCTTGTAGTTTGTAATCCCTTTAAGAGATTCTTACAGTATCAAAACTGGGGGAATAATAACCGAATTTGATCATGGGTTCATCGCCTGCAAAATAGGCTCACCTTGGCACACACTTCAGAGCCAAGGGCTCATTTAACAAAGGGAACCCGTTCGCATTTTAAACCTGCATAGAAGTACAATTATGGTTTGTGGTACCTATAAGTAGTGTTGCTGCATTTCTTCCCAGTCAACCCCTTAACAAATGCATTAGGATCCCCAGGGGATTTCAGGACAGTACCTTTGTCTGGACCATGCCTGGTCTTTGGTCCCTCAAGTGTTCCAGGGTAGCTGCAATATCAATCTCTTTTGCACCTGCAAGAAACCACAAATTGGACTGAGTTCAAAGTACCAGTTAATCCAGCCTGCATCTGTCAATCTCCTGCTTACTCTGCTCCCTTTGGACCTGTGCGGCGATTGAAAATTATTACATTCACCCCCTCCACAGACTTTGGCAGGCAGCCGTAAATTGTATTTGGAGTCGGGAGTTTTTTTTTTTTTAAAAAGGGGAAATGATGTGTTTGTTTCACAGGAAGATGCAGACGTAATCCAGGACAAATGAGTGATGCATAAAAAATAAAATCAATGAACCAGGCTTTTCGTTGCTTCAGCTTCAGAAGCAATGCGCTGATCAGGGGATTCCCCCTTTTTTTGTGTAAAAGTCAGCGCCCTAGACATTGATGATATAAACAGGTTGAGCTCTTTCGGTCTTTGGGCAACCAGAGGTTTTTCAAATTCAAAGGCAAAGCCTTGCTGGAACTCCAGCTCTCCCCAGTATAGATTTGTTCAGATGGCAGTGTTCCCAGTAACAGAAGCAGTGCTCTTAGCCCGGTGGAATGAAAAGCTGGCATGAACCCATGCTCCCTACTTAATGAACACTGGTATAACCATAAAGAAGCCTGCTATCTGGGTCTTGAACAAATTGGGTCTCAACTCCATGATCTCTTTGGCTATAGATGCTGGTTTAGGAGCCAAGTAAATCAAAGGCATCATGTTCTTAAAAAAAGAAAAAATAATAATCTTTAAAAAAGACATTAAAAGACTTTTTCTATGCAGACTGATGCATTTTAACTTTTTAATGAGTTCCGTTTTTCCATGCAATCTTTATTTAAGCACCCCTCACACTTAAGACGCAGAATGTATAAATCATTTGCGAAGCAACTCATGTTGATGACATCAATTAAAAAAAAAGAAAGAGAACATTACATAAACTGAAATAGACTTCTGATGCCATTATCAAACATTCAAAATCGCAGTTTTAATCTTACATTTCATTTTGTTTTCTGAAGCCTATGCTTTTGTTGGAAAATCACATTATCTAGTAATGTGAACACCATGTTTGAACAACGGCAGCTAAATTAAGCATGCTGTGATAAATTCATGCACTGGTCTGTTTGATTAATTTTTTTTCACCTTTAGACTGAATGACTTTAACAACCCAAGTGTTGTGGAGTTTCTAATAAACTAGACGTTGGAGGAGAACATAATGACTCATTTGAGATTCACTCGCAAAAAATCTTTTCAAGGAAATACAAGAGAAAGCCCGAGTCCTTAAAGACCTTTTGAAAGAGGAAAGCAGAGGCTGGTAATGCAGCTGGGCTCAGTCTGAAAGTACTCTTCCACTTTCATGTTAAGAAGTGTTGGACTCCAAAGTTAGGGACACTCTACAAAAAAGGCCTTGGAAAAAAAAATGGCATTCTTGAGTAATTTACAATTCATTCTTCAAGCAAAAGGAAAGAGCGAGAACGATTTTGTGTCCAGGCTGCTGGCCCTTTGATCATGTTGATGAACACTGGAGCTGCAAACCTGGGCCTCAAACTTCTCAGGCCAGACAAAGAGGACCCAGGCCTAACAGGCTAGGCCGAGATTCCTGTCGGAACAAAACCTTTGGCTGCCTCACAGTGTGACAGCCTGGGAAAAGCCCCTCTCAGCAGGGTTAAGATGCCTACTTTGGCCTTTGATCTTTCATTAAGGCGAGAGCCGAAGCCCTGGTCAGGAGATTTCAAATAGTATACATAATAGGCAAAAGGGGAACAGGTCAAGAACAAATAAATGGGTTACCCATCCAGAGGGGGCCCTTTCATTGTTTCTTGGGCTAGTTTCACATGACTTATTTCGTATTATGCAACACTAAGCCCATACTTGGAATGGTATTTGACATTGCGTGGAACAATTGAGTCAATAAATGACATTTTTTACGTGATTCCTGCGCGATGAAGTCAAACTTCAGCTGTACAACTGGAACTACAGTTGTTGTTTTTAATTATTCCAAGATCAATTCGTACTCCTGATTTTGAAGTGAACTTTTTTCATATCCGCTGATTATCTCTGCCTCTATCTTCTCATTTAAAACAAAACAAAACCAAACAAACCACCTGTTACATGTTTTCAAAATCAGGAAATCAATGTAACACATTGAAAAAGGTAAGAGCTTTAAGATAGGGTAGTTTCCTTCCTTGCATTTACACATACATTTGCCCGCACATTTACCAAACTTTTCTTAAAATATTATAATTTATTTATAGCTCTATTTTATATGAGAATGTTCAGTTAGGCATTAATGTCACTGCAAAGTAATGCATTTAAAATCTTTGTGGTGCTGAAGTATTCATGGCTTTATTTGTTAGCACAGGAAATACATTTCTTAATGTTAATTTGTCTCCATATTTTTTCCACCCGTCATATTCATTGCACATTCACCTAAGGCTTCAGCCATCCTCTAATGCATTGCAGGGCCTGCTTCAGAAAATTGAGGCTTTAGTGTTGCCATAGTAACATCTCCACACAAGCGTTAAGAGAAAGAAATGCCTTTCGACTCCCACCTTTGGCCATCTTATTGAGAACCATGTCAATCAGAATATACGTCCCACTTCTTCCAGAACCATCACTGTAAATAATGAGAGAAAAGCGCCATTAGCATGGCTAAAAAAGACACAAGGCTTTTATTCCCCCCCAGTTTTGTTGCACACAAGAGTATGTTTTTGTCTTAAATGAAAACAAATTGCTCATTTAGAATTTCAATATTATTGCTTGTTGTCAGAGGTTTCATGAGCAAACACAATGGGCTTGTTTGGTTAGAGTTCACTCCTAGAAGCCGTTCGGTTGCAAACAGAAAGTGTGTCGATTCAATGGCTTCTTGAAAAACCAGAGCCAGCAGGGATGAGTCAGGATCCTTGTTTTGCTTTAGGACATGTTTAGTTGACAATGATCCTGTACCTCCCTGCAGATCTAGAAGGAAAATTTGTAATCTGTGAATGCTACCATTTCTTTTCCAGGTAAAAGAGCTGACCTCCACTACTGATCTTATGGAAATGTCTCTACTAAATAGTGCTGCATGTGCCATGCAGATATATAAAATACTAAAATAAATAATATTTCCACTTATCTTCACATATGTAAAACTCACTTGTTTTAATGTATTTAATTTAAATCAATTAATGGTAGAATCTTAGGTTTGACTGTTTTCTAAGTATTTCTAAATACTTGGATTTATTCCAGTTTTCTGCTCTCTCCACACTGTCTCCTGTAGATGACGTATTTTTAATACGATTCTACAACATTGTTAATTACATGAGTTTGTTTCAGGAAATGTGTTTCTGGAAATACAGAATTACAATTCTAATGAATGTTTCATTTTAAAATGAGGATGGTGCAAAGGGAACAACCAATAAACCTGAATAAAAATGAAACCAAAGTTATGTTTTAAATAAGAGAATTGTACTTTTTTGTTCAACCAACAGCCAACTACAATATGCTGACATCCAGAAGGATTTTTAAGTTTATGTTACGTTCTGACAGCCTACAACTGTAAGAAGGACAGGAAATGCAAGAAGCATTTACGAACCATGCTTTGCTAATCTTCCTGTGAATTGAGCTTTTGTGCCTCCAGGCATAAGGTAATATTCAATGTGAAGATGTCTCTCTAGGTGACAGCCGCTATGTCATACACAGGAATTCAATATCTTTGTTTCCCTATTGATTGTGATGCGGTATAATCAAAATGAACTTTCAAAGTTCCGTGATTTTTTATGCTTTGATTTCTCTCGAGTGCAAACAAAAAGCATAACAGCTATAAGCTTCCTTACTAGCTGTCTATGTACTTGCATTGCTCCTTGACAACACAGGCGTTGGTTTCTGCAAATACCGTCCTCCAAGCTGTTTATCTGCTTTATCAGTGTTTAAACAGCCACCCCAAAAAAAATAAATACAACTGCAGTCTGGGCAAATATGCCCAATGATGTTATACGGCATCGCCTTCTACTACATATTTTATATGTACGATTGGAAAAGGAAAAGTGGTGGCAAGAATTTTTCCTACCTGTGTTGTCGTTTTCATTATAGATTAATTAAAGAACAAGTGATGGATAGTGAACCACTTAGTACAAGATTACAGTAACATCTGACATCCTGTTAAGATGGTTTTTTTTTCTCAGATGCCCTGAACTGTCCTGGGGTGCTTACAATACAGCCATCATATTATATGATATGACTTAAATGCCAAGTGCTGCATAGCATTGCGATTTCTGACCAGTATCTCTTCTGTAATCCTTGATTTTGTCTTAAGCTATCCTTGGTAGGCCAGTGTCCTTGGAAAACCAAACAACTGCCTGTTTTTGCTTTGCTTTATGCCCTCCCACCAGTTCCAAAGTCCTATCATTTTCTACAGATACAAGGGGTCACCTTTAAAAGGAACAATGCCATAATGTACAGTATGTAGCCTTACCTTACTGTACACACATGTGTATACAGTATATAGAATTATATATAATAGGCCAAGCTACAAGACACCCATTTGTTTTAGTCTGCTCCAGTTTGTGCTTGGTCCTTTACTGTTCTCTAATGCCTTTGTCAATCCCACAAATCAAAAATGGTCATTATAATACTGTATGTGCATGGACATCACACATACTGTACAGTAGATGTCCAATCATTTCAATATATTTTATATACTGAAGAAGAGTGTGAGTAAAAACAACGACAGTCATAGAAGATAAAATACAACTGATCTTCCGATTACATTAGATAACTTTGCTTCTATGCCTTTCAGGGAATACTCGTAGGTGCCTTGGTAAATACTTGCCTGCAGTGGACTATTATTGGACAAGAGCGGCCCCTGTAGCACTTGTTAACCTTTCTGCAACAAAACAAAAAAAAACATATCATAAACATTAAGGTACTGCTTAGGAAATACTCAACCATGACTTAATTAGATTAAATATGTTTAAATTCCATTCATTTTACAAAACAATAGGTCTCCAACACTCACGATGACTACAATATCAGAGGTGTATACTGTATAATTATTTTAGTGCAAATACATTTAGTCAGGTCTAGAGCTTTTGTGTTGTAGTTAAATAAATATTAATTTATATATCACCGCATATAGATTAGGATGTTGCATTTTGGTGTACCGAACATGTATTTGAAGAGAAAAATAACATTTGTTAATTAGTTAATCTATATTTTAAATAAAAATGCATAATAAAGCACAAAATAAAATTAGTACACACATTAACTACTAAACATAATGTGCCTTCCTAACAAGAGTAAAAAGTATTTATCCCTTCCAATACCATGTTTTTAAATGGTGAGGCAAAAGTCACAACCTTCAGTGCTTTAACCCATTAATTAAACAGATCACATGCCAGGAAAGGCCCAACTGAAAGAATGAGTTTTATTGAGTTTATAGATATTGCTATGGAAATCTGGGTTTAATATTTTTAAGTGTGTTGTAAAAAAACAACATTGAGGAAAAAAGAGGGTTAAGTTTTCTCTTGAAATCCCGATTATAATAGAATAGTTCGTGTCAAGCAATTATTAAGCAAAAATAAATCACAGGGACATCAATCTAACTGAAGTCCTGAATCTTTTTTTAAATACTAACCATAATAATTTCAGATGATGAAAAAAAAAATAGATATGAACACATAAATACCATCACCAAGATGATTTTCAAAATCTTTGTAACCTCTAATAATTTAAATGCATTTGCCATATGTGTATGATTACCAGGACAACTCAAATGTCCAAAAAGTACTACAGATGAAAATATTCATACCTTTTGCAATTAAAACAAAGAAACACATTGTAATTGTCTTAGATAGTCTAGCTAATATTAAAAAAAAATATTAACTACAAATAAGACACCTGAATCTGAAGTTCATCTTTCCTCAATAAATAACAGCATCGCAAGCATACGTTAAACAGGCCGACTTTCACACCATGGGATATTGTGATCCTAACACATTAAGTTTTTTAAGGAATTTAAAATGAAGAAAGAAAACTAACAACACAATAACAAAAGAAGTAATTGCAAGGGAAAGTAATCATTGATACAAACCAGCTTTTAGTTCATTTTAAACATAGTGGAAAAAAAGGGGTTTCGTCATGCAAATTATTGGCAAGCAAAGGTCAAAGGTCGTTAGTGGCTGTAAAAAGGGGAGTTCCCACAAAAGTCCCTGCTGCAGAGTCACAGTTTCCAATGATCACTTTTGTGACTATGCAACTGGGCTCATATTACTAGCTGCAACATCACAAAAATGACACTGGCAACCGCTAATTAGCTGGCAAAAAAATAAGAGTATGTTCATTCGGAATGTGAGTCGTGTTAGTAAATACTGTGGCACACAGCGAGAAATTAGAGTGCAATTTATATTTTAAAAAGCCCTCACATGTAATACTAATTATCTTTTAGCTTTGTGATCTTTCTTTAAAGTGCAAATTTCCTCCCTCTAGGCTTAAGAAAATATTTAATTAGACATGTCAACGTGAGACGAACAAGCCTGTCTGGAACCATAACGTTTCTTCCAACAGGAGGAAACGCAGAGTAAAAAATGTCAAATGGAACTAAGAGCTCAGGATTTTAAGATTTGTAAAAACTAGCTAGTGAGACAGTGCACTCTGTTTAATGCATTTTTTATGTTCAAGTTCAGCACTGCCGCAGCTTGAAAGTCATCAGACGGCCATCACAAGTATTGACATACTGTACAGTAGAAAACAGCAACTGGAAAACGTCAAAGTTAGTTTGCGTTATCAAGTATAAATTACAACTATATGCCACTTACTAATTTACCTGTATTGACTTTTCATTTGAGTAATTATGCCAGCATGAGTGGCTGCAAAATGTGTCAGTATGAGTTTAAGAGCCTCTTCCCCTGCACCTCATTCACATACTGTACAGTATCTATTCCCCCACAAAAGCTTTCTGCCATTGCTTTAATCGCAACAGCACCAGGAAGACAGACAACCACTGAAACTCCTTAATTCAAGTGCTTGTATCTTGGTTCTGTGTTTCACAAAATTAATATATTGCCTAGATATGTCTTTGGTTGGTTTTGGGCGTGGTCAACAAAACGTCTTCCTTACCAGCTACTTCATAAGAGATTGACAGGTGTCATACTGTTTTCCTTCACGGATGATTTCGTAAAGGGACATTTTGTTCCTAACTAGGCGATAATACAATTTCCTTCTTGTTGCATTTGAGCCGTAAAGCCCAGTTATCCAAAGAGCAGCGTGGAGCTGTTTCTTATGTCATTATGGAGCTCTGTATTTATTATGATATAAATGGATTAAAAAAAAACTTACAAACACACAAATATATGCCTTTTAAAAAGACAAAACAAGCAGACCAAAGGAAAAAAAAAAGCTGGCAGAGGAATCAATTTAGATTAAAATGGTTAAAACCAAGTCACGTTAATAACATGTGACAGACCCAACAGAGGTTTGCTATGGGTGTACCTGCGGAAGTCCAGCAATGATCTGGTGGATTCTGGAACACTCTTGTTCATCCAGGTGAGGAAGTGGAACTGAGTCACGGTGCGTGTCTCATTCGTTTGCATGTTCTTCAAGTAGAAACTTCGCACTAAGAAGTCCTCACACCAAATGTGCTCTGATACCAGATTTACCTTCATCAGGAAAGAAGAAGCACAAGACATGGGTGTACAAAAAGCGCAAGCAAAAATGTTATGCCAGCAGAAATTCCAGACTTTGTTGGTCCACGCATATTTGCATTCAAAGAAATTCAATTTCAAATGATGGAGAGTATTTCTTTCTCTAAAAGGCTCACAAACCTTTTAGGCACAACGGTCACATTGGCTCGTATTAGCAAAAGTGGTAAGGTTTGTGGAAAACATTTTTCTGTATTACTGTTTTCAAAATTAAATTTTCTCTCTATCCAGTGTAATTAATAATAGTATTTACAGCTGCTTAAAATCCTTACGGATCCCTAATGCTTTTGGTTAAATGAGGAGGGTAAATCAGAAGAGATGGTTTTCAGATTGTTTTTTACTTTTGATTTTGAAGTGGAATTCTGAGTTCAGCTCGCAAGAAAGATATAATCAATGGCACTATGTGAGCAGTAGTACTGTATTGGCTAGGTAGAATTCCAGCTTTTGGTATGGATTTATTTAAATAGATAAATCAGCTCCAAGCAAAATTACAGTAAGACACTGAATCTTTAAATAAAACTATAGACTTTGAACAGACAGATACCATTTATGACTTTGAGCCTTTTTTTCGGCAGTTCGCAAAACACATTAATTGACCCCCTGCAATCACTTGGTAACACTGCAGGGTATTTCTAAACAAAATTAGTGTAAAGAAAGCAAAACACATAGGTTCCCCAACCAAGTTTCCCCAAATAATAACGTATGTCACCTCTTAATTATTTGTGAATTACATCTGAATTAACTAAATAAGTACAGGTTTTATCACAACATGTAGTTCTGGTTTTTTTTTACCTCATAAATATGGTAAAGGTTTGAACCCTCATCTGGCCAATAGTGGTAGCACTGTTTGACTCCATTTTCCGTGAGGGGTGTCAGCAGGACAATAACAACGCAGCTGTTTTCCCACACCATCTGCAGACAAAGAGACAAGCTATGGTCACAATGTGACTGCCTAATTACTGTGTGACATGTATAAATACTGCACTCAGACACACAATTAAAATTCACTCCAGTCAGAGGCAAATTTTGCCCTTCCTATTATATGGTTTTATCATGCAGCTGCTCTTAAAGCATCGACAAAAAAGGGAGACAGGAAACGCAATTTGTTCGAAACGTATCCCCTTTAAGAACATCCTCACAATCTACGTTGTTTTGTACCTCGAAACAGAAAAGAGCAAATTTATCATCTCTTTCATCTTTTGCGGGCAAAACTGAATCCCTTTGTTCAGCTGCACTACCTTTCTTAAAAAAGAACAATATGAAATTTGCAATCAGGCAGATTATGAATGGACTGCTTTATTAAAAGGCACATCTCGATTTTTTAATGCAGTGATACCAAAACATTTTTATTTCCATAATTTGCATTACCATTGCCTCGTCCCTAAATGATCATTTTAATTAGCAAGCCAACGTAGGTGGTGCAATTTTCATTGGCATTATACTCTATTCTGGGCCATTCTCATTATACCCCCTGTCTTTTGTACAGTTTGTACTTTATTCTTCCTTTGTCAAAGTATCACAAGAATTAGCTTTTAGGAATACATCTTCTCTTTATACTCCGTAAGACACTCTGGTGGTGTAGAAAAAAACAATGCATCTTTTCTCTGGCTCTCAATATCTTTGGTGTATGGATTCTAAAAAGATCTTGTCTGTATCAGAAAATGCCCCCCATCCAACTTTTCTTCCTTTTTTCTAGCTTGACTACATTGGTTCATTTAATCTTATAACAATTTAATGTGCCTTTGGAAAGCTCAGAAGCCCTTTGAAGCCATTACAAAAATGAGGGAAAACACTGGTTTTATGAGAGCAATAAAATACAATGGTCTTGACTATAAACTAATCATGTAGCTCTCAATTTCAACCCAAGAGAAACATTACACAGCCTACTCATTTAGAGATAGAATGATGAGAGAGGAGGTGTGTCTGGTATTAAGAATGCAAGGAGTTTTCTAGCAGCTTATTTTTATGGCCTATCAGCATGAATAAAATGTAAATGACAAACATCCTAAAATGATTATTAATATTAATATTATTTTAGCTGCCAACTAATTTAGATGCCTTAAGACAAAAAATCTACAAATTACAATTTACAAACGGAGCTCTAGTGCAAAATAGCATGAAAGCCATAGTTGAATCATACAATTAATGTTTAACAGAAAAATAGAAATCAATGCAATAAGTTTACTTTGGCAACATTATTAGAAGTAAACTAGCAAATGAATAAAACAATATCCGGGGACCCTGGGGATAAGATGTTGTTAGTTCTTTAATATTATACTACTATAGAAACAGAATGAAAACTAATGTGAATATATATATATATGCATCAGAATAAAAAAGCTCTAAAGGTTAATAATAGAAAAGGCTTTGAAGATGCATTTGTAAAGTATTGGCCTTTCTTCATCTTAACTCGGTTTTAGAAGCACGTTTAGCCCAGTGCTGATTGGCTTTTTCAATGAGCTAGGAAAAAAAAAAGCATGAGGAGAATTCAAGTAATCACGATGCAGGCCAAGTGAAAAGCCCAATGTGCTGAGAGACAGGAGGAGATTAAGGACACTCTTTCAAAAGTGCAGCAGCAGCCCAGTAGGGATTAGATTGTGAACAAATTTAAAGAGTGGCCTTGTCCCTGTTACATTGTTTGCGTGTTTTGCAAATTATTCTCCGAATCTAGTATGGTACCTTAGAAATGATACTGAGCTCAAGGCTAATGCATATTCCCGTTACATGAGCAATCTGTAGTCTAATGTCTAAAAAGCCTAGAGCAAACATGAGCTATCGCACTGTGAATAAAAGACCTTCAAAAACAGGGGGGGGGAGGTAAAAAAAATAGATTTTTGACACATCATTTGAAAAAATTGTCCACAGAAACGTTTAAAACAAATTCCTACGTGCTAAATTATGTGAATGTAAACCTGTCTTATTTTTGATGTAGCATAGATGTGACAATCAGTCAGTATAGGTCATTTTTTTTTCAAAATTAAGCCAGTATTTAAGGGGGTACATGCAACCTAAGATCATTTAAAGAAATAATAGAAGAACAAAATGTGGAACTTCAGAATTTCAGAATTATAGCCATAATTCAATATGTTATCCAAAACAGAGGCAGTAGAACAAAAGCCTTCAGGCACATCACATTACAAATGACATTAAAACAAGTCTTATTTTGTTTTATTAGAATATTTTAAATAGTACTGAAATAGAGGAAATGTTATTTCCTCTTCATACAAATTCATATGTATGTAGTAACATAAACAATTATTGAACAATTATTGAAATGTGGTATGTTAATGACATTCAAATTTAGATAAGGTGTGTACCGTTTTCATTTTTCTGTTATGTATGTTTTATTATTAAAGTTAAGTTAATATGAACTGTGAGTCAAATTCAGTGTGTATAACTTTACATTTTTGAGAATATATTTCTTCCTTTACAACTACAGAATTTGATCTTGTTTTAGAATGACTGATAGAACTGTACTGCATTTCTAAGAAAAATCTGAAGTCCAATGAATTAAAGTGCTATTAACCAAGGCATGAACATTATTATTTCACTCAAAAATGTTGATTGCCATGTATGAATGCTTTGACATTACATTTCAGTAAATACACATACAGTATATTTGTAAAAACCATAGATTAATTGATAACCATGATGCTTAAATAGGTTTGCAGCATAGACGACAAAACAACCACTGGCCTACATGTTCTTGCTCCACATTTTAAAAAACAATTATTTGATTATTTTTATCATGAAGCAGTTCTGGGTGGTTTTACTTGAAAGGTACAATATGAAATAACATGATCATTTTCAGCTTATTCCCACCTACATTACGAACTTCAGATTACACATCATTTTGCACAAGCATTTTCAACTGTCGAAAATGTCTTATGAATGTACTCCTTTAAAATAAGAGCAAGCCTGAGTCAATTCAGTTTCTGATTCTGCTCTGACAAATCTTCATTTCCAAACAGGCAACTACTTCCAACGTCAGCTACAGTAACAGAAAGCAGCCATTCTTAATTGTGCAAGATGGTCACTTCAGTTTTAACAAGATGCAGGGAGTAGAATCCTTGAACAAGATTCAGGTCTTAGGAACCTTCAGTTCCACATTAGATGGTAAAAAGAAATTATTGTGGCCACCTGACTTGCATAATTTTTACAAATGTAAACTGAATGAAGGCTTCACAAAATGTTTAAAGATATAATTTGCATGTGATGTTGCTGTCATTGACAAACTCAAGAACCAAAGTGAAGCACTCCTAAATAGAATATATGAAGTCTTGACATAAACTGAAATAAAACTTCTCTATGATAAAACATGAAAGAACATGGTGTTTCATCTGAATAAAGACAAGTAAATAGAAGGCATCAAGACTCAAGTTCAAAGCTTTACAAGTACCACATCATTGTAAGGCTAAAGCAACTTCATTAAAGAAATGAGTAATCCGAATGCCATCAAAAGACTCCATTCCAATTAAATACAGACCGATATCTGTATTCACAGTACTTTGTAAAATGCACAGAATCTGGATAGATAAGGGAAGAACATTATTCCACCTAGTTAATTTACTGATGCTTTATTAAAATAAGGCAATGCATATGAAGAAAAAATCTGTGAATATATGAATAAGATATAGACGACTTCTTCCTCTATACAGTATGCCACATTATCCGGTACAAAAGGTATAGTTTGGTTGTACGAAAAGTTAATAATAATAAACATCTGTTAAAGGGATATATATATTAGAAAATTAGCATCGACTAATACTGGAAATGGGCTGTAGTACTGTAGCTACCAGTTAAAAATTAGCAACAATTAATTATTAACCATGATTTGCCTGGGCATTGTACTTCAGACCACAAAACATTTTAGACATGGAGAAGATTAGACAGGAAGAAATTACAGGTATAGAAAACAATGCAATATTTCATGGACTTAAATTATCATTGTACACTGGTGAGGCAGGACGTACCTGAAGGTTGGTGATGGTATTGCTATAGTTGAATAATTAATTAAGGAATCATATGCATTTTATCATGACCTTGTTGATTTAAGACTGTTTCATTTTATGATGAAGACAATTTGTGTCACAGTTTCCATCCAATATATTACAATGAGAATTCCTTAAGAAAACATTCCAAAAATCAGAAAATGAAATACACACATAAAAGGAAATACATGTAATGCAGTCATTCTTAACAATTATCATTAGAAGCTAGCAGAGTAAAAGTTTAAAATTACACCATGACACCATGAGACTCTTCTTAACCTGAACTGCCATTTTTTGGTTACTGTAAGTCCACAGAAAAGAGACGATGTGAAAAATTAATTAAACATCAGCTTGTGAAATGACCAGCATGTATCAGAAAAAATGTGAATGAAACTGCAAATGAAAATTCTATACAGGCAGAAACCTTAACCTACTTGCAATGACAGGATAATATAGCCTAGTGTTTACTGTTTTCCAGATACAGTCTACAGTATCACTAAATCTTAATTAAATCATTTTGCATGGGCCTTCATTGCAAGCTTTAAGTGAAGCTTCATTTTTAAATAAAGAGATGTGCAGTATGAAGAAAAGTGCAGTACCAACCCTTGCTAGGTTATGTAAATTACGCCATTTTTAAAGAACTCAGCAAAAAGACCTGGAAAGGGATAATTTTCAGTATGGTTTTAATATGAATGACAGTACTGTATGTGTGCAAATGACACAATTACATAATCTGTTAGCCCACTTTTGGTATTTTTCAGCAAGCCCACCTCTTGGCTTAAGTTTATTTAATTGTCTTAAAATATTATTGACAGACTGCTACTGTACTATGAGTCACTCAATCACTTTAAACACATGGTCACTGCATTTATCTACACATATTTAATGAGTTTTTTAACACAAGTTTCATAGCCCCATGGAAAAAATAACTTTAGAATCCCGAAATGTGAAGGGACTTAATCACAAAGCTAAGATATTGCAGATTTATGTGGTAATTTTAAAATATAGGCTGCTGTGTTTTATATGGTATAATACAGATGAGAGAGAATACAAGGTATTTTAATGGATTTATTCCTTTCTGTCTGCTAAAGAAGGAAAACAGTTTTGGAAATTGTTTTTTGTATATATATATTTACTGCCTGTATTTTTTATTCAAATACATTGAGAATAAGCAAGAAAATAAATTGTAATGACACATCCTCCAGTCCCTTTAGTGGGTTACTTCTGTCACACGCAATATATTATTCTACAGTACTACTGTATAGTAGAATACAGTACATTCAAGTGCTCTGTAGAGTCCTGTGTCAACCAGAATTTCTTAAACAAATGATTCACATTTTATATGTCTGGGAAGAGTGATTCTATTGTTGTCTTTTCTTTTCCGCCTCAGATGGAAAAAATAACATTTGTGACAGAGTACACACATAAATAAATACACACTACAGGATTGACCTCAAATTAAAAAAAATCCAAACTGAATTAGGACTGTAGCATGAATTAAAAACATCTTCTGTGAATTTGCTAATGTATAAAAGAGATAACTCATGCAGATAAAGTAAAGACGCATGGGCAACAATTCACGTCCTTATACAATACATCCATTTTCTATTTTAAAAACAGTACACAAAATTTGAGTTTGGCATTTTTTTGGTTTGCAGAGAGCAGATGGTAGATTACAGTTTCTGACAGATAACAGGAATCAGAGGTATTACTCTGCATGGTGCTAAAGTTATTGGTTACAGACTCCATGCAACTCTGCAATGGTATTTAAAGTCATTTCCCAAATGAAATTGTGGCTACAACTGTTTCATTGTGCTGTTATTATTGTACAATGTTGGGACTTCTGCTCGACAAATTACAGGGGGAGTTTTGATTGTTTAAAACATTGCTGTTACCTGAAATATGATTCAAGAATGGATTTGTAGCAAGGAGCCATATGTACATATATCACTTAGAAGACTTTAATTCATTGTCACAAGCATCCTTAGAATTCTTTCTTGTTAGAACTGACCAGACAAAGGACTGTTTATATTCCATGGTTCTATGATTGATAGCACATTATACCATATGTATTGTGCATGTGTTCAACTTTCTAATGTCTGAATTAACCTTTCTGTATTGAGGGCTTAACTTGCAACACATAATGTACCTGCATGGCACTTTATATAAGATCACTTTATTTATAGTGTGCCTTACAAGAGCAGGTAAGGGGTCGTGTTTATATGTATTATTAAAGACTGGTATTAAATGATGTAATGATCTGTTTTGCGTTGCTCATGAAGGTGAACTGGGGGTTTCTTTACATAGCATCAGCTAAGAATGGCTGCAACAGAATTGAGTCCAGGAGCAACTCTCAACTAGTTGAGTACAAGTCCATGAGAAGTTTGTCCTATGGCAGGTCGGAGGCCTCACAACACTGACCCATGGTACCATTGTGCACTTTGTTTAAAGGAAGCGGGCATACAAAAGTCTTATCATCCAATAGTAAACCAGCTCGCCCTGGGTCCGGGTTTGTGCAGACATGGAATCTCTGGAGATTTTTTTTAATTAGTGGGTTTATTAATATAAGCTTTATGAACATAATGCTGTGCCAATAATACTCGGCCTTGAACATGAATCTGTACAGACAACTGAGAAGAAAACTGTTTTTTTTTTTTCAGTGTCAGATTTGCTGCACCACAATCAAGGAAAAAACGAAAAGCCAGCAAGTTTTGCGGTATATCACTCAAGTTCAACTGCTTCTTCATTTTATTACATTTTTTATCTGCCTTTATAAAGAAGCCATTCTAATTTCTAGATAAATTCTTTTGCCTTAATGCCTTACCTTTGTATTACACTATACTGTTTTCATATCAGCAAAGGCAATCTTTATCGTATTCTTAGTCTGAGAATTTGTATTTACAAAAGTTTAAAAATTTCAAAGGTTTAACTGTTGTTTCCAGTATAATAAAACTATTAGAATCTCCATCCATTTAAATTCACGTATACTTCCAGCATCAACAGCAGAATATGTCAAATGCTTCAGATGCTTGATGTTATAAATTGAAAAAATTAAGATAAAATGACAGAAATGGGATTAATAATCATTACCTGCTGTGTATAACTCTTTTGTTCTTCCTTATTTTACAACCGTTTAATAAAAGTTTATTAATTTTATATTTTTATATTTTTTTTATTTAAAATGTATACAAACTGAAAGTTGAGACATATACTGTAGTTTTTCACACTTGTGTAAATTATCATTTTTTTCTAAACATCAACGAAAAGTTTAAAAGGTGGAACTGATTACTTTTGAACCACTGGTTCGATAAAGGTACAATTTCCAAACACAGTACTTAAGCAAAAATAAAAAATGAACATAGCATGAAAAGTGTTTTGTATTTAGAGACAAATAGTTTTATTGGCATCTCACCATTAATTTTAATGCTCTTTTAGCAATGGGGCAGTACATGTTTGATCATAAATGATTATTATTCAGCTTCACTGATAAAATGATATGTAAAAATTAATCTTTAATATGAAATTATAATTTATTTCAGAAATGTTGATGTACACTTCAATGTTATGTTCACTACTTACAATTCTGAATAATTGTGCAATGGTAAATATTTTAAATAAAAAAAAAAATCCACGCATTTTCTGTTACTTCTCTCAGCTTCTAAGAAAAATAAAGCCCATTGCTTACATTAGAATTAATTTGAAATAAGAAACACTGAGCACTGCTCTCTTTTCAGTTAGTTGTCAGAATTCATGACCTGATCACTGTGTTTGGATAATTCCAACACACTGGAAAAGCAATAATCCTCTTATAGGACATCCCCATACAGAGAAATCAGAATATGAGGACTGAGCTCCAATATGGATCTGCTAAATCCATTTACTCTATTCAAAAATTAATTGAGGTTTATAAAATGAATCTTCAGCAGGTGAAGATGAGAATAGACACCTAGTGTTTCATACACATACTGATTCTTCTGCTTGAACCATGTACTCAAATTTTAATTAATTGTTAATAATCAGGCATTCAGCTCTGTCTTAGCGGCTGTGGAAAAGAAGCAAGACCACACAGAAAAGAAAAAAAACATCCATAAAACAATGCATATATAAAAATAAAAGACTTTAAAACCATGTTACCAAATGTATTGAAATACAGGTTAAATATCACAGAAACATCCAGCAAACCTTAACCATATCTGTGTTTTGCCAAACAAATGAGAAAGCAAACAAACATAAAACTATATTACAACAATGTGCAGATGTATTCCTAATTTACAGTTTATGCTACACTGAAGTTCTGGTCAAACAGGAGCTCTCAAAGTCCTAACCTTCCAATAGTGCTCTTTATAAACATTCTAGACTATTTGTGATACACAGTACTACGTCATTGTGTGTATATATATATGATACTGACAAATGGCTTTTCAAGTAGATTTTCAGTGTGATGAGTTACTTGTTTAAAGAGGATTCCAAGAAAATAAAAATCAGTAGTTTAATCGAACAAGTGTGGATTCCCAGTACTTGAACTGCTGCACTTTGAGGAATAATCTTAATTAGGGGATTTATTTTGTAAACATAACACCAAGGACAAAATTAATTCCGTTTATGAATAATAATTAGAGCTGCCTGTATGTTACCTGCCAAAAGTCTGCAACAGTAGCCGGCAGTGGACCTTGAGTGGCGATATAGGCAGGGTTCCGCGGGTCGTGGTCCATCTGGACAGAGATAAATGAAGAGAGATGGGGTTAGCAGATTGCTTTCACTGTGATTGATTACACAAGGTCTGAATAATCAGTGGCTAAATCAGTTAACTGCAATGTAAAGGCCTTGTTAAAGTCTGATAAGCTAGACCTTCACCCAGAATCAGACAAACAGCCTTCAGATCCCGTTCATGACATCAGCAAAGCGTATGAGTTTAATGACCATAAGCAAGTCATTTCTAAAATCTTCAACATGCAGTCCAGTCTGTGGGTGTTATGCGTGTAGCTAGGAAGTTGTGAAAGAGAACAGGCAAAGGAAACTTCTGAGCAATACTGTTTTGCTTCCAACAAAGAAAATTCGATTTCCACTCTCCGTGTGTTTGTTGTTTTTCAGAGGGAATCCACCTATTATCCTAATTTGTTTCAGTTTGTATTGTGATTTTTAATTGGCTAAATCAACTCAAAATTCCAGCCTGCTGGAGAAGGCTGTAAAGGTGCTACTCAGAGAAAATGAAAATTAAAGCAGACTCTCTCTAGACAAAGTCATTGTCAATAGACTTTCCTTCATGGGGCTTCACTCGAGATAACACTAAATGGTCAATCTTTATTTGTTATAGTACAGTTCTCCCCTTTCTTTCACGCATCAGTCAAGATTTTGTTTTCCTTTCACGCAACTGTACAGTAGATTCAAATATACTGTATGACAGGGAATGGAAGGATCTTGATTTCTCCACTTTATCCATGCACATGGAAATGTGCCTTATAACATATTTATTATTTTGTAAAGAAAATGCTAATTTTGCCATCCATCACTGTTGTCGCCAAATAATCATATTTAACTGGTTTGTAAATAATCTGAATGAATCTACAGAATACTTAATCTACTAATTACAACTCCAGTTGTAAAATGCCAACTGTGAACAATTGGAAATTTATTTAATTTTCTAATTTTTTTAAACAGTGATTTATTCACTCAGGGGCCTAGAACAAAATGAAACTCTTTTCAGCACTTGTGTTCCTGTTTCATTGCTGAGGAATTATTGTGTTCATTGAACTAAAATAGAATCCTTGAAATAACTGACTTGAAATACCGGTCTCACTGTGTGAGAAGTGTTTAAATAACAAGCATGTTTAGTGTATCTACCATTTTTTTGTGCATAAATCCTTTTCACAGCACAATAAACCTTTGATTTGGCCTAGGCTTAAATCTGCTTATTAAAATACGGCATTCCCAGCATTGTAGTAGCTGTAAGATTACAAAATGGATTCGGTTTGGTAAGACATTTCACATTTTAGAATGTTAAGTATAACTTCCTTAAATGATCTCAATCTGATGATGATTGTTTAAAAAAAGTCTTAAAAACACTGGAAAGGAAATGTCTTCCGAACCCCCTCCACATGCAAAAGCAGTTTCTTCATAGGTGTTAATAATCTGAGGAATATTCTTTGATAAAAAGGAAAGCAATAACAGTGAGATAGAGAGAATGGTTTTGTGTCCATAAAGGTATAAAGAAATTCATCATTAAAATCTTCATAAAAGCTTACTTTGAACTTTTTGTTTTGTAAGCTTGAATAAATGGAATGTACTTAATCAGTGCCTGATCAGTCTTATTTTTGAAAGCAACACAGTTGCTAGGAAAATGGAATGTGTATTGAATTCTGCTTGGGACAGAAGGGGTTATAAAATAGAAAAGATGAGGTCTGCAGTCTTATGGCATCCTGTGTCCGCCAAAAAACACCCTTTTCCCTCTTGTGCAAAACCATTCCTCAATATTTCTAACTAAAGTAAGCCTTGAAAATGAATTCTCATTGCCTATCATGCACATTCATTGATTAGCAAAAAGACTGCATGAAGAATTAATTGAGGGGTATCTCGGAGAATAAAAAAATCAATACCGTGATGGGCAATATTGATGGGTTAACAAGTTCTTCACGGACAACTGTCAATTACCTCTAAAAATCTTACTCCACTCTGTGAAGGGAGAATGGGTAACTTCAATCTCTGTAGATTACACCAGTGACAAGAAAATGATATTTTTAGTAGTGGACCTGGAAGCAGCAGATGGAACAGACAGACATCATTGTGTTTAGATTGTTTCTAAATGCGAAACAATCATTTGTTTGTAACCACTAAAACACTTTGGAACAGGTTGACTGTGGGCTCTAGGGTGCTTTGCAGTGCCTTTCCTGGTGAATTGCTGTTGTCAAGCAGATGACTGGAAAAAATGTCATAGACCACATACAAACATCAAATAGAGCACAAAGCAAAGCGTTTTCTTATAATAATCTGGCATTTCAGTCAAATATTACATAATAACTAGTGTATAGTAGTTTTATAAGACGTGGCACTAAATATTGAAATTTAAATAAACATGGCAATGAAACCGCATGGGTCACACTGCTGTAGATCTAAAGCTATTATCTAATGTAGTATTTTGGCTATTATGTGAAGAGAAAAAAGCTTGTTCCTTGTTAAGAATTTAAATCATTGTCTTAGTATAATTAATAAAGAGTTTAGAATATCAATCACGTACTCTTCAAGCACACCAGGAGTGTTAAATGAAGGGAATCCATGCCTTTATTGGAAACTGAAAATGGAAAACGTTGAGGCTGTAAATTGAAAGCCCTGCCTCAAGAACCAGCAGCTGGTTGCAAGATTTCGAGGCAGTGAACCTGTGAAGGCTTGCCTTGGGTTAATGCAGTGCTCTATCATCCTGCCAGATTTACAAAAGCATGTGAAAATCTTACAATCATCAATTCATCTCCCCCTTTCTCTTCCTCCACACTATTGCAGCCAGGATGATGCTTGTGAACATGGTGTGCTCCATTGGTGAAAGTGTACCACAAATGACACAATAAGTGAGTGACATTCATACCTATTATGCCGTTAATGGATGCTGTTGCACAGAAAACATAATTATTGGATAGACCAATTTAGCTCAGAGCAATTATAGAAAAGACAGATAAATCCATGACTTGCCCACTTGAAATTGTCTTTAATAGTTTTCTCTTCCATTATGACTTGAAATAATAAAAATGCTTAAATTAACTGTGGCTTACACAGAAGATTAGACCTTTAACTACGATTTAATTACTTGTGTGGAAATTTACAGTACCACCGTGTCAAATGTAAATGAAAGTAACTGCTATATACATAAAGATCGACATGCACAGAGTATTTTCTATTTATCTTTTCTTTCTTTAAAAAAAAGTAGATTTGTGGTAATTATATTGCCACATATTTAGTGCTACAGATGAATGCATATCAATCCCTCTTCATGACAGTTTTTAAACCACATCATCCCATATCTTTCATATATAATCATCCCAATATCTACAGGCTGATGAACACAAGACATCTAACTTTAAGAAAAGAGTATTTATCGTTTTCTGTGCATGAACATTCACATGAACATTGGACATGAACATTTACAATTGTATGTTCAGAGCTGATTTTACTAGTCACCCAAGAACTTATATCAAAACAAAATGTGTCAGTACTTTGTTCAATGTATTCACAACACGGTAACAAAGTTCAAGCTAAATGGATACTATAAAAATTCAACCAAAATTCAACCTTGCTTTTTAAAGAATTTACCCTTTATAAGAATAATATTTTATTTTGAAAAAATATTTTGGAAAAAAGTATTAAAAAGAAACTAACGATATCTAAGAGGGAACGTTTTTCAGGTGTATTTTAATGTAGCAACAAAACCTTTAACAACATAATACTGTTTAAATTTTAATACATAGCACATTATGCAGGTTTGTAAGGTGCGGAGATTGTTTAATCAACAAGAAAAAGAAATGAAATTAATGAATGTTAAGCTCTAATGTCTGCAGGATTTGTTTTAATGTAAGAGGCAAGGATGTGTGGTTAACTGTATTTTTTCAGACATCAACTGTAATAACAGTTTTGAATGCTCTATCCTTGATCTTGGATAGAGCAATTATAAAAAAATATGAATAAAGAAAGTATTTAAAACCTGGGGCTGTATCCGTCTTTTACTTTATAGTAAGACAGTTGTGTGTCAAGGTTAAACAATTAATTCCTTCATCCTGTATACTGTAAAAATAAATATACCTTCATATTAATAAAATATCAATTAATTATTTCATATTCAAAGAGGTGCTCCATTGTTTTGTAAGGAATCTGTAATATCTGTATTTCTCACTTGTCACAATTTTCTAGCACAACCTAATTATAAATGTGAACTAGACTCAACTAGAATGAAACAAACTGTCACTGTGACCTCTGTGCCCTTAAAAATGTGACTTTTTACACTTTGAAGGGAAGAGTTAAGAAGCTGCCTCCGTCATGCATGTTCAATCAGCCGTTTTGAGGGTGTAGGGCTTATGTAAAAAGGTTTATAGTTCAAGTTATCAGGTCTGCTGTTGCATTGCTGTATATTACCCAGTGCACGTTACTTAGCCTCCTTTCACTATGTCCTAAAATGCAGCTGTGCAATGGCTGATGCTTAGTTTGTCCTCTGGCTTCTCCACGTCACCTCTCAGACAAGAGTCTGGTAAATCATTACATTTAATATTGCAATTTGCATCTTGCATCAAGCCATACGATGTGCAGTCTAATCAGGGGTGTTTTATTCTTAAATTTGAGAAAGTACGTTGTACAACGTTGCCTTTCCATTTGGCAAAAGCATAGTAGGTCTATACTGATGCTGATGGAGGAGTTATGCCATTTTGGTTTTTGAAATGATTTTTTTTGTTAAGCTGTGAAGTCTAAACCATTAGGTTTCTTTTCCATGCTGCCTTGTTTAAGTTTCGTCTTTGTTTGAACTTCACCCTGATATGCTGGGCATACGATTTACTTAAGGAAAACAGTTACATGTTCATGACATATCTCAAATCTATATGCTCAATCTTCAGCAAGCTGAAGCACGAATGCAGCTGATGGGAGTTTGTGTCAATCTCCCAGTTAGGGGAAAGCTGAATCCTCACTAACGTTCATGACCCCACATTCCAAAGAAAAGATTATGCATTATTTACTTGAGGATGATTTGCCCTGAAATTTAATGAGGACTAAGTACAAACGTGACAGATGTAATTATCATAGTTTTTTTCTGCACAGCCAGGGTCTCCCTGTGCTGTAATTACCAGCTTTTTATCCAAGCGCCGGTAGCAAAGTTATTACAGCATTGTTTCTCTCTGGTCTCTGCTTGAAAGTGAAATTGAAACATTATTTGGTTGTGTTTATGCTGATGTTAAAACATAAGAAAAAGACAACTTTGGGATTCCTGCACTTCTCATGTTTTTTCTTGTATGTTTAACTGGGTCAACATTTTAATTGTTGAAAGCCTTACATCAAGCCTCCCTTTAAAAATAACCTGGATAGTTCATTTTCAGAGAACTGAAGTAAAAAACATCTTAAGGTTTTTTAAATGGAATCACCTACTATTTTTCTGTTTCATGACCTCTTATTTAGAATTGCCAATTGTTAATTGGGACCTGGGCACATACTCCTTTGCTGAACAGCTTAATGATTGGTAGAGCAATGTGTCTCTCACGGGGAACACTGAAAACACACAAGTACCTGACAAGTGCTAAGAGAAATGGTTGCTTGGCAACAGGACATACAGCTGAGTCAAGCCTGTCAAAGCAAACTTCAACCAATTGTGCTCAACTATTGGGGAATCCTGGTCACAGTCATTCTACTGTCATCTGTACTGTAACGCTCAACAAAGTCTCCAAGTGAGTCCTTTACTATGATACATAAATTACAGTAAATTTTACAGGCAATTACAGACAATAGTTATGTCTCGCATTATCAGTCCTTTTGATTTTGGCCTTATATTTCAAAATACCTTCAGAGACCACAAAAGGTGAATAAGAAAATGTTGCTTTCTACAGCGACTTCTGCTGGGAGGTCAATTACAAAATGTCAGACTTTGTTTAGTTGCATTTAACTTAACAAAACAGTGCAAATCCACTTGTTCATACTACTGTAAGTCTATGAACGTATTTGCAGCTGCTTCACCAGTCAAAATGCTCTAAATGTTGTGAAAAGGGAACATAAATGCATTATGCTTTGTGTGGTTACATACTTCAGACATTTCCAACTTTGGGTTATCAATTTTTGTGCTAAACATTGCAGTAGAAGAGCATTTAAAGGAGGTACCTTTTAAAAGGTAACCATTAAAAAATATTTCATGGAATAATTAACATCCTCAATTAAGCTCATGATTTGTTTAATTTGTTATTCCAGAATGATTTGGAATGGAAAATTTGAAGACTCCACACAAGATACAAATAGCTTGTATCTTAACCAGGAGAGCGACTGGAACCAGTTGCCACTGATGTCTTGTACCTCGCCTGCCGGAGATACCCAGCATTCTCCCAGGAGGCGCAGCGGGATATGGCTGTCCTGGCGTTTCTCAAGGCCCTCTCACCCAGGGAGCTGCGGCACCATGTACTGCTGGACACTACGGCCTCGCTTGAGTAGGCCTCGGCCCTTGCTACGCAGGCGGAGGTGTGTCTGGGGGGGGGCTGGCAGCTCCAGCAGATGGAGTATGCCTTGCCGGCTGGACCGGCCTACGAGTGGGACCAGTGGCAGCAGATGCGGCGAGTGCACAGCTTTGCCCGGACCCACCTGACTCAAGCGGTGATCTAGCAAAAGCAGCACTACAATGTGCTCTGTAGGGCACATGGGCCTTAGTCCTAAACTGGCACCGTCACGGGAGGGGCCTGGCGAAGTCCTAGGGGTAGTGGGCGAGGTTTGCTACTGGGTCTGGTTGCGAAAGTGGGGGAGAGTGGTGGTCCTACACTGAGACCGCCTGGCACCCTACTGGGTCTGGGAGGAGGAGCCAAGTAGGGAGGCTCCGGAGTAGCCGGGGCTGTAGCCGGCCGACAATGGGGCGTCCGCGGATCGCCAGCTGCCACTGCGGGACAGCGGCCACTTACGCAGGGTTTCGACAGCCATTAGCTGATTACGAGTACAGCCTGAGGGGGTTGGTCGACATCGGCAAGACACCAGATGGTTCAGGTGGGGGCAGTGTAGCGCCCTCGCTCGGTGTTGTGGAGGAAGCGCACCTAGTCGCTGAGGGTACCGCAAAGCAGGCTGGGAGTTGTAGTGGAGTCCAGGGGTCTGTAGGATGACCAGCAACTGACCCTACTCATGTAAATTGACCTGTTAGTTTAAGTGTTCTCTGAATCTTAGTGGCACATGAGTTAAGTGTGTAGAGTCTTTTAAAGAGTTACCACCCTAAACCCGTGTACCTGTTCTGTTTATCCGCTAATGTGCATATAAATCCTGTAGTTGGTGTTCTTGTGAAAAAAAAAAGAATAAAAGAAGGTGCTTGTGTGCTCTGTCTTCTCGTGTCCTTTCCTGAACGAACTCATAGTCGTTACAATACCATAGTGGCAATAAGGTGAACAGCTCTGACGTACCATGTAGTGTTTGTTGTGTTGGCATGGATACTGTTTATATGAAAAAGATATACAAACGGCACTGAATAATGAAATCAGCACATCTATAAAATCAAAAAGTCATAAAATGATTAAAGCTAAGGGTATTCAAGTTAAATTAAAAAAATAAAGTTAAAATGATTATAGCCATAGAATAGTTCATCATAGACTGAAATGTTGCTTTGGTTTATACTTTTCTATTGTAACTATCTTTTATAATAAGTACTGTACATTGTACAGTACATTATACAATGTAGAAATTCCATGGCATATTTGTAAATAATTATTTCACCCACAGTATCATGCTGAGAATGTAAATGTTTGTCAGACATTAATAGTTGCTTTGTAAAAAATTATTTACAGTAGGTTTAAGGTATTTCAATGTAGAAAAAATGTCATTTTTTGACATTAAGAAAACATTTTTTCTTAATAGTTTCATTGGTGAAAACTTAATCACATTTCATTTAATTCAATTCAAATACAAATGATTGAATTTTAGATTAAATATCCCTGATGCATCTTCACAAAGTAATTGTGAAGGAAATCACAGAAGAATCCGTGTTAATGAATTTCGTGACTCCCACTGCTCTTTGAACACTGAACTCGAGTTTTATAAAATGTTTTTTCATCATCTTTGCAAAACAGCACAGAAAGGTGGCAAACCAAAATTAAAAGCTAAACACAGAAGGATCTTCTTTACATGAAAGAACTGTTGCCATAGTGTTGTATCAAATCTCAGGCCTTTGGTGAGATTTTTGTATTTGAAATGCATAGTTTTTCTGTTCTTTTAATGGAAGCCCTTTCTCACTGCCTCAGGGGAAATCATAAACTGCATTTATTTTGTTTCACTTTAAAAACCCCAGCATTTTCCACCCAACGTGCTTAACAGCTCAAGCCATGATACATATAAAATGCCCCCCTTAAAAAAACACTCTATATAGGACACTTTGTAAAAAAGTGTAATCAGAAGTATCTCAGCACTGATATATGTATGAGTGGGTAGAAGTATATACATCCAAAGAAAGCAATCAATTGAAGAGAGGCTCCTGTACACTGCTCAAGGTCATTCGGAATTATCAGCTTCTTCACAGCAATTCTCCAATGGTTCAATATCTAGTTTTCTGATATTAAAAAATGGAATATTAAAGATAAACTACAGACTTATGAAAAAAAGGTATGATATAGCATTGTAAATTACCCCAAAACACCTAGTATAAGAAAAAAAAATCAAAACGTACACAGTGAAACAGCTTTTGAATTAATATTATTAAAACCCCGGACGACATAAATTACTTTGTTGACCAATACCTCCTTTTCAGACTATGTACCTTGAGAAATAAAAGCATTTAGTATGCAGACAGATACTCACAATTGGGCTGGCATTGATGTAATCTGAATTGCCATGGTTATTTTCAACCTTCAAGGTTATTCTCGAGTGATCATCTGTAATATAAAAGCATAATTTACCGTCTCATCTCTCTTCATGCTCACACACATTGTTTTTTTTCTAATTTTATATAGATATATCTGTGCATCTTTTCAGATGTATCTATTAAACAAACAAACCTTATTTATACGTTCTGTGAGATCATATAAAACTGCTTCTGAGTCAGAAAAGAAAATTGTCAATCTAACAGTACATTATTCGGTGCCCTCATAACCTGTTTTTATTTAAGATCTGCCTTGGTTTGTCATAGCCTTGAAGTTAGCCGGGAGACATGCAAACCAAAGGAATTAGACTCCGTGCAATGGTAATGAAAAAAACAACAACAAAGTCAATACAATTTGGTCACAACAAAAAAAAAACATTTTTTTTGCACATTCTAGCTAACTAAAAAGATCACTTTTAAAATATTATAAACGACCACTGCCGTCTCTGTGTTTATTCCATCAATACCTTCCAATTTCTGTAAGATGTCTTTCTCTAAAACTCTAAGATGTCTTTGTGGCTGCTTGCTGCCACCAAAGTTCGGGAAGAAGTACAATTGTTTTATTTAGAACCTAATTCTCTTTACCTGGCACCACTAAAAAGTGTCAAGAATGAGACGGAGAAATGACTCAGAGGGAAAAAAGAAGCATCTACATGTGGGCAAACTGCCAATCTTATTCATTTCCTGTGGAATGGGTAGTGTGCCACAAGTTGGAAAAAAAAGGACCAAAGACTGTTCATTAGATCCTACACTGAAAGAAAACAAACCAAAAAAAAAAATATATTGGAGGATTCCCATAAACTCACACACATACATAAAGGCGTAAGTATATAACCCATGGTCAATATGACTTTGCCATGTTATGTACTTATGTATTTATTTTTTTAATTCTTATGGTAGAAGGCAGTAAAACATCAAGAAGCAATTATGCACAATACAGTATGTTCCCAGATACTCATGTCCTTGTTTCCCGTCCACTTTAAATTATGGGAAGCATCTGTACTGACATTCCATAAGGAAGGTGAAACTAAACTTTTACGTAATTGAAATGTTTAAAGATACTATCTACGTAGACATAAACAAAAAGCAGCACGACCATCTGTAACAGAGGAATTCTTTCTTTTCCTGGAATTGTTTGTTGTCTATAAGGTTTGCCTGTAGATGGTAGTGGAGTCTCTAAGTGATTGGACCTGATAAACTCTCCAGACTGAGGGAGAAGCAAAAACTGTGTCTCTAAGCCAAGTGTTAAGACACCATCAACTCCAGTGGTTCAGAAAATTCCAGGTAGCATTGATTTTACTTGAACAGTGTTGGAGGTCTGACCTGCTCTGAACGTCTGTGGGCTTAGTGCTTTCAAACACTTGGTTGAGTGAGGTATCATTATAGCATCATCATAAAAACAATTTTTAAATAAAAATTCCTAGTATTTTTTTTCTATAGATATTGAGATTTACCGAGTTTGTCACCTAAAGAATATTGTACTGTAATTGTTCTCTACTTTCACTGTGTGGCAAGTGTGACACTTTTGAAAGTTAAATAAATCATTGAAATATTACTTCTTTCTTGTCGTGGATGTTTCAATAAAAATGAATTCTGGGAAAAGGCCCGTAGAATATTTAAACTTTCAGTCTTGCCTTAGAACACAACATTCACAGACCTTAATTACTAATCATGTCTAGTCCAGAGACTGTATTGCTCTTAAATCATAAATATCTGTGTTACTAACATAAAGACTTCTAGAAAAGGTAGGAATCTTGTTCTCAGCTCTTGTAAAGTTTTTTGAACTTCCAACATTTACTGAATGGCAAAAGATTCTGTGAGATTCATGGCAACCTATTAAATGAAAGCCTTTGATGTACTGTACTTACAAACAACCACAGCACTGCAACGGTTCTTCTTAGAGTTCTCCTCTCTTTGTGCGATGCTGGTGGCATTAGGTTCTGCTTGATAGGCACAAAGAGCCTCCCATTCTTTTTCCAGACGATTCTTGTTTTTCAAGTGGTCCTCCATGTAAGACTGAAAATGAAGCCAAGAAGTAAAGTTGTAACGGTATTTGTTAAAAAAAGCAAATATATACAGTATAAACAGTATCTATCTTTGGAAGACAATGTGTACTAACAGTGAGACAGCCTGTTAAATAAGCAAAAACAGTCATTAAAATGAAGTAACATGACAGGGCCACATTCATGAAGTGTTTTCTGCTATGCTAAGCTGACAGTTCTTTTTTGTAATAAAATAAACATTTTTTCCACCCTAGACCAAAATTGTGTTTTAGAAGTCCATTGGGGAATCTTAAACAATCATTGTCAACGATTACTGGAGTGCCTTGAAACTTCAAAGAGCTGTTTTCTTCTTAGAGAGAGGAAAAAAAGCATAAATGTAAAACAAATGCAATTGTTTTATGAATTTGGCTCAGGATCCAGGAACACACAGAAATCTAGAATTGTGAAAGCCAAGAACTGTTAGGTGCGAAAGTTATAAAACCGTTTTGTCTTCAGAACTGTTATGTTTGACCATTAAGGGTAAAAAAAATGAAAGCAGAGTTTAGAACAGAACAATTAATCCCAAGTGAGTCATAATCTTTATAGTAGATGCTCTTCTAAATTTTCCATTCAGCCATGTTTCCTCTTATTGTTCAGGTGATACTTTAAAGCCCATTTATGCTTTCAAATAGAAGCTGAATATGTCATAATAATACATTTAGAAGAGTAAAAAAATAGAGGTTACATTTAAATCAACTTAAATGTCTTTAGATGTTTCTAATAAATCGCAAACAAACTGGCAAATAAGTGAATAAATAACCCACAAAGTTATTTTAGCATTAGCTGCTTTTAAGATCCCATAGCAGGCTGTAAACACACATACTGGAGGACTGATGATTACAGGTGGCTACGTATTTATAGAACACAAGGCATGAGCACCTGCTTGCATTCAATTTGAAAATAATTTAACTTAAATTATTTGAAAATAATCCACTCTTTTACATATAACATCTTAGGTTAAGGGTTATGGGTTGACTGCAAATAAACCGATGAAAACTGCATTTTGCAAATTAAACATTGTGATGAGCTCAAATGCTGTTACTTCGGAGAATAGTGTTGACAAAAACAATGACAGCATGTCTCTAAGGATTTGGTGAAAGCAGTTGTCTGGTCTTAAAAGTTTAGTGATTTGAAAGCCTGTATTAATAAAAGATGCAGAAGTTAAACGACTACATTACAAGAGATTTATATATTACTTTAAAAAAAATACTTTTCAGCCAGACCTGTTACCCAACAAATTTACTGAAGATGTGGATAGTTATTCCGAGGGGGAATCCAAATCTAAGTTTTTTTTACTAGAATGTCCCAAACATTCCACTTAGTGAAATCTCAAAAGCCCACCTGTCTACAAAATGGAATGCCAATCTCTTGTCAACTGGCCGATTCATGTCTTCAAGCCACAGGGAATCAGAAACGTTTATCCTTTCTGCTTCTCCACAATGTAGATGTCTGGCAGGGGGGAGCCCCACAATTGTATGTAATTAAGAGTCCTGAAAGGTCTTTTTCCATTTGAAATACTTCAGGGTGATTCAATCACTCCATTTACTGCTTGCAGAACTGCTGATAAGATTGTCTGTTTTTAAGCCAGTGCTCTGAGACACTGAAATTGAATTCACCAGAGATAGAAGAAAAAAGCAGCTCAGCTGATACTGGGTGGCTGGCCTTAGGAAACTCAGAACTGAAGGTTTTAGCAAAGGGTCCTTATAGGTATGATTCTGGTTTAGCACCCAGTGAGTCTGGAATTTTACAAAATATTCTGTAAAGAGCAGCCCATGCCTCAGTTGTTTAACATTGTACAAGAATAATAGCAAGTATAGAATATAGAATACAAGACAATAATCTCAAAGATTCACCAAATGCCCCCTTTTCAACAATTCAGCATTGCTGAACAAAGCCAAGTCTATGTAATTATCCACACAGCGATATATAGTTCTAGTATAACTTTAAGCAAAGCACATTATTTTATTATGATATTGCACTTATAATAGTTTATTCCTTCATAATGCACTATAGAAACTATTGCATTAATTTAGATTTTATTTATTATGCTAAGCAACATGTTACGAAAAGTCATGACAATGCATACTATTCCATATTTCATTGCTCCTATTTGTATATAATTAAGTGCATATTGGTACTGTATATAATTAAATGTATCTAGAATATAAAAAGCTGGCTAAAAATAAGCAAAACTAAAACAAAACTATGAATGTACATCTAGAAACAACATCTGGAAACAATTTTAGTTTTAAAAGGAAGAAATCAAGTTTGGTATCATAAGAACATTTGGTATCTGCTTAATCACACATATTATTTGATAATAAAAGCCTTAGTGAAATATTCAGTGTGCAGGGATGAAGAGGGAAGAGTAAGGAAGATTGTGATAAAATCCTGGGTTAGGCTTACAGTTGTATCCGTTAGTACAGTATTTCACTCAGATTGTTACAATTAAATACCTGACTTTATGAAAGTCTTTAAATTAAAGCATAAGCTGTATTAATCAACATAATGAAAAGGATTAAAAACTAAGTGCGGTAACAAAAATAAACAAGACATATATCACTTTCAGTGTGTTTTTTGGGCTGAGATTAAGAACTGCACTACAAGGGAATATGTTTTGATCATTGCACTGAATCTCTTACCCACCAAAGCATGTATATTTAAGTTAAATTAAAATTAAATATCAGTCAAAATGATTATGTAAAAATTGTATCCTGGTGATTTTAAGTAGTATTTAAAACTACTCAGTAATACATCAGAAATTGTACACAAAATAAAAATTAAAGAGGTCATTATTTCTTTCCATTTATGTGAGTATAATGTGGAAGGTTTAGCGGTATTAAAATAAAGGATAATTTATTTAAATGTACTGCTCCCTATTAATTACAACAAATAATACATTTCATTTGATATTTAGCTGTGATTCTCACAAATACCAGCAGATTCGTTAGTTGTAGAAAATGGATTAATCATTTATTTAGTTGGTGAGTTACTGTAGCATTAAAATCACATCCTTATGTCACATTTTCAATCTAAAAATAATTTATTTAATTAAATACATTACTAACATTTTGCAGAAGCATTTTATTTTAATTATTAAAAATAACAAGAATTATAATTACAGAATCACCTGTTCAACTATCCATCTGAAATTTCACGTTTGCTATATTCTGCTGTATTAAAAAAGTGCAATGACATTTCAACAGAAGAAATGTCTTGATGTACTAAAAAGTGCTGGTCTTGGGATCTATAAATTGTTTCTGATTCAATCATTTCTTTAGATATGAAATGATAGATGCTTCAACGCACAAAAAGCCGATATCTGCTTAAGAATTGAATGTCTTTTTAAATTAGCCCGTGTTCTGGAAAAGTTGCTATAAATTGATCATAAGTTTGGTTGCTGCAAGTAAAACTTGAAATTAGCTCTAGAAATAAAATCCATTGATAATGCCCAAAGTGCATACAGTATACTATAAACCACAATACTGTATATCACCAGCATTCAGCACTAGATTTAATCTTAGACTTAATCTGTAAAAGCTCCAATTTATTTTCTCTTAGAAATGTGGAATTGCTAGTTATTTTTTATGCACCCCAAAACTTGAATTGCTTTTGTTTAGACTCTGTTCCTGCAGCAGCTCCCACAACTGCTTGGGAGAGGATGACACATGCGGACATGCGCCTCTGACACAACCACCTGCAGAGACATTTGTTATGTGATATGCTGCAAGCTGTACATTGCCTGACAGGAGAGGTACTGCCAATTGGAAAAGCGGCATATCTCTCACTGACCCCCACAGCAAGCAGGCGTTTTGGAAGCAGACAGCCCTGGCTGACTAATCACCCTGCAACTCACAACTGGCAACCCACTGAAGCTAAGCAGGGTAAGTGAGCCTGGTGAGTACCTGGATGGGAGACCTCCTGGGGAAAACTAAGGTTGCTGCTGGAAGAGGTGTTAGTGGGGCCAGCAGGGTGTGCTCACCCTGTGGTCTATGTGGGTCCTAATGCCCCAGTATAGTGACGGGGACACTATACTGTAAACAGGCGCCGTCCTTCGGATGAGACGTAAAACCGAGGTCCTGACTCTCTGTGGTCATTAAAAATCCCAGGGCGTTTCTTGAAAAGAGTAAGGGTGTAACCTCGGAGCCCTGGCCAAATTTCCCATTTGCCCTTACCAATCATGGCCTCCTAATAATCCCCATCTCTGAACTGGCTTCATCGCTCTGTTCTCCTCCCCACTGATAGCTGGTGTGTGGGGAGCGTTCTGGCGCACTATGGCTGCCGTCGCATCATCCAGGTGGGGCTGCACATTGGTGGTGGTGGAGGGGAATCCTCATTACCTGTAAAGCGCTTTGAGTGGAGTGTCCAGAAAAGTGCTATATAAGTGTAAGCAATTATTATTATTAATTATAATCCCAGCCTTACATCAGCAGACCATACCCAGTGTCCCACACCACCTCTACAGGAATCAAGGTCAAAGTTAGCTAGAGACAGGACCCAGGAATGAACTCTGCTGTCTGGGCTATAGTGCTCTACTTGCAATCCAAGAGTGCACCCTTACTGTATGAGCTCCTTGAGATCCTAAGAACCAGCATTCTTTTAAGCTGTTTAATTATCTAATGTGAACTGAAGATTAATGTGATCTACCTCGTTCACTAAAAACTTGAATATGGTGCATTCCTTCATTCAATCCGATTATTTTTTAAACATACAACTCAAGGCAAATCACTGAATTAGTAGGTATGCTAAACAAAATGAGGTTCTGTATATACATGATGCACCCCATAGTCAGGTCTTTCTATATTACATTTAAAAGAAACCATTATAAAAATATTCAAACCAACAGTCTGATAAGATACAAGGGCACTTCAGATTAAAGAACAGAAACAAGTTTATGTTAAATATTTAGTCCAGTATACCTTAATAAAAAGGCAATTCAAAAGTAATGTACATGTCCAATTTGGAAGCCAGCTTGTGTGTGTACAGACAAATCCTTTTACTGCCAACATGTCCCAGAAACTATGCAACAAACAGTATGAACTCAAATCCAGTTCCTAACAATAACAACAAATATTTCATTTCTGAGCTTAATATAGTTCAGGTGCATCAACACGGGGATAATTCTTAACTTCAGTACAGTAAAAGATCAGACAAAAACCAGGTAGAAAAAAATAGTCTAGAATATTTTTTTCTGGTTTGCTCCACAGTGATAAAAAACTCAGATATACCATTTAATTTATTTGGCCGATACTTTAATCTAAAGCCACATTCATTTGTAATCTTTGCCCATGAATTCTAGACATCTAGTTAAGCAATGTGATGGTAATGTCTGCTGTTCTCCATTTTAAATGCAGTTCCCTTCACTTCTGTCCTACGGTTTGTACAGTATTTCACTGTTGATCCTGAAGATGTTCATACGGTTGTGATTTTGCCACTGTCTTGCCAACACGCAGCCAAACTCAAGACTTGAAATACTATCCCAGCTGTACATTCTGGATCTAGCTAACTTTAAAAGAGATTGCGTGAAAAAACATATTCTTTGGTTTGACATTAATGTAAGAGGCTCTTTCTATGTGATGCCAAATAAGGGAGGGAAATCAGGCTGTCCAAATATGAATGATACATTTTCTCATTGTACAGCAGGTAAATTATGCTTTTCTAAAACCTCATAAAGGACAAAGGCAGCTCCAAACTCCACAGATTTTAAAACCTGTTTGCCAGCCTCTTCAATTAGTTCAGAAAAGCAGTTACTCAAACCTAGAGCACAGTGAATTACATCCACTCCCCAGACTACACAGTCTAAGCTTTCATCCCCCGACTTGCACGGCCTACAAAGTGCTGTTTATTAAATTTCACACTAACTGCGAATTATACATATATTAGGAATTAGCTCTACATTTCAGCAGCCAGCATCCACGAACCATCAGTGGTGTAGCCCTCATCTTATACAAGCTTCACTGTGGACTGTAACTGCCCCTTCTCTGTTAATGCTAAAGTAATGGAGTTTTGTAATGTGTAAAAGGATTATTTCAATCCAATCAGGAGGTGCTGAGATCACTGCATGTCAGGCAAATGCTTACTAATCCCCTTTCGTATGGCTTACAGCTGCCAAAGGTGCTCAATAAAAATCACAATGAAATAGTGCACTACATGAAGAAATGACGCAACAGGAGACTATAATGTTTTAAAATACCTGGCTGTTTTTTTTTTCGATGATGAAAAGAACAACAGGGTTAGTACAAGACTATCTAGTAAGGTATCAGATTTACATTTGATTAAAAATGTCAAAGGATAGGGAAAAAATAGAGTACGTGTTGCTGGGAAAAGGGCATAAAGGATGAAGATGACAAGAAGTGATGTTTCAAAAGCACACCGTTTTTTCTTCCACACTCTTATTTTCAATAGTTGATAGCAGCATAATAATCTGTTTTTGCATTCAATACTTCTCAGCAGATTTTTTGGGTGTAAATCAATAGCAGAATAGATATTGTTCACAATGTGGTGCAATGACTTATAGAATATTTTTGTGGCAACCTCATAAATCACTCTGTGGTGATGTGGTTGCATTTCATTCTAAACGTGATGATTTAACTATTACGTTTAGGAGTATTTTGGGGGTATTGGACTCCAAAGCATCAGGTTCAATTAGTGACCATTTCTGGAAGATTTATTTAAGAAAATGAGGAAGGTCACAGGTGAGATTACAGTAGTTCATTTAGTTCGTTTTGGCTGTTAGCTGCTAATTGATCCAAGGATCAAATCCAACCATTTCTATAAAGATGGCATGGTGTCAGCTTCAACAACATGGTTGGGTAGCTTGTCCCAAACTCTCACAAGCCTGTCTGGGGTTTAAGCTTATTACATTCTTTTATTTTCTGTTCCCAAGAGTACAGCCATATCACCCTGCAACTCACAACTGGCAACCCACTGAAGCTAAGCAGGTGTGAGCCTGGTCAGTACCTGGATGGGAGACCTCCTGGAAAAAACTAAGGTTGCTGCTGGAAGAGGCGTTAGTGGGGCCAGCAGGGGGCGCTCATGTGGGTCCTAATGCCCCAGTGTAGTGATGGGGACACTATACTGTAAACAGGCGCCGTCCTTCGGATGAGATGTAAAACCGAGGTCCTGACTCTCTGTGGTCATTAAAAATCCCAGGGTGTTTCTCGAAAAGAGTAGGGGTGTAACCCCGGCATCCTGGCCAAATTTCCCCATCGGCTGTTATCAATCATGGCCTCCTAACAATCCCCCTCTATGAATTGGCTTCATTACTCTGCTCTCCTCCCCACTGATAGCTGATGTGTGGTGAGCGTTCTGGCGCACTATGGCTGCCGTCGCATCATCCAGGTGGATGGTGGTGGTGGTGGAGGGGAGTCCCCATTACCTGTAAAGCGCTTTGAGTGGAGTGTCCAGAAAAAGCGCTATATAAGTGTAAGCAATTATTATTATTATTATTATTATTATTATTAATACTGTCTCCCTTCAAATGGATCCAGTTATTGGAAACTAACTGGCCATTTGGAAGCAAGTGTTTCTTTACAAAAGGCTTTCTTCAAAGCCACCCCTGAGATTTTATAAGATTTCATTGATTTTAAACGTTCTCTTACTAGCATGTTCCCTGCCCCTTATCTTCACATCCCAGTTTACAAAAAATGGTCATACTCTTCGAGACATTTTTCATGACAAAGGCCTGTGCACAGAAATGCTTGCTATCTCCCTGGACATTATGTATCTCAGACTCTGCACAGCCAAGTTAAAAGTCACCACAGATGGGTTTAGTTTCTATAGTTTTACTATTTGACTTTATTATCCCATCTAAAATGAATTCCCTCTCAATTATCTGTATGCGAGGTACAGTAGATACCTATGCAGGACAGATAGTCCTGAATGATAAACAACATGGAACTATATTTTTTCTTCACACTAGCACAGCAGCTAGTTCACTTCTTACTTGCGCATAGATAATTCCGAACACCTACCCCAGCCATTCACTTGTAAAAGCTCATTTAGAAATTGTGTGCATTTTGGTCAACAAGATACAGTAAAAGAAAGGTATCACTTCTCTGAAATCTGTCCTGAGAAGAGCCACTATATACTGTACAGAATTTTTGTGGGCTGAAAGGAATGACCTACTGTACACTGACAGGCAAAAAGAACTGGAACTTTTTAGTGTTGAAAAGAGATCACCCAAGGGAACCTGACTCAAGTATTTAAAAATCTCAAAGACACTGATAAAGTCAACTCAATTGACCATTTCAGAATCATCAGGGAAACACGAGTCACTGGAAACTACACGGAAGTCCATTTAAAACTAATGCCAGGAGGCACTGCACAAAGGGTAGCAGGTATAGAACATGCTGCCCACCTATGTCGTTGAAACTGATAATGTTGCGTAATTCAAAAAACCGTTAGCTACTAAAACATCTATCCAAATGGGCAGAATAGCTTCTTCTTATTTAGAACTGTTCTTAGACCCTCTATGTAATTCACAAGCTCGGTATGTGTCTACATGACAGTAGTATGATTTCAGATAGGAGTGTGCTGAGCTCTCAACTGCTCCCTCTCAATAACTATTGTCCAACTGCCCTTATTCTTCAGGCACAATGTCTTTTGTTCACAGGTCTGTAGGCAAATCCATTTTAGATTCGTAGGCCATGTAGTAACATTGACAATCTTTAATTTCACTTATTCATGTTCACATATTGTAATAATATTATCAGTAATACTGCCATTGTACTTTTCTGGTAAAGAAAATAGACACTCTTGAATCATGATTGGTTGAATTCATTTACAGAACTTGTTTTTTAATGGGACCAAATACAGCTACTGTACAGCACAAACCTTTTCGTTATTGAAAAAAACGTATGAGCTGACAATATGGTCAGATTTCTTTACTGAAGAGCAGAGAAAAAGTCCTTTTATACAACATGTATGTTTTTTTTATGATAAGAAAACTAATGAGAAGAATTTAAAAAACAGAAGTGTGGAGAAACACTTTAAACAATTAAACCCAAATGCCTGTTAATAATTCAGAAAGGAAGAGGTTTTGAGTACAATAGACTCTTTCCCATTTCTTGCAATGATATCTTTATAAGATCCCACAATTTCTAAAAAAAAGAAAGGGAGGGGAATGACAAGGTTATCCTTTTTATAACATCAAAATACCTTATTTACATGTACTGTGCAGTAAGTTGTTTTTAATTTCCTGTAACGTTCTGGCAGCAGAAAGCAAAACAAAGTAAAGTTGGTCACTAATGCAAAAAACATGTAAAATAAATAAATAATCTAAGGATAACAGAATAAAAATATATAGTAGTTACTATAGTAAAGTTACAGTTTCCCAGATGTCAAACTTGATCACCCTATTAGCAAATAAGTGGCACAGTAACTCATTACCGGAGTAAACACATACTGTATCAGGGAATATCTTTGGTTAGTTACTGATGAACCAATAATAAGCATGCAAAGTTTTTAAATGCTGTTTTACTGATATAAGGGGATGGTACTTCAGAACACTTCAGTGTTCTAAAAAGATACACTTGTCTTACTCCAGGAAATGAAAGAAGTTCATCGTCCTCCCTAAGCAATATAAAATTAGTGGCATTAGGCTGAAATATGCTCCTAATTCAACAATATGAAGCAGATGAAATACTACTGTACATGAATGAATTACAGTCAACACAGCAGGTAGATCGCATGTGAATGTGCATTAGCTCTAAAATTTGATGTTATATCAATAAAAAATATTAACCAAGCATATACTTCCTACTTTGGAAAAATAATGAATTTGTATTAAATGGAGTCTTAAGAGTGAGAATTGCACATCTAGTTTCAATTCATACATGGAGATACAGTGTATTTTTCTAATAGTTGGAGGAGTCAATTCCATTTAAAGGATCACCTCTTAAATCTTTATTTTTCCACTGCAGTTGGTACCCCTGCTGTGACATGAGTCCCCTAACTATACACTGGACAACAGTTTGATCCCTGGGCAAAACATAAAGGTAGTGGAGTCATCTCTGAACTGTAAATCCCAATTCATTGTGCAACAGAGCTTTTGCTACAAGTTCTAGGCTCACTCACAAGGCTGAAAGTCGATAAGTCAGTATCTTAAAGATTTATCTGACACTGAAAGTGTTATGTGTCCATCAAAAGATATCAGTCAGTAATATAAAAGAATTCCAGCTGCTGATAATGAAATTCTTTATCTAGCAATGAAAAGCCAGATGAAAAACACAACAGCAATCTCTCGATCAGCATGTACTGTATAGACAGTATGTGTTGTGATGCCTTCAGTTCATAGAATGGGCACATTAAGCCTACATTACATTCCTTATATTGAATCTCACAAAAACAGATATCTGAAATGTGTTCTTTTTAAAAAATAAGTCACTGTGATAGCTTGTATATTTCATGTTAAAAAAATTTAAAATGTGAGTAAACTGGCTGCAAAACACTATAATTTTAAAGTAGATACGTATAGTTAAAATTAACTGACTAATTCTCTAATCCATTGGTTAACAGTATCTAGTGTACATACAATTATAGTGTCTAAAACAGGATTTATCTAATTTTATTATAATACATATGTAATACAAATATACACTTTATTATAATACAACATCCAGTTAACAATCCCTTTGCATGCTGACAGTCTCTGCTTTTTCTGTGGATGAGAGTAATCCACCAATGAAATGGGAGTTCCTGGCTCATACTATCTGAGAGATATTACCTACAGTATTTATCACATGTAGGTAAAGGTCTTGGAAAGTGCTGAGAACATTCTGACCACTCCTAGTAAAAATTAAATTGGAGCTTTGGGACAAGAAAATAACCTCCCTGTATGAGTGGCATCTGCTGAGAGCTGTCCAAGGTGCTGAATGCTCATTTCTACACAATACTGAGTTCTGAGGCCATAATAATAATAATAATAATAATAATAATAATAATAATAATAATAATAATAATAATAATAATAATAATGTTCATTTAATAAAAATAATTCAAAACACTATTAAAAAATAAATAAGAATCAGATTAAACACATTAATGAATGTACTGTATAGTGGGTGGCACATTTTATCATTAAATCTATCAGTTTAAATAAGTTAATTTACAGTTGAGATAAAAAAATGTAAACTGGCTAAACTTTCCTGATCTCATAGAAAGAGTTTTCCACAGAATAGGTGCCCGGCAGGAATAAGCCCTGTCATCTTATTACTTTGTCGTCTTGTTGAAGGGACAAAACAAGAGGCCAGACCCAGAGATTCAGACAGTGTGGCTAGGGGTGTGATTTTGAGCAATACTTGAGCAAGTATTTGAGCAATACTTTGAAGTCTATGTGAAATTACTGACTACAGTGCTGCAAACATTTGTTTACAATTTGTTTGAAAGAACTTCAAATGAACACATTTTAATAACTTTTACCAAATGTAGATGTTTTAAATTGTGCAGGATCAAGCTCGGCTGCATTTCAGTACATCTCCTTTTCTGATTTCCCTCTTTACAAGACAGACATATCTCACAAATTTGCAGAGTTTTAGCTTTCGGGATCACATATGAAAAAATATATTAGATACTAAAAGCCATTTACACGCTGCAGCTACAGTACATTGCTAAAGCAGGAAGATGAACTGGTAGCACTTGAATGAAGGAAAAGTGTCTGAACTGTAATATTGTAAGACTGAACTGGTTTTCTTGTATTCCACATACACATGGGACCAACCTCAAAACATGCAGGTATGTACAGTAACAAATAACTAAAGGAAATAATTTCTTCTCATTGTATATCTACAACATCCCTCTGTAGATTTAAAAAGATGCCTGCCTAAATTACCTCTAACAAGAAGTCTCGGAACATAATTTCCACATTTACTTTTTGGTGTGCCCCAGACATGTCCTAGCATGTCTTTGTAGTATTTATTCAGGTGAAGTCAAATCAAATGATTCCACAGAAACTAAACTTCCCAGAATGCAAAAAAACAAAAACAAAACAAAAATCTAACAAAAATTGAAAACAAGTGTTTTCATTTATCATGCAAACAAACCTTACCAGAAAGAACAATTAAACTAATACAAGAGCACAATTAATTTAAGGAGCACTATAATTAAGCCAAAACCTGCTATTTTTTGAAAGTTCAATACCAAACATGAAAAAGCAACATCTACACAGTGTATCTGGGGACAATATAACCAGGTCAGGAAAGTGTATTCACCAACAATCGACTGATCATATAAGAAAGCTTATCATCTGCAAATGAATCGTAAAATTCCTGCCACGTCCAGTTCATAATACCAGCAAAAACCTATTAACTACTGTATATATTAATGCTCAACCCTTGCTGCATGTCTTCTCTAGAACAGTTTTAACATCTAGCACATATTCTGAGCTCAAAGCATTTTACTTAGGAAACCAAAACGGCAAAGAAAACAAGCCCTAATGGTTAGACCCAGAGGAAATGTACCCCGTAAAAACGTTTCTGGAATTTTCTTCTTCCATCCTTGTCAGTGGCATATTATTCTGATTTTTTTCAAGGCTCTCCTCACACAAAGCAATTTCCTTTCCTTCGGCGTGGCTCGATAACACGCGGCAGGAGGGAGAGGGAGACGCACAGAGACCGGAGAAGGGAAGCGAGGAGAGGCGGAGGGAAGCGGGGAAGGAGGGCTGTGTACCAGAATCATGTGCCCGGTGGAGATGTCCATGTTGGACTGAACCGGCTCCTCACACCAGGAGGAAGTGCTGCTGCGGGCGGTGGGGCTGGGGATGGGCCCATCGCTGAACTGGGACGAGACGCTGTTGATGCGGGAGGAATGCTGGGGCTCCGGGCGCTCAGACGTCTTGACAGCCATGCGCTGCCGACAGAGCTCCTGGAAAGGTGGGAAGGGAGGGAGAAAGGGGAGGGAGAAAATTCAAATTACTTACATCTTTTTCCCAGGGAATAATGCCTGTCAGTTAATGCTAAATAGTGTGAAAGGTTTAGTTTGCCCCTTCTATATCCAAATACTCCATAATTGCGTCTATCTATGGTAGTTTTTAAGGTTGTACACAAAGTTTAAATAATTAAAAATCACGACATGCTTTGGTTCAAAAGCCTTCTGATGGTTTAGGTGATGATGGAATAACCAGCCAAACAAGAAGCTCTATCCAAAATGCCCTAAAATAAATGTTAATCATTTGGTTATAACATTAACATTTTCTTTTCTAGGCATTTGTACACTGTAGTTATACCTACAGTACTTGACATACCTTGACATTTCTTTTCCTCTACATAGAGTAATAAGAATATTTTCCATTATAAATATACATTAGCATTACATATTTGGCACCCAAAAGTTAGCCTGTAACTAAATAAGGGTTTCTGTGTTGAACATTCCCAGGAACATTTTCTTTTCCATATATATTTGTATGCATCACACATATATTCATGATATTCATGACACAGGTATATATCTTTATCTTTAAACTTAAATGCATATATATTTCAGTAAATAGCTATATTGTTGGCTGTTTTATTCTGCAAATCTCCCTATACTGTCCTGGCATAACATTTTTTCCTCTTTTACAAGTTTAGGAGGCAATATTTTCAAAAATGTGTTCAAGGTAGTACACCTAATCTATTGTAATTTAGGTCACATACAGTACAAAAGCAATATTACTAAGGAGAGTACAGCCTATTACAGTATATCAAAGCAATACACACAGTGACTAAAACGGTCCTCTTATTTTTGCTATTCAAACCCAGTATGCTATTAAAAAAAAACAATTAAGATTGATTGCAATACTACGTGGTGTGCCTAGGGTCCAACACTTCCCCATTAGTCTGCAAAGCACAAGACCTTCTATAGTTGTTCTGTAAAATAATTCATCACCAGTGGAGGAAGAACAAACACAAATTACAGCACATCAAATGAATGTCTCCTCTACCTCCCTCCCCCCAAAAAAAAACAAAATAAAAAATCATTTTTGTGTTCTGTGCCAATGTTAGTGCTCATCAGCTTATGCAGTGAATGAAAGAAGGGACCTGTGTTAGAATAGTTTATGATGACACTGCTAATTCAATTAAAACCACACTGTCTATCCAGTCCTCATTTTTACAAGAACATGTACTTTCTTCCCATTTTGTTACAGTTCATGTATGTTCACCATTCATCTCTGTTGTCTTCTGCCACTCCTGATCCATGCTCAGTCAAGTAAGCCATAGCTCTGGCGATTACCCACATCTCTAACTACTTTGCTATAACTGTTCCTTCTCCACACACACTCAGACGTGCCGACTCAGACAAGATCCCCAATACAACTAACCCCTGAAATAATATAGGGCGGTCTGAACAAAATGTAACCTATAGGGATTCTGCAGTGCTAGAAAACTGATTTCCTTTTGTGAGGAATATTAAAATGCCTTAAGCGTAAACACTTTAATACAATAAGAAAGGGAAAAGGCAGGAAATCAGATTAATATAATAAAAATAAAACCAGTGATTCACGACTATAAGCTGCAAGCATTGTCACTAAGGTATGATCTGTGGCTCCATGAATGAGTAAAGTTACTCCTTAATGTCACATTTAAATTTCATATCTTTCAACTGCACAATGAGAAAAAGGAGAGACCTTATTTCTATAAAAATACTAATAACTTCATTTTCCCTTTGCTAAATCAATCCTTCCCTTGCAATTCCTGGGTATATTTAGTTTTAGTATAAATCAGACCTTCCTAAATTACTCCTAGAAAATCTGAGTCTCGACACTCAACAGAAAAAAAACAGCATACAAGTTAGATTTGGTACGTGATATCTTACGTTTTTAATTTAAACCATCAATCTGATAAAGTAAAGACATTTAAAATACCACAAATAAAATTGTGAAACTGAAATTAATTGAACAATAGGTCCTTTTAAGGATAAGTTAGGGAATGCAGTTAATGATCAACATTTTATGTACTGTATATGCAGTATACAGTACTATGCATATATCAAGATAGAACTACAGAGTACAAAATTCAAAATAAGAAACCTAATCTGCATAAAATATTCTATTAAATAAGCCTAAGAGACTGGTTGTATTTTGATTGTTTTAATTCAACAGGGATTAAAACTCTGTCACAAAGCATTTAATGCAGATTTCAAATGCTTTTGTCAAAGGTGAAGGAAAAGATGAGGACTTCTTAATAAGCAAGGCAAAAAAAAGCAATTTGGAGGCTGGAACTCTGCTTTCTGTTCTCCTGAGGCGCTTAAGCATTTAAAAAATAATTTACTTCTGTTTAGGATACGAAATGGAGAAATGAACTATTTTTTTGTGAATACGGCCTTAAATTTGAAAAGGTTAAGCAAACCAGAAACGTAAAGGTCACAAGTAAAGTGACTACATAGGTTTATAGTGGTATTTCCTTACTTCATTTTTGTCTCTGGCATCATTCATTTTTATTTCCCTGCTGGCCAGCTGTGACCAGATATCACAAGTAAAATTTGAAGATCAAAGGATACACTTAATATGGGTAGTTTTCAAAACTACTTAGTTTGGAGCAGTGTGTAGTGGTAATTTATTTCCCCTCAGCGACTCTTGAAACTTCTGAGCTCCTAATGACAACTCCGGTAAACAGAAGGTTTGAAGCTGCTGAGGTACAGCACCTTCCTTTAACAACATAAGGCTGAGTAAGACACCCTGTAGGGCAGGCATCAGGCAAGGTACATAATTATCTAAGAAGGTAGAAAATGCAAGATGGAGAAATGGAAACACAACAGCGTCCTGCCATTTACAGCACAATAGTTGAGACGTTATTCTACCATTGCCATTTGGAGAATGAGGGGTTGAAGAAAATGAACCTTTCAGCTCAGCTTTTCATTCCTGTCCTGTTCTAAAATGTTTAACTGAACACTCAATTTATGTTGTGGAGCTACTGTACAGTACGTGAGTTGTCAAACACGAAGAGGAACAACCTTTCAAAATATGCTTGTGTAAATATTTAGGATGCAGAATGTTTTTAGATCCTTCACAAACTAAAAATGTCTACATTTGCAGCAGTCAATGAGGGACACAGAGAGCAGCTGTTGACATGTTACTACTTAAGACTGTAGTACATCTGTAGTGTAAGTCTGCATAAAATAGTCTATTAAATAAGAGATTGGCTGTGAAGAATATAGTAAAAAAGAATGAGCAAAATGATTTTAAACAGTGGTAATATATGACTAAACATAACTAAATGAGTAAAAGTCAAGTTTATGTGATTGCATACTGTATATGATTTCTGACAAAGAGGATTTTCATACTGTGACATACAGTATTTTGAAAGTCTGATTGTATTAAACAATACACTACATAAACCTGTGGAAAATGTGTACATGACAAAGTAATTACTTAAAGTTATAAACACCCTCCTCCACCACCTTAACTCAAAGTAATGATTTTGCTTCCACAAATGAAGCATGCCACATTCAAAGAAATATTTCACACTCTAAATGATATTTTGCCAATAATTGCATTTCTCACTGATAAGAAAGTGCAGTTCTTGTTCAGAGAGTCCGGTCTGCTGTTAGGTTAGGCCACCCCAGAACTACTGCACATTACTTAGTTGCAATGTACTTTTTAACTCCCTCTGTAGGACATCCAAAGGTCACGCATCAGGGATCAAGATGGAAGATGTCAATGCTTGATAATGTTTTAGTTTGGGTTGACTGTTCCAGCAGAGGGTCTCACTGTCTAATGAAAGATCACATCATGAAACTTATCAGTACTTTGAATGGTGACCTGGCTCAGAAAGAAGTCTGTTTTCACAGAAACTCTCATCACATCCCTTATCTTGTCTGCTATGTGATGTGGCAAGAAATGCTTACTTTGTCCTCTCCATGTTTTCTGAAAACGGTGTGTCTTCCCATGGACTAGAATACCACATCATACAGAGGGCTTTATCAACACTTCTAGTGTAGCCCAAGGCTTCACTAGTGGTCCCTGTTACAACAATTCCAGTCCGTTTTGATCCTTTGCAGAAGCAGGTGAGTACTGGTATTGTACTTTTTAAAGAGTATTCTTTGTCAGTGCATACATCGTTTGAGAGAACTGCTTTTTTGTGAACCAAGTTTTTAAACCACGTTTAAATGTTAAAGCTGAATTTTATGAACAGGATGACACTCTACATTGTGCATTTGACATATCCTTCTCAAAAATGGACAAACAGGGGTTCATTCACATAATTTATACAAACCTATAAGTTCATCTGTGTAATTGTTGGAGTTTTTGTCGATGCACACCAAATAAAGCACATGCATACAAACATATATATACTGTATATAAATTGCCGAAAATAATATTAATTAGCTCTCACCATTTCATAATGCTGCTAACCAATATTCATAGAGTGTTATGCATATTTTAAGTCAAAATTAGCAGTGACAGCAATCCATTTTGACACACAGTCCTTTTTTGGAACATGTGATGCAGTCAATTTAAAAATTCCCATTCTGGATCATGGGGCATTGCCACGTGATTGTTAATGCAGTTTCCTCATAGCACTAGAGCCCTGGACTTGATTACAGGCTGGGACACAATGCCTGGAGCCTGCATGGGTTTTCTCTGTGTGCTTCTGTTACCTCCAACTGTTCAAATACATGCAAACTCAGTTAATTAGTGTCTCAAAATTGGCCCCAGTATGTGTGTACCTTTACGGACAAAGCAGTTCCCAAAAATGGATGGAAAATGGATGGATGGTTTTGAGAAAATATACAATGCAAACTAGCACTAAAGTGTTCTTTTTTTTGGTGAAAAAATAAGCTTGATTATGTAACATAATTCATGCAATAAAATAATGTTTACTTGGATGCCATGAAAATAATGTACAATAATGATAGAGAATTAAGATTTGATCACAAACACCACCATCAGTAACATTTAATTATCTTTTATTTTTGTGTAACTAAGGGCAAGACGTTTATCCCACTGTCTTCTTTTGGACATATTTGTATCTGCAATTCTTTACTCAAAGAAATATTCCACATTGCTTTATTTTTCATTTGTGTTTTATATTCTGCCGTTTGATCATGGATCCTAACAGTACAATAAAGGTGACACGTTGTGTTTCCATCCTCATTTTACGGTAAAAAAAACTTCTTTTTTATTTCTTTTGCTTTAGTCTTCTCCAGTGTCAAAAGTCAGATGACAGTTGGAGGCTTTTTTTTTTGTTCAGCGTCCATCATTTCCACTCGTGAAAGGGAAGGCGAGCTCTGGAACATGGCAGCTTTGCACATTGTGACTCAGCACTTTCACTACACTCAGCTTGACTTGGAAGTACAGTAGCTGTCACAGCTACGGTCCCTCATTTTATCTATACTAGACTCAGTATCTTTCAAACACAACCTTTAATATATCAATTTATGTACAAAGGGGATTCCAGAAAATGGAACAGTTTATTCAAGGTTGCTGTTATAGTAGAAAAATATAATGCAAAATATAATGTAAAGTGTGAAACTAACCAAAGATATGCATTGATTTACAGTACATCAGACTCATTAAGCTGTCATCTACTTCATGAGATAAATGTTTTACTGTTTTCTGATAAAAGTTTGTTGATGTTTTATTGACACTGCATGAAATTTTTTCTAAATGAACAAGGAAACGTTTCGGCTGTGGAGCCTTCTTCGGGTGTAATTTTTTCCCCAAAGGTTGCCAATATGCCATACATAACATTATTGTTTGAAATATTGAACTTCAATGCATTCACAAAACCTACGACAATACTACTCTCATCAGGTAATATTAAACAGATTACATTTCTTACAGAGATGTGGCCATTATTTGAACATTAGCCTAGATCGTAATCGTAATAATTTTGGAATATTTTAGCAACATTTCATAAGTATTTTATCCAGTATATTGTATATGCAGTATACTCCCATTAAAAAATCACCTCCACTATCTTCATTTTAAAATCTAGGTTCTCTTATTTTTGATGCACTATATTAAAATGTAAGAAAAGAGGCAATGAGGGAGCTTCATACTCCAAAAATATTTTCTATCACCAAAGATGTTTAATATTGAAATTCTGAATATTATTTTAAAACATTTTAAATATAAGCTGTTGAGAGAAGTTTTGTAAAAGTGAAATAAGTGATTTAACTTAGCGCACATGCCACAGCTTTGAAGAACAAGGATCACACACAGTTCAAAAGATTAAAAAAAATTGATTCAGTTGTAGTCTACCTCAAAATTCAGGTGGAAAGCAGAGATTATTGCTTTTGTAATAAAATTCCACTGTGTCTAGAGCTTCACAGCTGTTGAAATGTCGTCTGGATAGAAGGTAATTTAATTTCTGTTTTTCTTACAATCCTTTGACTAGATCCCATGCGTTTAATCCAATTTATTTTCTGAATCTTTTCTATTAATACGTCTATTTTTTTAAATTAGAAACTCTTATCACTGGAAAAGTGAACACGGTTACATTCTTTGTAAACTACCGTACACAGCTGTACCTTACACTTTACTACATTGTAAAATTAATGTATTGTAAAAAAAAGGGCGAAACATTAGGGAAGATCACATCATGAATAATAACATTGTACTCTATCACCAAAATGCCCTGTTCCACAATCATTACACACATTTTTTTTTTAACATTCCTATCTCTTATGCTTGGTAAATTTGAAACAAATCGTTCTATCAGAGCATTGTAATTAAAAAAAACCAATACATGCAGTAGATGAAAACAAAATCCTTCTCCATATTGAAATTATGACTACAATGTGTGGAGTCCTGCTACTGAGTTTCAAGTTTGAAGTTTTCCACACTGGGATTGCTGATGGCGAAAGCACTATAACACACAAGAGGAATGAATCTGTTTAGGTAGGAGAACAAAGTTGTACTGAAAGAAGAATTAGCACATGTGGTACTAAGCTTCTTGGGTATAATACAGGTTTTTTACCAACACATTCATTCTTAGCTCACTGTTTATATAGTCAGGGATGTCTGTACGTTAACATATGTTGGATATACAGGATATAATGTAGCATGCAAACTTCCAAACCCCATCTTATGGATTTTGTCATGCAGAATAAGTACTGCAAGTCTGTAACACACAGACACTTCCCGCCCACAAATCTCAACCTTGCATAAAGAGTTGCATATTTTCCAAATGAATTCTGTTCTACTCTGATCATTCTGCAGTGTTTTGAGTCAGAATTAGGATTACGTTCTTCAGACTCTTTCTCCATTCAAGCGGTCATTCTGTTAAAATGGAGACGATTCACTGTTTGAAGGCGGCAATCTTATTCAACTCTCCTGATAGCGTCTGCTTCGTCGGGCTGTAGGATTTCTCTATTGTCTTCCAAAGAATTGTAATTTCACCTCTGCATTCGATGTAGACAGTACCAATCTCACAAGGCTTGATTTCCATGTGAAATTAACAATTGAAAACCAGGAGGCAGAAAAATATCTTGTCAATTAGGCATCACATGCACACTCAAGGTCTGGTGTTTTGATCTGCCACATACTGTAATAATGCAAATTTGAGAAAGAAATTATACGGATGATGCAAGAGCTGATTGACTGAGTCTAGGAAGGGCTCCTGTGATGGAGAAATGCCTTTTATGTCAGATACAATTGTATTAAAAATGTGGAGGATGGAAGATCTTATTTTACATTTTTTAAATTATTTGGTAAAACATTCTTTTAGCTGGTATACCTTTTGAAAAAAAAAAACAAATCAAATGTCACGAATCTTTAAGTTATATACAGTGCAATGTTATTCTATTACCCTTGTAAAATGTATTCATCATTTTATTTTCTCTTTTACACCACCGTTATCTTACTATCATTATTTTTACTAGTTCTGCAATGTAAATTGTGGCATCACAGTCTTGATGTGTTTTCATTTAACAAGTATACAGGTTTAAAAAATCCTATTTTGATCCAATTTATTACAAACATAGACAGACCAGCATATGCAATGACTGAATCAATGGATGTCAACATTATGTGCATTTTAACACGGAGATACCACTTACTTACAGAGGTTTGCTATATAATGACACCACAACCATTTAAATCACCACCGGGGAGAAAAACAAACTAAAAAGCTCCAGCACACTAGCCTACTTTTCTCTGCTCTTCGACCTAAGCACTTAAATAAATGTGTAACCTGACAGAAAAAAAAATCAACACAATACTGATAAGCACAGTCAAGTTCACACAATAGAAGGTTATAAGTCAGCCTGTGGCACGACTCCCTAATACATCACCCCAAGCCAATGGAGCATCTCTAAAGAGTGCCAAATGTGGATGCACACTCCGCCATTACATTAATAATCTCTTGCTAATGGGGACGATGACAGCCAGGATTTGGACTGGGCGGCACTGTTTGTACACTGTCTCAAACACATGAATGCAGGGCTTTTTTTCTCCGAGCCTTTCTTAATATAAAGGGAAGTGGCACGCAGACAACAAGTTCAGTCTGGCGAAAAAACAAAAAAAAGGCTTACAGGTTGTGTAAAGACGGCACAGGCTAGACCACAGCTAAACTGTTTGAAAGATTAGCTTCCCGGCACGTGTAAGGGCATTGTTTTTTAATTATCCATTATATTCAGAAGTGTTCCTTGATGCTGTTTAGTGGGAAAGGGTAAATAGACTCCATTGTTCGATAATATTGCCATCTACACTGGAACAAACAATACAAAATACATTTTTTCTTCTCGATTTGTGTTTATATTCTGGATGGTTTACTGTGTTTTACTACAAGTGTGCTGAAAAATAAAAATAACTCCACATTTCTAATTTACACTGTGCCTTGCCACTGACTGTTAGGAATGGTACAACTGAATTAAAAAAAAATTGTGAAATTTGTTTTGAGAACTCGTTTTACAGACCATAGACTAAAGCATATAACAGTGTAGTCACTGTAAGTTAACATTCTTTTCTCAAAGAATTTTCTATTTTTTTCCTACAAACTGTTTATTTTGAAGACATTTTAAATGACAAAAAGCGAAGGGGGCACTCTACAAAATAATAAATACATTGATTTGAGGTTCAGACAGTGATTTGGATTATTTTATAGCGTGTCTGTGCAGTTTTAATGTACAGGCAAAAGCCTGTGTTTAAAATACAAGGCCTTTAAATGTCAACTGGTACTGTATGATTATTTGTAACATCACTTCTTAGGAAAATTCAAGCAACTACCTACTCATTACTTACAAACTCTCTTGTAAGGATTTCATGCAAAAAAGACTGAAAGAATTTCTCTGACTTTCAATAACCTGCTGATTCATCTCTTTAACATCCACTTTAAAATAAATTTAAATGCACAGCATGATATGATGAAATTACATATACAGCTGAAAAAATAAAAAGACTGAGTTGAATAAAACCACACATGAAATGTGACCTGAGTGAAATTTGGAATTTTCCATCACCTCTATTTCTTATTTAATTTCACAAAAACAAGACAAATTTGAAAGCTTTATTGAAAAGCCATATTTGATTAAGTGTTCAATACACAGCTGACTTCATCAAGCTACTAATCTGTTAGATTTTAATTTTTTTCAATTAACCTGTTTTATACTCATTTATATAATCATATCTACGCCATTTAGCTGCTTGCTAACTATATTATTTTAAGCCATACTTTAAATGTTGGTGCTCTCCAATGATGCACATCCAACAACTTTAGTAACAATTAATGTATAAACCAGTTTAAATTGCTTTATCAGGTTACATAGTCAATATTTATAATAAACTAAATTTATAATAAATTCTTCACAATATATCTTAACTTGCAAGCTTGACAGAGCAATGAGTGCAACAACAGCTTCACAGCTTTACTTCATCTGTATGATGAAATTACGCCTGTTGATCCAAAGCAAAGGTTACAGCATTTTAAATGCTGCTAAACCTTATACTGTATTACATGGCAATAGCTAAGATAATGGAATCAATATTAAAATTTGAACTCCTCTCGAACAGAAGGGATCAATGTGATTCAGAAACAGACTTTTGAGAACACGGAGCAGAAAAATCAGGTTCTACAGTATGATATTATGCCAGGTGAAAGTCCTTTAGATAGGGGCATGTACAAATGAAAACCAAGTCCAGGAAACAACACTATTTCTAAAATCCCATGTTTTTAAACTGAATGATGAAATTTAAAACGGCAGGAAGGCAGTGTGCTGTTTGGTCTACCATGTGACCGAGCTACTTCCATATTAAAGTCAAGCTCATTATAAAATCAATATCGACTTAAACACTCTACCCCCAGAAGGAATGAGAAAAAAGGTCAGTCAGTGAAATTTAAACAATTTCCTTGCTAAAAAAAGGCACGCTTTTAATTATGGATTATATTAATTAGAACTGTCACTAGGACTTTTTTTTTTGTTCTGTTAATTATAACAGTGAGACCCAGAAATGTAAGTGGCTGGAGTTCAAACCTTTTATAAAACTGTTAAATGCACTTTTAATCAGGCAGCATACCTTGCAGTACCCTTGAATAACTGTAGAATATAATCACATATATCACTCACAGTAAGATTATTTTATTCTAGCTATGTACAATTCATCGCCTTAACTGCAGTCCAAGGAGGTCCAATTTTTTCTAGCTTATCAAATTGAGATTAGTTGGCAAGTCCTGGTAAAACGCACATGTACTGTAATAGGTTAAAACAATGTACCCAGGATATGTTTAAGTAAAGCAAATGACCTTCATTTCAAAAAGAGTACGTGATAATGGGGCACTAGATCATACTGTTGAGTGTTCTGCTTGAAAATGCAATTAGGAGTTCATTTATAAACAAACATGTAACAAGTGTCTCACAAGCCTTCAGCTTTAGCAGGTTAAAACTTGTAACAGCTTTCGAAATAATAAGCAACATCTGCAAATGGAAATGATACTGTAATTATTATTGATTAACAGCATTTAACAATAATGAATGATTCAACTATCATACATTGCTTAAAAAATGGAATCACATGGTGTCATGTTTTAAAGGCTATGACTGAGTTGTCATGTATATAATTTAATTTAAATAATGCATTTAATGCATTTGTTTGCCTTTTATTCTCTAAAACATATTCCATCTTTAACTTCAGGCGTTGTATTACACACAATTATGATTTTTGACTGGGTATCTTCTTCAAACATAATATTTAAGAATAACTACAAGAACATAATTGCCAATGCAAAAGTATAAGTAAAACACACTCCAAACAAAAATCTCATAGGGTTTCTGTTTTTTTTTTTACAGTTTTATCGACAAATAACTGGTTATTTCAATCACAAAACAAAAAGTGTGCAGTGTATGTAGTATACAGAAATATAATTGTCAAAATAAGCCATTAGATCTGAACATTGATGTCATAAAGCTTAAATGCATTCTTTCTAATATCAATTAATCTTTCCAAATAAAACAAAAACTTAAGAATATATATTCTGTGTTTGATGCCTTGACCAAAAATAAGAAGATAATTTATTGGATTCTAGAAATATTAGAAAAACATAACAATTTGTTGCTGTTTATTACACAGTTTTCAAAAAAGCATTTATTGTTTTCTTCTTTGTGCTTATACTGTATATTGTACAGCTGTTTGTGAAGCTACAGTGTTTATCTTTTGTATTTGAGAAACTACAAAAGTCATTTTATTGAAAGCATTCACACTTGTTCCCAACCAATTTAAATAAATGATATCTAGTGGCTTAAGTGATCATTTCTAATATCACCAAAAAGAATTTGATATAAACCGCAGTGACAATGAGGACATAAAAGGGTTCATACAACTCTCACACAAGGATTCATCTTACCTGGTATGTGGCAGTAGCATCTGAGCCAGTGTCACTTCCTAAACCAGTTAATTTCTCCTTTAGCTTGTGGTGAGAACGATGGCGCAGGCAATAAATCACCCCTGAGGCCACCAGCACCCCAATTATGCAAACTATGGAGATAAGTGTCAGAATCAGGAACTTGGTAGAATTCTCTTTGTCCGACTTGAGAGGCAACAGCTTCAACTGGCTCTTCTGAAAGACATAAATATAATATAACGTCATATACAAAAGGAAGCATTAAGGCCTGGGTAAAATAGTACACAACATTATTAAACATGCTCGCATATGCTTTTTATAACTGTTTTGAAACGACTCAATATAATGCTTTAAATGAACTAAAAACGTCATAGCATATACTCCATCCAGTATATACACTGGATGTATAATTTTACCCCTCATTTTCAGGAGAAGAGACATTACCAATCCATTTGTTGTGTCATACATAATCAGGCCAAATACATTTAAAGCAACACAAAATGCAGCTTTATCATCCAACTGCCACAGCATTTTTATCAGCTTTTCAGCACAGAAGCAGTCTTATTTTACAGGGCTTAGCCAAATCTTAGCGACTTCTACTACAGATAGAAGATTCATTCTTGCCTTACAGGCAGAAGAGCTTGCACCGCTTTATTTTTCCAGAGCAGAAAATTGCAACTGTTATTGATCACAATGTGAAGGTTTCTTCAAGGGGGAACCGGCTCAGGAAGACTCGATATTCGCTCGGCTGCATTTTGGTTCACTCCATGTGCGGACATTTGTACAATAATTCCCCCTCATTAGTTTCATTATAAAGGCGTATTAGCAACAATTAAGAGCACAACGTGAGAATGAAAAGATGAGGCCCGCAAATTTCAGTTAGACTTATTTGGCCAACAGTCCCTTTTCCACAATTACCAGGGAAATAAATTGAAAAGCACGCCCAGGCTCTCTTCTGGCTCTTACAAGATTGGAACAATTAGCTACCCCTTTTTCTGCCACCCAATTTTCACAGTGTTACAAAAATGGATTCCCCCCCCCTCCGCCCCCCCAACACACTATGAATGCCGGGCTAGTCTATTCATTATCCCCCCGTTCCGTTCCAGTAGTAATTTTATGCTTTGCATTCAACTCGCCAGCTTCTATTTTCTACCCTGTCTTGCATGGCATACACATTTGGGCACTTCTTGGAAAGTAAAAGTTCATTTTATCTCCGCGTCAGAAGGGCCACCAAGCAATTATCGTTAGTCTTGACTGTTAAAGCTTGTCGCTAATTAGCCGTCTTTCCTTCAGTTCCCTGGATTAGATATTACCCAGGCTCTGAGTTAATAGAAACATGGCTTGAATGAGAGACCAGGATGGTCCCTACTTGGTTATGTTCTGCAGAGAAGGATTGTCAGGGTTGTAAGTCTTAGGAGGTGGATTGACAGTAAACGCTTAGCTGTGGAGAATTGTTTTGAAATGCATGTGTGGCAGAATATCCTGTTTCCAGGGTACAGATCAGCCGCAGATTTAATTCTTAGCTGCTGTGTTCATCATTTAAGAAAAAAAGAAAGAATTCACAAAGTGCCTCAAAGGCAGAGAACTATAGCCCCAGCAAGAGCCCCCAATGATGTATCTGCACCATAAGAGCTTCAATTTAGTATTAAGCCTCCAGGGTGGTGTGGTGTGGGGGGAGGATCACAGAACTATGCAGTTAATTGACTAAATAACAAAGAAAAATAATGTTTTAAATTCTATGTTTATACATGACAAAACTACCACTACCAATTCACTGGATTTCCGAAAAACAATTTGTAATATATTTGTAGACATACATGTATGGATCTGAGACACATTTACATTGACATTGTTAATTAATCAGACCAATAGGTTTGAAGTGAACATGCTGCACTATAGCTTAAATGAAAAATATCTACAGTAGAATAAATATTGCAAATTTATTGACAAAATGCCTCTTTGCACACAAAACTAAAAGAACCAGTCAAAATTTAAAATATATAAAGCAAGATCTCTTTATAAAAGCAAGATACTGTACGTAAAACATATTTTCTAAACAAATATTCAAAAAGTAAAGTAGGAAAGCTCGTGAAATCCACAAAAGATACTACCAGTAACCTATGCCTTTTGATTTGAATGGGTTTGATTTCCAGGGAAGTAGAGCATAACACAAAATGCATTAAGTGTAGGTTCCATGTTTAAATTGGTACGGCCTGTTCCAGCATGGCGTTAAAATAAGTCCATCAAAGTATCTAATTTTGTTTTACATGGCCTTTTTCCTATCTTTTCTCTTTTTTTAACTCCGCTTAAGGTAAGGGCTGTTACTACTTTGGGATTTAAAGAGATGGTTACTCTTTCATGTGCAAGAAACATCCAGATTAAATTATTTTGATTATTTGTCACTTTTCTTCACACAAAGACATTTTAGACTTTATGCACACTTTGCCATGTCAGCCTCATATACTGTAGGTTATCACTGATTATAATGAGTAGTGTGTATATACCAGCTCAGTCTTGTCAGCTGCTTGGAGATATGGATAGTTTCTCGATTTTAATGAAAAAAATGTGTCTCTTTACTGCAGTTGCGCTAACACCCTTCATTATATATACAAATATATATAAATATAATGACTGTGAGCAAATCATATCAAATCATATGCACGTCAAATAAGGGGTGCATACATACAGAGTAGAAAAAGTACATACACTATTTATAAATCAGTCTGTGTTTGATGATCCACATGTGTTTAGGTTCATTTACATTTTTACAAAAACTGGACATAATGTGTTACCAAATATATATTAATGTTTCCACTTTAAGTCACTGCATGACACTTAGCTTTACTTTGTTTTTGATTTTTTAAAGAATTGTGTTTAAAAAATTGTTTAAAAGAACGGTAAACTGAAAAAAAAATACAAGCTTCTTCAATCGTGTCTTAAAAAAAACAGATATATGGTAATTATAAAAGTATGAACACATCTTACATCCGACAAAGAATTCAACATTATTTTAGGAAACAATATATGTTTTTTTTTAAAATCAAAAAACAGGTATACATTATCGGATTTTATATTAAGATATTTTACTGTATTCTCAGATTTGTCTGCTTTAAGAATGCATAGAGCTAAATAACCATCCCTCTCTCACCTCCACAATTAATTATTAGAATTTGTTATCCTAATGTTTGATGAAACACAGCCAAACTATAAACAGAAATACAAAAAAAATTATTGTGAAAGGCGGGGTGTCCAGAGAATATTTGTTTTATTTCAAGGGAAAATTTAATAAAAAACAAAACAAAATTATATTAAATTATATATATATATAGTTTGTATTAGACATACCTAGCTCCTATTATACAGTCCTGCCAACATAAGAAATCACTTTTACAAATCAGTATGAAACATTAATACAGTACATTTATATGGTATAATGTTCCTTATTTATCTGTATTTCCAGCTAAAGTAGCACACAAATAATGGCAAATGTTTAGAAATGGCATTTAGTATTAACAGGGAGCCCTGACAACTGCTTTCCAGCTCCAAGGCATACGTCAGTACTAAAAGATTTAAAATAAATAATAAATATACCTCCTCTGCCTGAAAATGCGTAATCCAGCAGGATAATAGGGAGTTAAATTTGTTATATCAATTTTATGTTTATCAATGCTGTTTTTTTATTTTTTGTTGCTGCAATACTATTATAATATAATATTTTTGGAACAGGATTTTTCAACCCCACATGTTTTACATGTTTTAAGAACTTATCAGACCAGTAAAGAAATACATGATGGTACACAGGACCTTTGTTCCACCAATTGTTCTGAGTCAATTATGAACTTATTTGAGTTTTTTCAGAAATAGCTTTCAATGGTCAGCGAGATTTTTATGTTTTTTTGGGGGGTTCTTTAAGAATGTGTAGTGACTATGCTGAATGAGGCAGAAATAATCTTTGATGAACCCCTCATCTCTAAATCCTTTTCAAAAGCCATTTTCTTCTCCAGAACAGCATATATTGTCTATTGGAACAAGGAGGGAAAAACTGTTTCACACACAAAAAAACAACTATTGTTCATGGGTCCTGATGAAATTGTACTTGCAAATTTCCAGTTAACGTAAGCAAATGTAAGCAGACAAACATCGTTACCCTTTCTGTATTGCCAGAAGTATGCAGCTATTAGTCTTTCAATACACTCTTGGTAATCCTCTTTCTCCTGTTTCAGGTAGAAAATAAATGGTGCTTCTTAATAATTAAATGATAAAAACATCTAGGAACAAAGCATTAGTATAGGCTATGTATTTATTGAGCATACAGTATAAAGACTATACACACACATATATCACATGATAAATCCAGGAGACAGTGAATCTGGATGATAGATGACTAGGAAATATTCAACATTTTTTTATTCACAATAATGCCTGTTTTCCAATTCGTTTTGGAGCTTTTACTTTCAAAATGATCTGAAAGAATATTTGGTGATTTCAAAAGGGTATGACGTGCATAAAATGCGTAAAACTTAATAGCTTTTATGTTAAGCTACAACCACATTTTCAGCTGCCTACATATTCTACACACCTCAGTCTCTACTTTTTGCCATAAAACAAGTGTTTCATAAAACATTTGGCACCAAGTCAGGAAGTACCTATTTTTCCCAGGTCTTTCTTTAATACTGCAAAGAACCTTTTTTCTGATTCCCTTAAAAATAGATCAATTAATTACCCGAAATAAGGTTTCACTTGATGTTTTTATTTCATACATTTAATTTTCTTTATATTTCAAATCTGCCATGGTAGAGAGATTTAAAGGCATTTATTTTCTTGGTGAGGGGGAATGAAGGATTGGTGAAATTCACAAAAGACAAAGTGCAGATGGATTTCTGGGGCTCTGGCTTATTCAAATGATTGAGAAAGGTCATACCGAGAGGCGCCAACCTATTCATTTCCGAAGACACAATGATCTTTCCCCAACCTTTAGTATCACAATGCTTTTAGAAAAGATGCTGTATCCCTTTTCTCCAACATTATTCAAACCCTTTGCTATGCACATATGACCACTTTTGAAGAGGACTGGATTAGTTTTATAAGCCAAAATCAACCCTTTCACATGAGGGAAAACACATTCTGGGGGTAGAATGTGCCTTCATGAAGTTACTTCTTAAAAAAAAAACATCTACCTTTTTGGAAGCAGTAAATTACCTCATTCTTTTGATCAATAAAAGCAACCATCTGAGGCTGGAAAAGAAACTGTCTTGAATGCATTAAATTATTTAATAAATAAAACATTCATATTTAATAGAAAATATATTTTTGTTTTCTTATCAGTAATGTTGTATGTACTTTGCCTTGCTCTTATTTTAAAAAAAGAAATAAAAAATAAGAAACGTTTTGAATTATTAAGCACCAGCATTCACTGAGCAATTTATTACAGTAAGTACTTTTCCTTCAGAACTTTATCCCATATACTGTATGTATAATTCTTACAATTTATTCCTAATCAATTAATTCAAAAGAGTTTAATGTGATTTTTACAGCAGTAAAACAAAATGCAGCCTCAATATATATGGGATATTTTCACATGCGTTTTCAAGGTTTTCCAGAAATTGAAAGTAAAATGAAATGAATTTTTATCATCATGAGTATACAGTACATGGTACCATATGCACAATGGAGACCGGAATTTGAGTGGTTTGAACAATAGTTTAACATTAGTGTGTATATATGTTTATATTTTAGAAAAACAATAATATACTACAGAAAATTGAGCTTGATTGTTTTTATATGGGTACAAATGGCAAAGGCACGCTGCTTGAAATGCTCATTTCATTGTTTTACTCTGTATTTTAGAAATACAGCAATATTCCCATTTTTGTGAAAAAGTAGGCGGAACTGGGGCAGGGAATTTCTGCCCCTGCAAAAAAAATAGGTAAATTCTGTAATAAGATGGAAAACAATGTTTAAAGCCATTGATGATCTATTAGAACATGTACCTTGATTCTAGAATCATTATTTTGAGGGCTTTTCCTAATCATGGAAATTAAAGCAGAAATCACCTTGCACATGTTTTAATAAGCAGCCAAGTTATTGATCATTAAAGTAATGAGAAACAAAAACTCATGGTCATGTTATCAGTCCTTAAGAGGTTCTAACCACAAGATAATACAATACAGCATATTGATCTTCAGCATTACCGAAAGTATGCAGTTAACCTGCTATAAATTCTTCCCTGTATATAAGCTCTGTTTCTTCATGCTCCCCAGATGTGCTGGTACTGCTCAAATAACACCATCATGTATTATAATTAGGAGTGGAAACCTTTACATCACCACACATTAAATAAAGATTTTTTTTTTTAAAAAAGGAAAAATGAAGAATTCTTTAAAAATGTAAACATAATCAAACAAGCTCAAGAAACCATACTGTCTCCACAGACCTGGTGGCCTCGATAGCCAGAATTCACACTGCAGCTGTACAAGAAACTTCAGCGAAATAACGTTTGTTCTAAAAGATTATACCGTAAGTAAGGGACTAACCGTTTTGACTGAATTAATTATCCCGTAGACGAATTCCAAGGCTGTGGCATTAAACATGTAACTCAAAGGGCACGATCATTTTTTAAGAAGCTCCTTGAAATGTATATAAGAAACACAATTAAACATTCCCTCCAGAGAAGTCCTTAGGCAACATCACGAATATTTGCTTTAGTAACCATAAGGTCCAATTTCTAACACCGAGCCGTAAAAACAGAAGCAAATGTCCCGATTAGGAAGCATGCTAAAACAAATGAGATACTGCAGCACACAAAACTGCATATATTTACCTAAATCCGGGATAAAGAGAGTGAGCTTCTCTTTCGAAGACGGAAAGATTCCAATTCCAGGCAAGAGCTGTTGGGAGAACCAGCCGCCGCCACAGCTCCGCAAGCCTCTTCTGAATCCCTAGCCCGTGCCTAAAAGTTAACAGCCTCCCATCCACTTCAGCAGTAACAAAAGGGCTGTAAGTTGCTTGCCGTGCTTTCACCACACACACACAAAAAAAAATTGCCCGCCAGATTTTTCACGTCTTACGAAATTCTGCTCCCGGCTGCCTAGTCCCTTGAGCGCTCATGTGAAAGTGAAAAGAAGGGGAGATGGGCTTTTTTTTTGTGACCAGAGAGTGTAGGTCTGAGCCCCTCCTTATATTCAGCAGCTCTAGAGTCCCTGTCTGTACCACATGTCACATCCACTGGTTGCTATAGTGATGCCTCCACATGTTGCTGACAGCAACTGCTTAAGGAAGGCTGCCTGTTAATAAACCTTGGCTGGAGTGGGAATATGAATGGACATTGGTTTTGTCACTCATTTGTAAAGCTGCTTGGGGTTTCTTTTTTTTTTGTGAATTGCTATTTTTCCCCCCTTCTGATGGTTCTTCTTGCCAGTATACAGAGTACGTGTTTCTGTAATGAAAGAATTGGGTGGGCTGCCTTGAGAAAATCTGAAAGCTTGAAAAAAAAAAACCCACTGAAAGGTGAAATAAAGATAGATAAATGATTTTAAAATGGGCTTTCACATCTTTTCTTACACGTCTCTTTTATTCGCAATATTGTATCTGCATCAGAGCCACTCTTTTACAGAAAGAAGCACTTATTTTGTGGCACTCATCTCTGGTTGAATTAAGTTCATTTTGAGTGTGCATGATAATACCCGCTTTCGAATTTTGTTTTATTCTGGCGACATATTCCTGTTACTCAAACATTGTGCTCTCTTATGCATAAACTGTAAAACGTATGCTTAATTTTGCCTGTGAATTCTATATATTCTAAATATCCTGGAACACCTACCTATGCACAAAAAAAGAAAATAAAAGGTACTGTATAGTTTACAGGTTTCAGAAAATCGTGTTTAAAAGGAAGTGAACTCTATAATTCCACATACAGTATACTGTAGGTATTATAAAATAAGAGAAAGCCTCTTACTACAGGTACTATGCGATTTGCCAAACCATTGAAACCATAAGTAAGTCCTTATGGGTGTTGTTAGAGCATTTTGAAACAAACAAGAATGCAGACAGCACAAGCACATGCAATAACTGCGTCCAACCGAAACACCTTCGGCAGAATGCACGACACAAAACCGAACACTGCTCCTAGCAGTAATATTCCTTCAAAACCAAACCTACCAATAATACTAATTAGTTGTTGGTTGGGTATAATGATCTTATAGAAGGTAACAGCTGCAAAAAACAGGAGAAGGAGGATTAAGGAGAGCAGGAATAGAAAGGGGAGAAAAGAAGGAGATCCTGTCAAATGCAGATGACAAGTCTTGGGAGGGCTCTTCAGTTTATCTTTTTATTCATTCCCCCCTCCTCCCGAGCTCCTCTATTGTTTCTCTGTGTGACAGCTGGAGATGGCAGGCCCAACTAGGGACAAAACAAGTCCTTTCACATACAACACTAGGCTGCACATTGACTAACAGAATAGGCGCCACAGCAAGGTCCAGCTTAGAGCTGAAATATCTCTCCTCCCTATAGAGTGATCAAGAACGTATTTCTAGGCCACTATCTTATTTGTTGCAATTCCCAGAAATGGAAAAAAGAATGCTTTTATTCCTCTTCTTTTTATATGTGTATACATTTCCATTCAAACTGAGTAACGGAAGAAACAAAAAAACAGGCGCAATGGACAATTTGTTTCAGGAAAATTAGCACAAAAGATTCACATCTGATGCTTTCATTGTTCAATTCTTTTGCGGAGCCTTTATTCACGAAATGCAGAGGTTTAAAAGAGTGCCTCCAAGGTTTGTGGTCCACCGAGGCTGTTATTAAATTAATACGGCACAACTTGCTAACTCAAAAAAAAAGAATTGAAGTTTATTTCTTTATCTATGATTGAAATAAATCCTTTTTAATAAGGAGTGTTCAGGTCCTTCATTTTATGTACTGAGGTAGGTTCAGCTGGAGATTCAGAGAGTTGATTGTGATGCACTAATTACATATGCATTATCCCAATTTCATGGCCTTTTTGAATGTGCAGCATTATGAATCATCTGTCGCAAGTAGCTGCAAAAGGCACTAATTTCTGTTCGTGTGTGGTTCTCAGTAGCTATTAGGGACTGCGAGAGTAACTACTTAGAAAGCTCTCTAGAAAAATATATTCATCATTGATTGACATGTTTTCTGAAGGTGGGACATGAGATTCCTACAACTACAGCTTGAGGAGCTGAACAATGTAATAGGTACACAAGACTAACACGCATGAACAATGAACGTCAGGGCTTCACATACTTCAAGAACAACACTTTTTCTTCCATATTTTGATTTTACCTGTGTTCTTAAAGAATAATGTCCTTAAATGAGCCAGGCCAGGAATGAGCTACACAACTGTATATCTGGCCATGTCATGTGTTCTGCAGAAAACGTCATGAACGTAAAGTACTTCTTTACTTTTCAAATTACATTTCAATTCAATTGACTTTATGATGGATGCAATCAAATAAAACAGTGATATGACATCACATTTGCAAGGCGTATTATGTATTGTACTTTATTGTACTGTTATTGTTATTCTGAATACAGTATGATTATATTGTTATTATTCAAACGGTTTTCAATTGTTTTCTGACACTGTATACACTGTCTTGCTGTCGAAAACAGGAAATAATCAGTTTACTGTACAAAATTAGAACTTTTTTCTATTCAAAGAATGCTGGTAATTTTTCTGATTTCTTTCTGTGGGGGCGATGGAAAATTTTTGACCTGGCGGTTTCTATTTGTACCACTTTTCCAATTGTACTGATTTCCACTAGTGCAATACCTTTCAATATGCATTATGACTCCATGTGTATAACATATACAATTGGTTGTGCCTTTCAAGATACAACCTGTTTTTCTTTATCTACAGTATAAAAGGCAGAGAGAAGATACATTTCTGAAAGAGTGAAAGAGACTATATTTCTAATGTCATAAATATTTCAACAGCATAGGTACTTACCTCTTTTTTTAAAAGGTTATGCTATGCATACAAGTTTTTAATTATTTTTAATAATCCTTAATGAGCCAAATTTTCCAAGCACATATTGTAAATTAACCTGTAATATTCTACTGTTATGAAAGCATAAGGAAAAGCAGTGTGAAATATCAAAAATGTCAAGTGAAGTTGGATATCAGTAACTTGCAGCAGAATAGTTTGGATGCCAAACTATTTGCTTAATAATGGTTCACTTTCATGGTTTAAAGCACAAGTGGTTCAGTAGAAATGACCACAAAGGACTGTGAAGCTGGGCCTGCAGGTATTGGGACGATAACTGGGAACACCTGGGTAAATGAAGGTCACTAGGAATAGTGAGCAAGAACTGCCACACAGGTGTGGCTCAATTGGCTCATGAGCATTAATTAAGCAAATAAATCCTAGCATGCCTCGGGTCATGCATAAAACCACTGGACAGGCCTGATTTCCTACTGTATAATTACTGTATGATTGCATGGCTGCATGATGAGACCTCAATGACTTTGAAGCTGGGGTGAATGCTGGGGAGCAAGGGGCAGGAGTTTCAGTTTGCTGGTTTGCTTAAATTTTACAATGTCATGGCCTTCTTGGTCACCAGAACCCAACTGAGCATCTCTGGGATATTCCAGAATAATGTCTGGGACACAGTTTTACACCTCCCGGCATGAGTTGGTGCAATATCTCTCCCTCAGGATTCCAGATTTCTGGTACAATCTGAAACTAAATCATCCTAAAACCTACAGTATGTGACAAGATACACTGTATACTCACCCATTCAATGTTAGGTAGATACAGTATACAAATTGCCTGTTTCAGGTTTAAGACTATACACCACTTGCTGTACTGTATACTGTAGGTGATGACTATGCATTGTGAACAAGCCAGTGAACAGGCACATTTGCTTTAATAAACTCCCATGGGAAAAATTCATGTTCATTATAAAAGAGTGGACTAAGAAATGCAAAGGTAAAATGACAAAGTTTTAACTGCTAACAAAATTCATCTTTGTTAAATATAATACACAAATTCAACAAAACCCTATTATAAATCTTTCTGTTTACCATAAAATGAGACAGTGTGGAACAATATCTTCATTTTTTCCCCCTAGACACGTGTTAAGTTGAAATACAGTATAAATAAGGTAGGGGGAAATTGTGTAAGACTGTGCTTATTCTATTGGTAACCTGGGACTAATAGGGCACAGCTCTTGAGAACTGCTGCTGCCAAGAAAGACCCCAAATTAAAAAATGTCTAAAAGCCTTGATCTAGATAAATAAGAATCTTTTATTTAATAGGGTATTTAAAGATAACCTACTGTATATTCAAGGATAGAATGATACATCTTATTTTTTTCTAGATATCTTAAAATAATGTATTATATTTTATCTTAATTATTTTCTATAACATCTTTGATTAATTTGGGAAGCTCATTTAATATTTAAGAAACTAAGCCACTGAAACTGTTTTATTATATTATTTGCCTTTTATGTGCCCCTGGTTTGGCTACTCCCCAGTTTGAGTCTGTACATTCAGCATTTTCTTTGTGGTGCTTGATTATACTGTATAGCCAAGTTTCTTATTTATGGTGCCGAGTAATATATGATTTCTCAGCATCATGCACCATTAACACTAAAGCCAGGTAAAGATATTAAAAAAGACACCCCAATTGTCCACTTTTTCATATTTTGGTGATTATACTTCCACTCAATAATTGACATGACAACAATTTATTCATAGAAAACTTGATAGAGACAGAGATCTAGATAAAACCTACTGGCCCATTGATATGGGTGGCTTTCATTAATAAAGAATGCAAATTACAGCAAAACTGTAAAATTCCCTTTTGCATTAGGAGGAATTTAATGACATATTTAGTGATTGCAAGAGCTTAAGCTAGAGAATTCCCCTAAGAATTCATATCTGCCTTTATCAATAGTAAAGCTTTTGAAAATGTATATCCATGTATTCTCTAAAGATGTTTCTCTAGGCAAATTTAAATTCAAATTCTTGCAAATTCAATGTGTTGTTATTAAAGTAATCGTTATTATGTTACAGAAAGAAAACCAGCAACATTTAGATCTGCATGATGCAAATTGCAAAACAATTGATGCACGAGATGTTAGCCCACTAGTCAATTTGAAGAAAAAGCTGCCCTACAATGACTGTACTTTGAAGACAAAACCCAATATCTCTACCTATTTTCAGAACACATTTAGCAAACAGGGAAGCAAAAGTTGTGGTCTCATCTAACGATGAAAACTCATGCTTCCTAGGCAAAGGGTGAAACACAGTGTTACTAGTTCATAAGTATCTAACTGCATCTCAACCTCCAACCTCAGACATTTAATAAACAGATGTGAAAAGCATATTCATGCTGTCCACAGTTGAGTAATTTTAATCGCTCATGATATGACACTGCAGAAAAGTTTAAATGACATTTTTTTCCAATGCCTGTGATCGCATTATGTGTAGGATAACAGAGACTAAGACGGGATGAAAGTCTCGACTTCAGCTACATTGAAAGAAATAAAACACTGCCAGCTTGAATTTTACAAAAGGTCCTTCTGCCTTTATTGGTACTGCTTGCCCTATTTCAAACCTGGTGTTTTCACTAGTCCATCAGTTAACAAAGCCAGTTTCTGATCTCTAATACAGGAGACCTGCCATATTAAAATTTCAGAGATTTGACACAAACAAAGCAGCATCCAGTAGCTTTAGCTTGTGCAACAATACAAAGCCTGATGCATATATTCATGGAAAAAGCTGATATTTATGTCATTTACAAGTGGTGTTTGGTGAAAAACGAACCATTTGACTGTTTGGGAGAGAAAATTTTAACACATCAGGGATTTTCGGAATCTACATTCAAACCAAGAATCTATAATTCAAAACCCTTGACTCTATAAATCATACTCATTCCAAGCTGAAATAAGCCAAGTCCAAGATAAGTGTTATTGTCAGTGTTATTCTTGATACTGATATAATGCCCCAGAGATACCATTATTCTTTTTTACCATAATAGTCTTCAGCATTCAAAAGTTATTATATTATAAATACTGAGAGGTATTAACAACACAACTAATGGTACAATATACCATAGGTTCCAGTACTTATGTGCTATATGTTTAATGTCTCTCAAGTTTATATGGATGGTTTTTCAATGAGAATGACATGCGTCATGTTCTTGAATCTTTTTCAGCTACAGTATTAAGCATGCAAGTACTGGCCAGCACAATCTCTTTAATACCCTTCCCACCATCGCTTTACACCTTTGATTAAATTAGTAAATACTAGGATTTATTCAATGATTCAGTTTCATAAAATAAAATCTTACTTATCGAGAATTACAAACTGATTATTTAAGTTTTATCTAAAACTGATGTACAGTGTCGCTCATCGATCTGTGATTCCAATTTTGTTGAAACCTTTTTAGCTGTTGTCTACAGCAATTTAATTAGAACCACAGACTGTTCTTAAAACCTGCATGGGCTCAATTGTTATTTTCACCCTTTTTTATCCATGTGTGTGCAAAATATAAATTTATCTAGCCTCATGGTAAAGGCAGAACTGATTCATATTATAATTATTTCATTAGGTGACAATGTAAAACATGTATTTTATAATTTACGATTAAAATATTAATTACAGTATCTACATTATGTTACTCCAGCACTAATATTACAGTTTAATAGAGTATAATTAAATTAATTGCTTAATATTCTACATTTTCAGTATTGTGGTTGTGACATTAATAATAATAATGGAATACGGAACAGTGTGTTTATTTTTGCCAATGATTCTGCAAATTGTTCAGTCTTTCTCCGCTCTTTTAAAAACTCGGTAAAAGTGTTATAAGGCTATGACAAATTCGATTATTTCTTATAGGTTCAGATGTTACCTGTACTACAGATATGATATATTTTGCAGATTTAGTTTTGCTGAAAACTTGCCTAGTTGTATTTTATATTCACTTCACTTCATTTTTATTCAGGACCAATAACCCCAAATGAAGGCCCTTCATCTGAGAAAACGCACGGTCATATAAATTGAGTATTTAATTTCCTGTCTTGGTGACACGGTTGTGTGTATCCATACTATTACCATAGCATGATTTTAATATCTTGCTGTATAATAATAGCTTACTGTCAATGTTTTGTGCTTCTATACTAACAAATCCCTCAAAGATTTATAAATTTATTTACAGGACAACATAAAATATAATCTTAAAACTATAAAGTGCTACAGTATGTATTTAGTATGTTATTTGTAATACAGTTCCTCACTTTACAAGTTACATTTACTTAAAAAGCTTGCTTTAGCTAGCTGTGAATGTATATTGTATGTTCATCTATGCAAATGAGTTAAGATAGTAGGAATTTAAATGTTTTTGCTTCATATCAGAAATATAAACATCTATATGTTTATGTAATATATGAAATATATAAAATTGTTTTTACACTATGATCTTTATGTATAAATGTATTGTATTTATTAATATTTAATTAAAGGATAATTAATATTCAGTACTGTGCTGTTCAACACAAGGGACATTAGAGTATAGTTTTCATTAAACAACATGTAAGAGCTTATTCGGTAATGTAGGACACTGCCAGAATAATGACAGATAATCATAAAAAAAATTGTATGCTGAAACATTCTTCTCATTCCTCTAAAGCAGTCAACATTCTCAATAGATGCCATCTTACTGTATGTCACATGCTGTTGTTGCTGATGTTAAAAAGCATCAGAATAATGTTAGAAAACAGCAAAATACAGCAGCTTCTTGCAAGGTGCAAGGCTGAAATGTAACTTCTGTCCTTCAGCCCATTTAAAATGGTGGATTACCATGAAACATAAGACAAAGCATCAGTGGGAAAGTTCCTCAGTGTCTACTCTCCTCATACAGTCTGTGAATTTCATGAATGTTGCCATTTCCACAGAAATTCCTTGGGACTTGAAAAAGACTATTCATAGAAATCATTGGTTTGTATCCAGAAAAAAAAAAACATTTTATTTTTGTCCACAGCATCTATTGTTACTACTACCACTAATATTTCTAAAACTACAACCACTATTATCACTACTGTTAAGACAAAATCAAGAATGAATTATTTTTATTTTTCATTATTATTAGTTGTAGCAGAGGTCTTAGCAGTAGTGATGGTGGTGGATGTGTCAAAAATAATTTCATAGCTCACTTTGTTTTCATAAAACACAGTGCTAAGACACTTAAACCAGAAGTTAATTATCAGGATCTATACACTTTACCTCCACCAAAAAGCGATGGGATACATGCTAAGCTCATGTACTGTTCTTACAATCTTAAGAGATACTTCATAAAGTTGATCAGCAGGCAACAGCATGATGGATTGATTGGCTTTCAAAGACTTTTTTGTGTGTGTCAGCTGGTAATCTATGTGATGGCTCTTAAAAAAGGCTTGTCCTAAAGCCAAACACAGCTTCTGTATATCCGCGGACAAAGAAAGCTCCTTAAAATGTTGTTTCTTTCATTGCCAGGTGGCACATTAAAGCTTGCTTTGCCGTTTTTTTCAAGGAAGGAAAGATTACATCAGAAAAGCAGAGAACAAAATAACAGCCGCTCAGGACCCTTACAGATCATTCTCAAGACAGCATAACAGAACAAAAACATTGATCATGGCTTTAGAAAAATGCCTTATGAAACAGTGAGTTAGCCCGACACATTTTCTGAAATACAGTACGGTACAGTATATCTAATCTGAACTAACAATGTGCACTTTAAACTCTATTTTAGTTAAAATACAGACATTCAGATAAAATAAATTCATAATATACTCACAATGGTTAAATAATGCAATGTTATGTAAACTTGCAACATGCTCCTTAGGCCTAGACATAATGTAAATGTAAAGGAAAACATCCCAAAAATTAAACTTAGCTTTGTTTAATTAAAGATATGAGAACAGGTTCATTTTTATAGCAAACACAAAAGAAAAAAAACAGTGACCACAGAAATCTGGAATTTAGTAGACTAAGCAATTAGGTATAGTACTTAGTGTTAATACTACACAAATCATATTGCTCTTAAAATATATTAAAAAAAACATAATTGCGACCTTTTGGAACCTACCACTGAACCAAAAGAATACATGGTTCAAATAACATGGATAAAAAATAATGGTTTTTGTGTGATTGCATGAATTTCCCAAAAAATCTAATCTAATTTATTCTAACAAAACTGGAGTTTTCCTTGTACCATATGGAAAGAACTTTCAATTTTTGTTCATTTAATTCCACTGAAAAAGTAATTGCTCCATCCATCCATTTTCTGTCTGGGATACTTCATCTTTTGTTATTGTTGTTCTTGTTATTTTTTGCAATGCTCGAAGAACTTAAGTGCATTTAAATATTAAATTCAATCTTGTGACTAGTGATATCACATACAATAATCCAAAGATAAATTAGCACTCAGACGCACGAAAGCCTTCATTTGTGTCTGCCGTCTCACCATAAGAATTAGATTTTATATTCTCAGGTTGTGGAAACATCAAAAACTGACATACAGTATGTACAATAGGTTTGGAAACATCGTGAACAGGGATAGAGATACTACAGATCTTGACTTCCTGTGTGATGGCAGATATATCTGTCTTTTACTAGGAAAGCTGGAAAGGGTAGGTCTATTGTGAATATGTTCCCTGATTATCAACTCAAGGTACTTGAAGATTAAAATGTTTGTTTCTCTGAAAACATTTTCTGTATAACTACTAGATAGTAGGTAAATGTGTATCTTAACCTGCATCAATTAAATCAAAAATCTTTTTCAGTGGAATTAAATGAACAAAAGTTCTTTCCATATGGTGCAAGGAAAACTCAAGTGCAGCTTTGTTAGAATAAATTAGATTTGATTTTTTGGGCAATTCATGGAATCACAAAAAAAAACTATTTTTTATCCATCTTATTTGAACCATGTATTCTTTTGGTTTGGTGGTCATTTCTCTGACCAAGGTTCTTCTTGTCTGATTGGTTAGTTTGCACTAGGAAATGTCTGGGTGGTTCAGTATTGTGTTTCCTAATGATTTACCTGAATACCTGGGAGCCTTCTCACAATTCTATCATGGAGTTGTGCAGACAGCTCCTTGGTCTTCATGATAGAGTTACTGTACTCCCCTGACATACACGGTCCAGAGACGGACCTTACATTTCTTCTGAAATCATGTCAACCAATTGAACTGACCACAGCCAGACTTCATTCCAGTTTTAGAGCGACCAGGGCCACCAGGAAATTAGATGAACCTAGGCTCAATTTGGAGGGTCATAGCAAAGGGAGTGAAATACTTATCAAGACATTTAAGTATTTTCTTTTAAAATATATGGGGAAAAATTGAGAACTTTCATTACACATTGCAGAGTAAATTGTTTTAGTCACTGACAAAAAATTCAGATATAACTGAATTTCTATTTGACTGTCCATCATATATTGAGAGAGTAGGAAATTCTGCAACCTCACATTTTTGCTCCTCTTGTCATAGCCAGCGGCCATATCACCCTGCAACTCACAACTGGCAACCCACTGAAGCTAAGCAGGTGTGAGCCTGGTCAGTACCTGGATGGGAGACCTCCTGGGAAAAACTAAGGTTGCTGTTGGAAGAGGGGTTAGTGGGGCCAGCAGGGGGCGCTCACCCTGCGAGCCATGTGGGTCCTAATGCCCCAGTATAGCGATGGGGAACCTATACTATAAACAGGCGCTGTCCTTCAGATGAGACGTAAAACCAAGGTCCTGACTCTCTGTGGTCATTAAAAATCCCAGGGCGTTTCTCGAAAAGAGTATAACCCCAGCGTCCTGGCCAAATTTCCCATTGGCCCTTACCAATCATGGCCTCCTAATAATCCCCCTCTATGAATTGGCTACACAACTCTGCACTCCTCCCCACTGATACAGTAGCTGATGTGTGGTGAGCGTTCTGGCGCACTATGGTTGCCGTCGCATCATCCAGGTGGATGCTGCACATTGGTGGTGGTGGAGGGGAGTCCCCATTACCTGTAAAGCGCTTTGAGTGGAGTGTCCAGAAAAGCACTATATAAGTGTAAGCAATTATTATTATTATTATTATTATATTGTTATACCCAGCTTTCACTGTACATACTGTATGAACTACTTTCAACATTCAAAGCCATGTCATTGGATTAAAATCTGGTGAATAGGGGTGAATAATATACAGTATGTACACTATGGTGATGTAATGACTGGAGTACCACAAGGATCTTTACTAGAGCCACTGCACCATCAGTGTTAATCAGTGTTCTATATGTTGATAAAAGTGGCAAACTAGTCATATTAGCAAGCAATACCAATTTAGAAGGATTAAGAATCACTGTAGAAAACACAAAGGAAATTCCAAAACACATAAAACACATAGAATTCAGGACAGGGCAAACAACTGACAGATAACATTCAATGCAAACACGTGTAGAGTGTTACTGTACTGTATATGCAGGCAATAAGAACGTTTAATATAAATATAAATATACGATGAAGAAAGCAGGGCTCGAAAAGATACCTGGACAAGACAGGTCTCATCTGCGTCATCTGAAAGATGCTCAACAGGCATTAAGTGGACTATGGAAAATTATCAACTTCTAAAGGGCACAGCCTCTTTGGTCATTGCTAGAGTGAAATTAACATACATATATATATTACTCTGCAAACACTGGGCATTGGACCCAATTTTATTAACCAAGTTCTGCTGATGTACCAACACCAGATGGCAGCAGTATTAACAAACGGTCTGAAACCCATTACTGTGGACTGTGGAGGCGTACTAGACAGGGGTGTGCTTTACCCCTTCTCCTTATGGCCACAGGCTGCTGGAATTCATACTAATCCCCCACTTTCCTGACAATCAGGTTTGGAATACACAAACATATACACAAATACGCAAAGTACATAAACTAATGCTTCATGCTGACAATGTCCCTTTTTTGTGCCTGATCCTGAGACATCCATTCCTGCTTGGCTTTAATTGGTAGAAACTTTCTTAAAATTCGCTTTCTTTAGAACCAAGCCAAACCAGAAGTCTTGCCTTTTATGTCTTAGGGCCCTACGTCTCTATTCCTGAGTGATCTCTTTCAGTGCTTCAGAATAGGAATAAAATATTTAGGTTTGATCATTCTTCCTAAAATAAATAATTTAATAGAATGAAATATTGATCTCCTGCTAGACAAAATACATCTGACCTCTCATGATGTCCACATTAGCTTTGTCTTTACAGACAAAGATAATAATTTTCAAAAGAAGTGTACACTTAACCTTAATTATCTATTGCTTAATCTCCCAAATTAAGTATATACTGTACTGGGCATCAAAAGAAATATATCACTTACAGTGTAACTTCCACTAATTCACAAAGTTATCATCAGGAAAATAAAAATCCTTTTTGCCAATTCCCGTTTATCAGAGTTTAGGCAGATAATCAAGTTGTCTACTGTGAAACCCACAGGCTAATAGCATGTGAGGTTAATCTTGAGAACAATACAAGATATACTGTATAATGTATACTGTATACTGTGATGAATTCTTCATCTTCGCACCAGGTTGCAGATTTGGATTTCTGTTGATTTCCTCTCCTATCGTCTGAAACAAACCTGGTTCACTGGTGTCTAAACCCTAGGTGCCACACCATCCCAGCACATCCCACAAAAGTTCAATGTGACTCACATCTGATGAGTAGGGCATCCACAACAAACCTGTCACATCTGCTTTTCACAAACAAGAAATTTGTTATCCTGCTGTAATGTTGTCAGAATGAGCTCACAGGAAGGGCAGTTGAGTGGGTTTACAGGACTTGATCAACGTAGCACTATGCTGTCAGAATAACAGCAAACACTGCAAGTGGAAATCTCTAGGCATTACATGTTCTTGCCTGACTCATTATATTTGGGTCTGCACATAGAAGATTGTTCTTTTCTACACTTCAGTTAACTTATTGTTCTGGACATCTGTAAAATACTCACTGACTTGCAAAGGAGGACCTGAACCCACCACTGGAAGGTTCACCTGAGATACTGTTCACACCACATCATTCTATTGTGCCTACAGGTACTGTACGTGGTGTCTCCTCGCCCCTCACAATGGAACTGCTTGTGAGCTGGATGCTGGGTCCTGGCTTTTCTGATGCAGTAGAACTGATAATGGTAGCGAAAATAACGGATCATTTTGTGTCAGTCTCGGAGAGGTATCATGACTTGTGGTCTCCCAGATTGTGTCTTTATGAACAACAGATTGCATTTGGCTGTAATATCTTGCCAGTTTAAAACTGAATAGAAATGCTTAAAATGAGTGGCAGCGTGGTGAGTTCTTCCAAATACAAGAGTCACAAATAGCCTTGCTTTCTTGATAAGCATAGAATATTGCCTTCTCTTCATATTTTTCCTTGCCTTTTTACAATGACTTGACATTAAACAGGTTAAATCACCTCACCACCTGTTAAGGTTAGAGGGGTTAAGGATGAACTTGAAATGCCCTAATTGTTGAAAATGCCCAGCAGAAGATGAGATTTAGGTTCACCCAATCTTGAAAATCATACCTACTGTCATTCGAAAAGTTATTTTCGTATGCCGCGAGCTACGGCTTCTTGACGATACCTTTAAACTGTACCTGAACTCGCATCCCAGGATGTAAACTGGATTCAAACTGCACCATTAGGAAATTTTTGGTAGGGTGTTGGAAATCCCAGAGACTCTTGCTCTCCTTGAATAAAATCCGGGTCTAGATACTATTACGACTGCCTCTCCTTAAACTTGATTAAGAAAATGGATATGTTTTTTCAGAGATGGTTTACTCATGATTTTCCCTGTAGCCAGTTAACCCACCAGCATGTATGTGGACTGTGGGAGGAAACCAGAGCACCCGGAGGAAACCCACACAAACACAGGGAGAACACGCCAACTCCTTCCAGAACATACAAACTCCAGGTCTGGAAATGAACCCAGGGCCCCAGTGCTGTGAGGAAGCAATGTTAATCACCACCCAACTGTGACACCTGTACTGTATATACAATACAGTACAGTACAGTATTACTTTACTGTACAGTAAATTATATTTATTAAAAATAGAGCTACATTCTTTTACACAATCAACCTTCAAGTCTTTAGGAATGTCAGTACATAAGGCCCTTGACAGTAATTATTTTGTAGCTATGTCTTCACCAGAACACAGATGTGCTGCAATGCTACATTTAATATCTCTTCAATGCACAAATTCCAGAGGCAAGCCAACCTTTCGAGCTCTTCTTCTTAATGCACAGTTCCCCATTTAAAAGGCTCATCCAGAAATGTGTGCTTAATGGCTGTGTTGTCCTGGGTGTTTCTTTCAGAACAGTACATTTTAATAGGGCTCTTAATTGCTTAAATAGAAACCAAGATATTACCATGCCAAGCACTTCAAAGCCACATACACGCTGTTGATCAAGGCATGGGCATGTGCTATGCTTGTAAGTGTCGTTATCCCTGGACCCAAATGTAATCCCTACTTGTTCTTCTTTAAAAGATTGAAAGTGAGAGCAGCACACATGAAAAATGTCATGTACTGTATGCTGAAAAAAGTATTTAAGTATTTCTTTTTAAAACTACATACTGATATCTCCTAACACTGCAATATAGACATTAAGATAAGTTACCTGGTGATCTACTCTCCTCACAGAAAAAGAGTGCAGGGTTCACTAACTGGCTTGTTTTAGAAATCAAACATTGTAACACCAAGCAAAAATGATTACACCAGAAGCTATTTAATCCATACAGTCTAGAAAACAACACTTTACAGAACTTCTGAGCTGATGCACTAAGAGTAGTATCATATTTTAGAATTTAACACTACTTGTAGCGATTTAAGTAAAAAGAAATAAATTATCTATCATACCATATGTAAATGTACTAAGCACAATGGGTTTTGCAACAACACAGGCAATCAGTTCATATTTGTTTTGGGGAAACAAATGAATATATTTCTTTTGGCTTGGGAAATCGTAACAAAATATGGAGGAGTATCTGTTTTCATCTATATTCATTTAAAAGACAAGATGACTCAGCTTCTGAACAGCTAGAGGACTATGCGATTTTCAGCATCCTAAACTACTGTATGCTGCATGGCCTTGTGATGATTAGGCAGCAAGCTGAAATACTTCTCTTAACATTTAAAAATATAATTTTTTTTAACTCATCAGTGTTCTGCTTTTTCTTTATGACACACTTAGAGAACTTGATACTATCCCATTTTTTAATTATAGGAGCTGTTAATAATTACAGCTTTTAAAGTATGCCCAGAGCCATCAAAGCACAAATTCAACAAGATGGACACATTTTAGAGATCACTGTGAATAGAGGTCTGCGTTTAAAAAAATAACTGAATGTTGCAGATCCCTGAAAATAAGACTGCGGTGTGTAGTCTTACAGCCACTAACATCTGTGGTCTTCATGGCACTTTACATTAAAACATCTAGAAACAATCGGTTAAATATACAATCCAGCTCAAGAATAGAATAAATAAGCCAAGTGTTTAAATAGTGAACTACACGAACATTTAACACAGATTTGAGGCAGAGTTCTACACCTGAAATTATGGAACCAACAGATGTGGACAGACACCAGTAGATATGTAAAAGTATGAAGGTGCAGAACGGTAAAAGCCTGTATGGACAGTATGTATTTTTTTTAAAATCAATTGCACATTTGACTGGTAGCCTGTACAGTGAAAAGAATATACTGTATAGTATGAACAGCATGCTGCATCCTTCTAGTGAACAAACAGGGTAATACATTTTGAGCTACAGTAACTACAAATAACGCAGTTATGAGTCATGATGGCTAGCCAACCTACTGTATACAGCCCAATCAGGAAATACAAATAGCACAATAGCCCAAGCAGGAAATACAAAAGCAACATCTCAGCCTCTGTAGTAGACAAAATGGGTCTCACTTTTGCAATGTCCACAAAGCTGTTTCAATAGGTGGAGAAAAACCTTTACAACTAATCTGGTGTGGGTATCCAGACACAGTTCTTAATCCATAAAGATTCCAATGCTACTCAAAGTTTAAGACGGACTCAAGCTGTAACCAAAAAAAGAAATGATTAGTGGAGTCTATTACAGAAGATCTGGATTAAGTTTAGATCCTAATCTCACACACTTACGTACAGTATATAAGTCTCAGACCCAGGTCTTCCCTTCATGTACTGTATCTCTCGTATCCCCTGCCTCCTCATCTATATCCTTGCAGCAACCTCTCTACTTCAATCCTGGCAATAGTGAGAGGGGGGTTTGTTCAGCCAAGAAACTCACATCAAAAACTCAAATATTTCACCCCTCTATCACATTATTTAGGATGTAACTGAACTATCTGAACTATAGAATTTAACCATTTAGACAGGACGAACGTCAAATTCTTTAAAACACCACAAAATAACAATAGACAAAAAGTATATAACAATTTTAAGTATGTCATTGAGAGAGAAACTTGGGGTCAGAGCACAGGGTCAGTTATTTACAGTATACAGCACCCCTGGAGCAGCTGGGGTTAAGGGCCTTGCTCAGGGGCCCAACAGAGGAGGATTCCTCTGCCAGCTGTGGGATTTGAACCAGCAACCTTCCAGCCACAGGTGCAGATCCTTAGCCACAGAGCCACCACTCATTTAAGATTTTTCAAAGGTTTTATGCAGGAATTTGCAATCAAAGAAGAACGTTACTCCATTAAAGTGAATTCAGAATGTACAGCACACGGCACATGCAGTACATATTGTCATGTTGTCATGCAGTGATTCAGCAGTACTACAGTACTGTATATGAACGAATGTGATATTTGTTTACTTTAAGTACTTTTACTGGGTCCAACATTCTACACCCCCCCTTAGAAACTGACTTAATATAGATTTAACTGCAGAGCTTTGAAAGGTGATCAATAACAATAATGATCAATAACATTACATCTTTTAAAAAACTTCTAACACGTTTTGTAGTCTTATGAAAAGCAGTGATGTTTTACAAAGTAAAAATGCAGGAGCTGACAACGTGGCATTTAAATTATACCTTCCATAAACTTAGACAATTTGATTTAAATGCTACTTTACAAAAACTATTCAACTGGACATTGATTTCACATAAAAGAACTGATATAATATCAGTTAAAACACATTAGATGCTTCCATTGTGTCTCCTTAATGTTTTTTAAAAACTCTGAAAATATTGAATTGCCGCTATTAATGAAATACTATTTTGTATTCTGCTTTGAAACAGAATTTGAGCCATAAGGTTCTTTATAAGAGCTAGAACCATAACACATAACTCTAGAGAAATGAGGATAGGAAATTCCACATTTTAATGTATGTACAGTATATTGTTTATTTAAGTAATGTTTGAAAAGCCAAGATAATTATTCAATTGTAAAATGTTTTTTGTTTACTTCCTTATCAAATTAAACTTCATAACCCTTTTAAAAAACAATACAAATGCACCAATGTTGTCATTATGTAACAAAAGGTGGTGGTAGTGTGGTAATGTTAATTCAGTTTGGGAAGAGTTCTATTCAATACATACTTCAAAGTACTTACACTGTTTAAATTATGAGTAGGGCTGTTCTTTGCCTTTTAAGCTTCATGGTCTGTTGTTCATGACTTATTACAAAATTAAGTGAAGTACTTGTGTGAGGGAATTCAGAATTGACCTTATTAGTCAAAGTGGCCTACTATAGCTGGCACAATACTATCTCCTCTCAGAAATGTCTGATAGTGATTTAAGTGCTTTGCTTATATGTAAACACACTATGATGAGAAAACACTAGGCATTCTGCCATGCCATTTGAGTGCTCCACTCTTAGACACATAGTAAGAACAAATTACCTACTGTACTGTATGTACATAATAAACAACGACATTGTGTGACTTGAAAACAATAATACTTAATTAGACTGAACTCAAAGTAATTTATTAATTCCAATTTGAATACTGATATCATTATTATTATTATTACTATTATTAACACGCAGGAAAAGTTGTTACCTGACAGAAGATTTTAGACAATACAAAAATGTGCTTTCTTTTGTCATTTCTGATTAAGAAATACCAGGATATCATGGTCCCAGACTGACAGCACGTAAAGAGTAAGAATAATGCAAGTAATAGTCTAAATTATTAACATTGCTTAAAGTAAAACACGGAAGAGATATACTTAGTGTTTACAATTTTTCACCTCATACTGTAGATATACAGAACAGTATCTGTGCTGTCTGTATACAATATTTACATAGTTTACAGTACAGTAAAGGCAGAACACAACTCTAGTACCCAAAATCATGAGCTACCCTCAGGAAGTTCATTTTTATGCAAATGGTTTGTTTTCCAACATGATAATGAGTCTAAACAATTTCCCAGATAAAGGCAAACTCATCTAAATGAGGAAGAAAAGCTTAACATGCATGAGCTGGTTCAGCCAGATAAGTAGCGGAAACACGAGGGAAAACATGATCTGTTACATTTTTTAGAGAGAAATCGTTAATCTATGCAGATTTTGCTCTTGTTTCTAAGATCTTTGCACACCATCTAGTGTTCTGTACATCATACCCTCAAACTGAATGGAGTGATTTTGGAAGATAAACTGCCTTTGTGTCTCGAGTACACTTTTCGACTGATGTTTACTGTCGCAGCTAATGTCCGATTGTAAAATATGGATCCTGAAACAAAAATACTACAATAGCAACAGATGACACAAAAAGCACAGAAAAACAAGAGTTATAGAAAGTGAATGTTTGAATAATTGAATCAAGGTCATGCGGGACTAGATCTTAAAAAATGAAAGGATATCAGAAGTGCAAAAGATTTACAGAATGCCCCATGTAGTTACAGTACAACAATTACAAGCAACACCAGCTTATCCACAACACATGCCTTGCACTAGGTTGCTGTTGTTGACTTCTGGGAATCCTCTGAATTCTAAATACCACATATTATTCAAGTTTATCTTGCAAATGTTTAATAGGGCTCAAGTCTGTTGCTGAGTAAAGCATCAACAGATGTCCAACTGCAACATTCTCATTTTACAAGCAAGTACCATTAGGATGTAAAGCAGGTGTTGTTGCTCAATCATTTTAGCACCGTACAGTCAGACTGCCATCAATCTATCATTAACAGTGGAATTCTATAGGTTCTCTAACACTAACCACTACACTTGGGCCACCCAATAGATTGATCTGTTGTACACTTCGATTAGCATGTGGTTCTGCACATCCACACCACGCTTGCAGTTTCTAAACCTTAATAAACAGAAGGTCTAAAATTGTATGTTTCTAAAAACACACAGGACATGCATACACAAACTGGTAGGTTTCTTTGATGCTGAGTGTATTTACAATTCTTTGTTTTAATTTTTCCACCATTTTAACTTTTCAAAATGTTATTAGAAATGGTTAATTATTATTAGTCAAAATCAAAGATTACCCGAGTCAAGTCATCGTGTACACAGTGTATAACAATAAATAAATCAGGAAAGACACAATAAACTGACATTAACAAGATTTGTAAGTAAAGTTAACAATAATTATTGCTGCTATACAAAGAATTTTATCTGTATTTTACAATTTCAAATATTTTGACTAAAAGTAACAATTTAATGGTGCACATCAATAGAAACCAGCTGGAATTTCTCAAGTACAAATTCATTAAGGATTGAGGCAAGGGATAGCAAAGTTCTCTTAAACCTGCCAGTAGTGATTGTTAAATGTCCTGCTGACAAGCATCCTTGTCCTTAAATTTCACTGCTGACAAACTGCTAACAAGAACACTTGTCCTTGGAGTCTTCTTTTCTCTCCTTTGACTCTGGCCAAGCTTTGGCACGTTTCCATGGGAACAAGCTTAAAGCACAACAGAGCCACTCACATTTTGTAGTAATAGCATTTTATATAGTGAAGCACCACTGTGAAAAACCTATGAAAACTACACAAAACTGTTTTCAGTATTCAATTTCTGTCTTCACATACAGTACCATACTTCATCTACTCACCAGTTCTAATTTGAAAGCTTTTCAGAATTTATTGCTTATGCCAGCATTTTCCCAATTGAATTATCAAGAGATATGTGTTACAGTGTCTTGAGTACGGAGGAGGATTAAATCATGCTAATCTGACTGGTCTCCTTTCCATACATTTTTTTTTCCAAATTTTGTTTAGTGAACTACAGTACTAAAGTTAGTAGTTCACTCTCCAGCAGTTCACAATATTTACATTTTTTTAAATGCAAAAACTGTAACCCAAAATACAAATTGTCAAAAATTACACATTATACAGTAATAACCTTGTCATTACTACATGACCCCTAGATTTGGAAGAAATACATAAGGCCACTTTACCAGCATTAGCTGATTTGGTACATTACTGTGCTATCAGGGCTCTGGTTCCTGAAGGTGTGCCTGAAAAGGTTATTTGAACCAAAAGTATATGTTACTCAAGTAAGTTTATGTGGCTTGCCAACATCAGTAATTGTCTGCATTATTTTGGATGCATTTTTATGTATTTCTGAAAAACTACAGTGGAAAAAAATACAGCTGCTTTCTGAAAATGACAATATAAAAAAAAAATATTTCCTGTTGCAGTGTAAATTTTCACATTACTCCCAGGAGACAGCACTGCCTCTAAAGGTCACAATAAAATGTTTCATTGCAATGTTTCTCTTCTTTTACTGAAAATACCCATTGAAATTTGACAGGACAAAATCCATTTGACTTCAGGGGCAATTGCATCTGACTGTCTGAGATGCGGTGCTGTAAACAGTGTTATTCTTTGCCTTCTCTCAGACATACCTCTAAACCATCTTCAATGAATCTGTGTGGAAATCACTTTAAGAAGTGTGATTTCACATACAGTACTTGTACAGAATCTGAACTGAAGGACACTCCTTCATGGAAACCCAGTGGAACTACTGTACATCAGACACTTATTAATTAAATTTAATTTATTCCAAACATTATTATAAAGAACTACAGTATCACCAACTATCATCACTTAGAAATAAACTCAACTATTAAAGAATACTACTGAATAAAATAATAATATACTGTAATAACAACAGTTTTATATTTACAAAAACTTTTAAATACTAAAAGATTTACAGATTTACAAAAAGATTTTAAATACTAAAAACTGTAAACATAATACATACAGTATACAGCCACTGTGTCTTCATGATCGAAAGACTGCATTTTTGTTGATGTTGGTACAGTATAATCAAAAGTATCTAAAATTGTCCTGTTATTGGAACAAAAGTCAACTGGACCACTTATATGCAGAGAACAACTAGAAATATCTACATTATGTACTACTTCAAAGACCAAGTGACCAGTTATACAACTGTATACAGTATTTACATTATATTATTAAGAATGGATATCCCAAATCTGAATTAATGTCACTCATTAATATATTTAGTTCAATTAACATTGTTCGTTAAACTGTAACTTGCATAACGGTACCGTTTAAAAGAGTATTTAATGAACACTGGTTTACTCTAGCAAGTGCTAGTAAAGATTTCAGGTAAATCAACTGAGCTCACATACAGTAGGCAGTAATTATATGACATTTGTATATAAAGCTTTTATAAAAATCATAAAGGTTGAAGTTAAATGTATCTAAGAAAATAATGGGAATCTTCTAGACAGTGAAATGGAAACAGTGAATGTCTTAAATCAGTATACTGTACTATGAAAGAAAGTGAATTTCACTAAGAAAGAAATCAACAATATGCCTCAGAAACCAAAGAACAAACTTCTATATTTAAAAGTATTGTATGAGCATAAAAGACGCACAACTGTTTTGGTTACTAGAAACACTGAAGAGTAATACATCTTCAGTGTCTTATGTTATCCTACAAATTGTTATTAAGGAAACAAGAAACTATATAGAAGCCATTGAAGCAACTCTTTCAACAGACGCTCAAGACAGGGTACTGTCTATCCATATACTGGAGAACTGCTAATGTAGTGTGCATCCATAAAAAGGCTGACAAAACAGAATCAAGTATTTATAGACTTATAAAGTCTAACTTCTTTTACATGTAACGTTATGGAAACAGTTCTTGGAATAGATATTCAAATGTTTCTCTGGGATCGACGTAAAGAGGAACTGTTTAAAACATATCTACATTATATTTAAAAAATACACAAAGAGTAATGTTTTTACTATTCCATCGAAAAAATAACTTTTTAGTTATTTCCCAGTTAATAAACATTATTTAACTGGATAGGGAAAGCTGTGATTTTAACGACAGTTGATTACAGATGAAAGGTATGTAGCCAACAATTAAATATCAATTATGAAAGGTCCTTTGTGTAAAAAAATATCCTAACACTTAAATTCAGTGAGTTGCATCAGTGTTTGTTTACTATTTAAGCTCTACCTCTCATATGAATTTACCTTAGTTCTTGTCACAGCTTTGAAAGGATAACCCCTCAGTCTACATTCTGAATTCTGTCCCTTTAATAGCTACAGAGTACACAGCTTATTGTGCAACTGGAACCCCACAGGTTAACATTTTGGCTGTAGGATTCCAATTGCACTTTGAAGCTACTTTGACAGATGGTTATAATAAATTATGTATCTGCAGAGTTCAAAGATGGGAATTCTTAGTTGAAAAAGGTAACAGATTCTGAGTCTGAGTTTAAATGCAACACTCCCTAATTGTAGAAGGTTAACTCTGCAAAATGTATAAGAGTTCCCCACTTGAAGACAGAAAACACTAGAACATTTTCTGCTGATTAGGGGGGAGGTCTTAATAAACACACTATTACCTGCATCTTTCCTAGTATACTATAGGTATCACAAATAAAGTGCTAATTTTTTGAGCCTGTGAAGAGGAACCCAGATTTATAGCCTCCAGGAAATGGCTGTGACAAAGATGACTTGGGTATATCTCTAACTGGCAGCAGTGAGACAATCGTACTGTACCAAGCAGTGGTTCAAATACCTTTTTCTACTGTTCCACAAAAACCTCAATTTTTGCAATCATGGTGATCTTCTTGTAAAATTACTGTAAGTTGAACAACAAACAAATTGGTGATACTTGTGTAGTCGGGACTGAACCTTGTTTAACAAGTCATTAGAGTTCAAAACTTGCACGAAAAAGAGATGTGCCTCATTTTCAATGAGCTGGTTGGTAGAAGCCATTCTTGTTTGCTCTGGGGTTTCACCATATCATAGCAAGAAAAACTGGCTGCTTTGTATTACAGTTCTTATGCATTTTAATATTATAGGAGATAGCCTTACAGTGATATTCAACATTAAACACAGATCTCAAAATGCATTTGAAAAAATACACATAATGAGAAATTAATGCCAGTCATAGAGAATAAAATGAAAACGTCTCTCTAGAGTATATTCTTAGATTCTTAGATTGATTCAGTATATGTTTACTCTTCATCACTTTCCTTTTGCATTTTGCTGCCACATTTTATGTTTTTTAAGTACACAGTCACGTTCATGCACTATTGTGTGGTTCATTTCAAATCTCATTTATATGCTTAATTACTACAAATTACATTCTCCCAATATGATAAGAGGTGAATTCTCAGTTCTCAGATAGGTGTGATGTAATTAGTGAAGTACCATAGGGATGCATACTAGGATCACTGCTCTTCCTAATTTATATCAATGATCTAGACTGTAGTATACAGTAGTTACTTGAGGCAAGATTAAGTCTGTCACATTAGTAAACTAGTCATGTTTGTAGCAGGTAGCAAAATAGGAGGATAAACAAACACTGTAAATGCAATAATTGAAATTCAAAAAGACTCAGATAAAATTCAAGACTGAGCAAACAGCTGGCAGATGATGTTGAAAGCAGGCAAGTGTATGCTTTGCATCGAGGTAGTAAAAACTACTGTATAAAAAAATTGAAAACACTGAGCTAGAAGAGGTTACTTATGAAATCAGGGGATGTTATGCGAAAGTTATGTAATGCACAATTAAGGCCTCAATTAGAATATTGTGCACCATTTCAGTCATCATGTTAACAAAAAAAATATATTGCAGCTCTGGAATCAATCCAGAGAGGTGCAACCATACATTCCTGGGCTTAAAGGAATGTCCTATACTAAAAGGCTAAAGGAACTGAACCTTTTCAGTCTTGAACAAAGAAGACTATGGGGGGGTCTGAATTCAAGTATTTAAAACCCTCAAAGGCTTTGACAAAATAAAGTCAATCTAATAGATGTCTTTAGAATCAAAAGTGAATGAACCAGAACAAGCCAGAGGAGACAAGTGGAATGGAATTGCTTCTAATCGGATGCACTTCTTCATGTAAAGTGTTGTTGAAATATAGAATAAGATACCCAGCCATGTTGATGAAACACCTATCCTGGCCTCTATCTAGAAAGGGCTAAATGAGATCCTTGGATCAATGTGCTACTAACTACCAAACATGCAAGCTGGGTCAAATGTTGTTTGGAACCATTCTTATGCCTGTATAAGGAAATTTTGTTATTTCTATTCCAGTTCGGAATTCCAAATAATCTAGGACTCTGCTTAATCTCCACCACTTTTCACCTGCTCAAGAGAGAAGAGCCAGTAGTCATTGGACATCCTGCAGACTCTGCAGGAATGGGCAGCAAGGTACAGGAGCTGCAACAGGAGGGGTGATACATCTCTTTCATCAGTGCAAACCTGCAGACACTCAGCAAAACACAGCTGTCGCTGTATGCCAGAAGTCTCAGAGGGCTCTATCGGGTAATCCCAACCCTGCCCTCACAGACTAACCAATAAATGCAATAAAAACATTGGGCGTTTCACGTGTATTACAGAAGGTTCCTGTTAAAGCTGTGTTACCTTCACTGTGTCTATCTTCTCCTTAAAAAATCCGAAGCTACGAAGAATTTCCACTTTGTCCACCTTATTCCTTTGCTCTGGTGTTTCTTTGTTATATCAGTTAGATGATGGGTTTTGAATGAAACCCATTTGAATAAAACAATATACTGAGATAGACAAAATGTTTACTTCAGCTAGACTAAACAGCTGGATATCTACAAGAGAATTAAACTCAGCTAGATGGTACAGTATGAGTAGTGCAAATACATTGGTACTCTGCATAACAATAATTTAGAGTGATGAGTCAGTTTTCTACTTCTGATTAACTTACACAGGCATATGGTATGATTAAGCAACAGAAGCCATTGAATTAAGATGAACCTGTCAAGGAATAGACCAAATGCAAAGTATGAATACTGGAAGCAATTCCTGTGGAAATGTCAGCCTGCTCTGGGAAACTGTGGAAATCATTGCATCAATAAAGTCACAAGGTAATCCTTAAAATGTATTCCACCATAACGATCTTTCTTTTATGTAAAGTGGTTAATTGACTAATTCAGAGGCAATCTCTAATGCAATGAAAGAAAGAAATAGTTTTATTTTTGGTGAATAGAATAACACAATCATCTCCAGAACTCAGAATAATGAAAGGAAACAGGATGCATAAAGTGAATTTGAATGCCTTAAGAACATTCTTTTCATTCCGTGACGTAAAAGTTAAAAATGCATTTTTGTAAACTCAAGCAGGTGACAAACAAAACTAGTACACTCTTCTGAGGGGGCAGTGTAGCGCGGTGGTTGTCTAAACTAATAGGTTGTGTGTTCGAGGTCCTCCAGTGGACACTGCCTTTGAGTGAGGAACCTGACCCAGTTTGCTCCGGTCTCAGGTGTAGGAATGGGAAACAACATTGCTGAGGGTAGACCCTGTGATGAACTGGCAGCCCATCGAGGGGTGAAGTCATGTTCTCTCTGATAGGTTCACACCTAGAAACCAGGATTAACTCTGGCCCAATGAGCCAGTGTGACCTGAATTATCTACTGTACTGCACCTACGTATTTTCTCCTGAAAGGATCTTAAAACCAGAGTATAACATTTTACTCAGCTGCCCCTTTTAACAACAAAATACTTGTTTGATTGCAAACTATTGTTATGCAGCATGCATATTGGTATGCAGTTTTTAATAACTTATAAGTATGCAAATATGTCTGAACTCTATGTCGAATAACTATTTTTGAGAGATCATTAATGTCAATTCTGCATTGGTTTGCATAGATTGGAGTGACATAACAGTACTACAGCTGTCAGTTAGAGCAGACAAGCATGCTTATTAACAAAGCATTAAAAAGTTGAGGACAGAACCCATTATTTTTCAAAATGTATAAGAAAAGAACCGATGAAGCTGAAACAAATATAATGATATTAGCAAGGACAGAAAAGAGTCCCTTTAGAAGTGGAAATTAAGAGTAAATAAATATTGTTTTCCAGTTTTCACTCTTTTGTAGTCATCTCAGCTAAAATACCAGCACTATACAGTACCCTAACCTAGGATTTTTACAAATATTTTGATAAGACAAAAGTACAGAGTTTCAGGGCATCTACATTTCTTTGTGTGCATGTCCTCCTTGACCCGATAGTTATCACCTACTGCTGTATTTACATTGTTGGGACAGCAAAGTTTGCTTTATAGAATAAATCCTTTATACATACAGTATATAGGGTAATGCATATACAGTATGAAACGACATGGCTTTACTTAATGCACGGAAAAAGGGAAATACTGTTCTGGCACTAACAGAATTAATCATATAATACATTTTAGTGGTCCTAAGGCAACAAAATATGCACAGTAAATGTTACCATGACACTGATATATTCTCAGAAATTGGTGCCAAATTTTTAAAAATGTAATGTTCACTGGAGCAAAGAAATTTAAAATGAGTTCTCATTAATTCTTAGAAAGTATTGACACTTACCATAATTTGACTTAACATTCTGGTACATTGAAACACTAGAATAGGATTATACAGTATATAACGTGTGGCAGGGCTAGCTTTATTATTGCCCAATACAGTTCTCGGTTAATGACTGTTAAAAGATCCTTGTCATCTGTTTCAACATTTGCAACATTTGTAAATCATGTAAGCAGTACAGCACTTTGTTAAAAGTTAGAAGTGTATCACTAGAGAATGTAATAATTGTATTTATAACCACAGGGTAATGCTAGCAATAGTACTGCTAGTGATATTCATCAATTTAACAACCCTTACATTAAACATTGTTTTAGGAAACTAAGAACATAAGAAAGATTACAAATGAGAGGGTATTCAGCCCATCTAGCCCAATCGGTAGTAGTTAATTGATCCAAAGATCTCATCTAGCTACTTCTTTAATGAAGCCAGGGTGCTGGCTTTATCGAATTACTGATAGCTTGTTCTATACTCGCACAACACTGTTCTCAGTTTAAAATACACTTTCATACAGTTTCGGCTAGTGTCCTCTGGTAAAATTCTAAAGAGATGTAATGGGTTGACTTTGGAGGATTTTGAATCAGGTCTCCTCATAGTCTTTTCTGACTAAAAAGGCTTTACTAGTGCATTATACAATGTTAAGATGGCATCCCTTGATTAAAAAAGTATGCTTTTAACTACAGTAGATATCCTAAAACATTTTTTAAAAATTGTTACCCAATTGTCTAGAAGATGTTAATGATGTGTCAGCATAAGCACCTAAGCATTTTGAGCCTCTTCATAGCCTCTCCTTGCACAGCATTTCTCAATCTGAATTTACGATTACTTAAGTTTTTACTTATGTTTTAAATACTCTGCATTTGTTTACAACTGCGATAATCTTCCAGTTGTTTGTCCAGTTGTGAATTTCATCAAAAGCAAAATCTTATTTGCTGCTTCTGGCTATTTCTCCTAATTAAGCATCATCTGCAAACGTGAGTGTTTTAATAAGTACATGAGAATCTTGATTACTGATACATTGTGCATTAAGGACAGCACTGGTCCAAGTACAGGTATCTGTGGTACTTCACTAAATTACATCACCACAGTCACCCATTATCTACTGTACATCCTCTGTTTTCTATTTAAAAACCAGTTCTCAATCCAAACACTTCGATTTTCTTGAATGTCCACTACAGTACCTGTAACTTCAGAATTAATAATTTATGAGGAACTTTACCAAAGTTATCTGGAAAGCTAAATACACCACATCATATGTGTATTCTTTACTGTTGTTACTTGTTCAAAGAACTCTAACATTTTGTCCAGTCCAGACACCAGTGCACTCCAACCCTCAATCATCCTACCACCAGCGCCATGAACCTGAACAGTCGACAACTCCATAGACATGATATGGAGATATACCATAATCCAGTGGCATCATGGACTGTGGTCAGTGGAGACCTCCATAGAAAAGACATCAAGAAAAACAAGTTACCAGTGACGCCAGGGGAGGGAGAGCTGTTTCAGTGTTTCATTTCACATCTCGCTAAAGAAAAGTGAGTGCTTGCACAGCAAGTTCAAAAAGCAATTTAAATCACATACTGTGTGTCAGGATTTCAGTTTTAGGAAAATGAAACTCTGACAAGAACATGGTGAAGAATGGTATTTTCTAAGGTCCTGGGTTGACGTAAAATGTCAATATTTATGTACCCAGTCAATTACAACCGAACATGCAAGCTGTTAAAGATTGTCAAACAATATTATGTCAGGTGCCATTGGTGAGAAGAGGTAGTAGGGCAGATTAATTTAAATCACTGGTTTCTTCAATTATCGCCCACTCAAAGTGTCAGAAATCTCTCTTCTAGATAGCAACATCACATGGAAATGCTCTAAACAATTATTGTACATTGCAGCTACAAAGTAACAATTAAAGTTAAGTCAATAGTCATCTGCAGAGGTGTTTGTATTATTAACAGGTGTCAACTTACATTATAGTATGTCTGCATGGTAAAGTTTGAGGATAATAGAATTCGAAAATAGTACAGTATGTGTATGTAAGGGTAATGTAGACAAATCATGCTAATATTCCGAAATTGCAATCAAACAGTAAAACATTTGTGAGGATGGGGATGGGGAGGATGAGGATCATTCTTCAAAATATTATGTCAGTGGGTCAATTAGAGAATGAAAATAATGAAGTCTAAAAAAATACTCTAAATGAATTAATAGAAATATTGAGAAAATTAAATCAGAACCAAGAAAAGTGCTCTACAGAAGGGCCCAAGATACAAGAAAAAGAAAGTAAACCAAGTCCAAGCTAAAAATACAGCAGGAAATAAAATATATTAAAATTGGCAGGATGGAGATACTGTAATAATGCAAAGCATTTCGTTTAGTATTACAGCAGTATAGAAACTCTAAGAGAGGAGTAAGCAGTTAATTAGAAAACTGGGTATTATAAATAGCTGATCATTAATACATATAATAGTAAACATGCTAAATTAATATTTTACACAGGTCTCTTCAGTAGCTGGCATCAATGTATACTGTACTTTGACCCACTTTATTGCAAAAAACCCAATCATCTGTGTCTAATGGCTGTGAACGTAAGGACACGAGAGTTATTCACAGACCCCTAGCTAGGATATTACAACTCTCACTTAATATGAGAGCAGTACCCAGAGGTTGGAAAAACTGGAATTACTACTGTATGTATCACCAATATAGCAGAAAATGAAGACAAATTAGACTTACTTATTTTTCAACAATGGTAGGAAAATTATGTAAATTATAGTTGCAGACAAATTAGAAGAACACTCATACGTATACAGTAGAGTCAACATGAGATTAAAAACGGAAGGGCATGTTTAACTAAAGGATTCTCAAACAAGCAATAAGGACAGTAGATTACAATAAGGCACATGACTCAATATATTAAATATATTCATAAACCTTAAAGCATAAAAGGCCCATATAAAAGTCTTAGGAATCCAGAACATTGTATGGACATGGATCAAGAACTGGTTACTAAACAGGAAACTGTACTTCATTTTACAGGACACAACTTCAAAGCAGGCAGATGTAAGCAATGGTGAGCTGCAGGGCTTAGGCATAGCCAAAAGCATGGACTGGGCAGACACCTGGAAAATAAAGTTTAACACTGATAAAGGCAACTTGATCCACACAAGTAGTAGGAACATACAGTACACTGTACATATTAATTCTGAGCAGCCAGGAGCTGCACAAAAGAGGGGTCTGGGTGTTAATGCAAATCCTTCATCAAGACAGTGTGGAGGAGTAATAAAAAACAAACAAACAGCATGCTTGGATATACAGTATAGCAACAGGTGTGGAATTTAAATCCAGGGAAGTTATGTTTTATTTTTACAATGCTTCAGACCACAAACAGTAATGATGGTCTAAAGCAATGTTATACTGTATATGGATAGTTTAATAGACAAAAATCTCTTCAGTCTAGAACAAAGAAGATTATAAGTACTTAAGATCCTCACAGGTATAGATAAGGTTAAACAGTCTTTCTTTTGATCTTATTACATACAATAAGTAAATACTACAGCAGAGGGGCAGATATTGCACTATACTGTATCAGACCACACAGGGCAAATTCCAGTTGAGGATAAGTGTCTTTGACTTGAACATTATATTAATCATATTTTATGTGTACCTTATTATTCACCTGATATCTTTAAAGCTTACTGTTGGTCATATCAAAGATACTCTATTTACTGTACAACAACTGAGAAAATTGCTTGGTTTTTGATTAAAGTAGCACCATGTTGATTTGCTACTTAAGAATGTTACAACACTACAGAACAATGTATTTTCTGACCAATATTGACATTTTCTACTTTCCATTACTCTTATATTTCTTATACTGTAGAATACTTATAATAACTTAGCTGAAATAATAAACTGTCGAAGTTCATGAACGGTGCACAACTTTATAGAAGGAATTTTCAGTACACACAAATAAATAAAATAAAATATGAGAGTACACAACCCGATATGTTTATATCCGCAGAGAGAACAAGATCCTTCCACATTAATGTTTAAATGAAGAACTGATGAAAGCAAATTAACTTTAATAATGATGCATGTGTATTTTTGTTAAAACTAGAGCGCTATAGAAATAATGAATGGGCTTAGATTAACTCTTCACCAGACCTTCAGCTGCCATGGCAAAAAAGAGAAAAAGAAAAACACCTTTAGGCGAAGGTTAAGTACATGTGGTTTGACAGGGTTGTCTCAGAATTTTCCGGAAGAGAGTTCAAACATGACAGTTCTCAAAATGACTTGAGGAAAATACTACGGTTACTATGGCTCATGCATCTTGCAGTGGTGCAGTTTTTAAAACATTTTTACCTCATTTATCAAAGCACAATTACTGTCACTTTTGTGTTTTGTCATTAGGCGGGAGGTTACAAGTGCCAGAACAGAGGGAGAGAGATACAAAAAAAAAATTGCAGTAAGGCCTGCATAATTTTTCATTATCATCTTCATTAACCACGACCAGTGGGAGCAGGCGCTTATCCTTGCCCCTGTCATTGTCATGACAACGCTTCCAGAGCCTGTCTACCCAGTGTCCACGGGACAGGGGGAGAAAAATAATAAAAGCTGGACGCTCATGTTATCCCCACCTCTCTCCAGTGGCAAGGGTGAGTGGCAACACGCCAGTCCCCTTGATCTATCCCTGGTGATTTCTCTTGACAGCCTGATATGGTGTCTCGACTCAAGGCAATCACTCCGATTTCACAGTTTAATTACTGCTAATCTGAGGAAACGTGGCCAGCGCTAATGAGCCGACACCAATCAGTTTGGGAAACGTGAGGACAAGGCGCTGGGACTATGCTATCTGTGTTTCATGCAATTTTTAAAGCTTTTGCCCTTAAGCAAGCTAGTCAACTGCTGTGAATTTATAATGAAATGAATTCTATATGAGGCCCTGTTTTGTTTTTCCCTCTCTGAGTCGCACCCCTCCCCAGCCACCACCACTACCACTGCCTTCACCTTCCCCCCCCCCCCCCACCATCCAGGCTTAAAGTCACGGTGTACAATTTTAAATACACCAACAGGGCAAGTGTCAAACCATTACTCTAAACGCGTAATGCTTCTGGCTTAATGAATATTAATAACTTGTTTACTTACACGCTTGAACACAGCTGACAAAACTCTTCCAGCAAACCACCATTTTAGAATGTGTGCTCTTCAGCAGTTCTTAATTGTGAAGCAATCTTGCACTTAGGTGCAAATGTACAGAGTCTGGTCGTATCAAAATGAACAGCTTCAACGCAGTGATATGCCACTGTTAAACACCTGTTTTTAAAGACACAATATTTGATACACAATATTTGATACAATATTCGATATATGATGAAATACGGCCTTATACTGTAGATAAACACAGTATTAAGATAAAGGAACAGAACCTGTCTGGGCTGTGCAGGAGTACATGGAGACATGCCAGAAGCAACAGTTCATGTACAGGCTCCAGGTGCACATTACACAAGCTGGGGCTATTTTAAAAAAAAACCTTGTTATTTCTAGTGGCACAGTGGTGGTTTGGAAAAATATATTTGGACCGACCTGAAGTTTATGAAGCAGTATGATCTAGAAGAGCAGTACATTAAAACAAAGTAATAGTGTATAAAAATACGCTTTGGAGGGATAAGTTGACATGGCAGGACATGGCAGTGATAAGAACATAAAAAGATAGAAGACAAAGGCAGGCCATTCAGCCCATCATGCATGTTGTGTAGTTTAGCACCTAAATTTATCTATAAGTTTATTTAGTACTGTTATTTTATAAAGGAGTCCATGGTTTGGGCCTCGGTCACCTGACTGGGAGGTCTGTTCCTGAGATGTTCAATTATTTCCGGAAATAAGCATTTTCTAGCCTCCATCTTAAATTATTTACTTTTAATTTTTGTGATTGGTGTGTAATTGAGATAATGTGTCCTTTCTCTACTGAGTGTGAAATAGCCCCCTGATTTGACCTTATCTATGATCTACAGTGCCTTGCGAAAGTATTCGGCCCCCTTGAACTTTTCAACCTTTTGCCACATTTCAGGCTTCAAACATAAAGATATAAATTTTTTATTTTATGTGAAGAATCACCAACAAGTGGGACACAATTGTGAAGTGGAACGAAATCTATTGGATTTTTGAAACTTTTTTAACTAATAAAAAAATGAAAAGTGGGGCGTGCAAAATTATTCGGCCCCCTTGCGTTAATACTTTGTAGAGCCACCTTTTGCTGCGATTACAGCTGCAAGTCGCTTGGGGTATGTCTCTATCAGTTTTGCACATCGAGAGACTGAAATTCTTGCCCATTCTTCCTTGCAAAACAGCTTGAGCTCAGTGAGGTTGGATGGAGAGCGTTTGTGAACAGCAGTTTTCAGCTCTTTCCACAGATTCTCGATTGGATTCAGGTCTGGACTTTGACTTGGCCATTCAAACACCTGGATACGTTTATTTGTGAACCATTCCTTTGTAGATTTTGCTGTATGTTTGGGATCATTGTCTTGTTGGAAGATAAATCTCCGTCCCAGTTTCAGGTCTTTTGCAGACTCCAACAGGTTTTCATCCAGAATGGTCCTGTATTTGGCTGCATCCATCTTCCCCTCAATTTTAACCATCTTCCCTGTCCCTGCTGAAGAAAAGCAGGCCCAAACCATGATGCTGCCACCACCATGTTTGACAGTGGGGATGGTGTGTTGAGGGTGATGAGCTGTGTTGCTTTTACGCCAAACATATCGTTTTGCATTGTGGCCAAAAAGTTCGATTTTGTTTTCATCTGACCAGAGCACCTTCTTCCACATGTTTGGGGTGTCTCCCAGGTGGCTTGTGGCAAACTTTAGACGAGACTTTTTATGGATATCTTTGAGAAATGGCTTTCTTCTTGCCACTCTTCCATAAAGGCCAGATTTGTGCAGTGTAAGACTGATTGTTGTCCTATGGACAGACTCTCCCACCTCAGCTGTAGATCTCTGCAGTTCATCCAGAGTGATCATGGGCCTCTTGGCTGCATCTCTGATCAGTCTTCTCCTTGTCTGAGCTGAAAGTTTAGAGGGACGGCCAGGTCTTGGTAGATTTGCAGTGGTCTGATACTCCTTCCATTTCAAGATGATCGCTTGCACAGTGCTCCTTGGGATGTTTGAAGCTTGGGAAATCTTTTTGTATCCAAATCCGGCTTTAAACTTCTCCACAACAGTATTACGGACCTGCCTGGTGTGTTCCTTGGTCTTCATGATGCTCTCTGCGCTTTCAACAGAACCTTGAGACTATCACAGAGCAGGTGCATTTATACAGAGACTTGATTACACACAGGTGGATTCTATTTATCACCATCAGTCATTTAGGACAACATTGGATCATTCAGAGATCCTCGCTGAACTTCTGGAGTGAGTTTGCTGCACTGAAAGCAAAGGGGCCGAATAATTTTGCACGCCCCACTTTTCATTTTTTTATTAGTTAAAAAAGTTTCAAAAATCCAATAGATTTCGTTCCACTTCACAATTGTGTCCCACTTGTTGGTGATTCTTCACATAAAATAAAAAATTTATATCTTTATGTTTGAAGCCTGAAATGTGGCAAAAGGTTGAAAAGTTCAAGGGGGCCGAATACTTTCGCAAGGCACTGTATATCCCTTTAGATTATATACTTGAACCAAATCACTTCTCAATTTGCTTAGTTCTAGAGTATGGGTCTCCACCCCTGGTACAGGGCACCCCTTCTACAGCAGCAGCCTTCATAGGCAACTACTGTATTAAATCATCATTTTCTAAAGACGAGGAGCAATTTAACTGTGACCAATTGACTTGTTAAATTAAGTAATTTAGAGATAATTTTGAAAAAAACTTTCTACCCTTCTACCCTGAAGGAGAACAAATTCCTGTAATTGAATGAATAACTTGGTTAATTGATCAATAATAACACATGCTTAAAAGCATTATTAATCTTTAAAAATGTGATAACTTACTGTAGGGCACCCTATAAGACTACTTTAGACTTGGGCTCTTCACAACCAGAGCTGTTCTAGAGTAAAGAGGGGTACTGTGGTTTTAATTGCTGCCAAATGTGCTTCCACCAAAAACTTAAAAATACTTACTACAGTTTGAGCACTCATGTTCCAAATAAAAATTCAAATTTAAAAACTAAGTACACACCATTTTGTGATTTCACCAAATAGAGCCCCACAGGAAGGGTCTGAATAATTTTGTAAGGTACTGTAGCTCTCTCAACACCATCTGTACACGACAATCCCCTGAGATCAGGAATCCATTCATCAATCCACCCCACGGATACAAGTTAAGATACACCCTGGACGGGACTCCAGTCCGTTGCAGGTCACACACAGACATAAACACGAAAGCGCACACACCAGGGCCACTTCATCTACCAGTATGTCTTTGGAATGTGTAAAGACCCCAGGGCTTCCTGATGATACACACACAAACAGAGAGACAAGATGCAAACTCAAAGATAGCACCCCATGTCAGAATTGAACCCAGGGCCCCAGCACTGCAAGTCAGCAAATGTTGCAATCACTGAGCCACCATGCCCCCGAGACCAGGAATCATTTGTGTATTTTCTTATTGGAATTCTTCCCAAAGTTATAATAACTTTTTAAGTGACCAAATCTGAGTACATTCATCTAAATGAGGTCTTATTACAGTGTTGTAACACTTAAGTACGACTTCCCAGGATTTAAATTCTTTTGCCATACACCTACTTTAAGTATTCTACCTTGATAGGAAATGCTATTGGTTCCCATCCAATAGCCTTGAGAAACAATCAAATGCCTTTCATATACTGTAGGGGTGGTAGCAGAATGCAAAATAAAACACAATGGAAGAAAAAAAAATAATGATCCAAATGAATACCCTCTGCATGTAATTAGGTCAGTGGAGTTGGCTGACAGTTTTCTTTTGTTCATGTTTGTTTTTCTAAATAAATGCCAGGTTAAGCCCAGAAAACCTTTCCCATTGAGATCTTAAAACCTTCAACCCTATCGTGACTACTGAAAGAGCAGTGTATGTATATGTTCTACACCTCATTTAAATAGCACGGAGAAACAAAGTGTTTTTGTAGATAATACAGTACGGCGTGATATTAAAGGCAGCATTTTCTACCTTTTTGGAACAGCCTGGAATTGTTTAGCTTCATTTGCTGAGATGAACACACGTTGAGCTTCCCTGTAAACTGTCAATCAGATTTACTGTAAGATTAATCAAAGGTAACCTACCTTTCGGACATGGAAAATAATTTTTTTCAAAGTCGAATATCTTTATGGTGGTGAACTGTGGATGCTGTTTATCAGGACAAATATCTGAGGTAAGGCATCCTACAGATTTTTCATTCACCCAAATTAAATTATATTCAGAAATTTAGAAGACAAACTTCTCAACTAAATTCAAATTGTGACGTAATTTAAAATGCTCACAAATTACTTACAGATCATTCTTAAATGTCACCCAAAAATGTTGCATTGAAACCATATTCTACATGGCGCATCACAGCTGTAGAAATGTAGATATACTATAGAAATGTAAGGCTCATATAATCTCCTAATGGATACAGTGTCATTTCATAGGTGCAGGGCTAAAACAAGCAAGTCTAGTGGCACGTCCTCTATGCTCACATTTAATATGTTACCAAATGCAGAAATGCAATCCTAGTTCAATCGACAAAGACATTTTAAAACTTCTAACTTTCACCCACAGCAATGAGTTGAACCCATGCAACAGAGTGACGCGGTCTGCCACTGTGCAGAAGAAAAATGTTTCAGGTGATTCAACATTATCCCAAGCAAAAGGAAAAGAGCATTTTATTTTGAACGCACACTGTGGGTAAAACAAAATCCTGAAACCTCAAGCCAAACATGTAATTACCCACAAAGATAAATTGTTTTTAAAGGGAGGAAACATGTTTTACTTTGCCTGTATTCTTTAAATAGCTGTAAAATTCCTTAATCAGACAAATCTTCATATATGCATTATAATTAAATAAAAATTAATAAATAAAAAAGAAGTGAAACAACCCCCCGGACTGCACAAAATGTTGTTCATTTCTGAGTCAGTATACTGTATAAACCCATTACACTTGTGAAATATTTCTTAGATTTCTGACCCAAAGGTGTACCTTCACATGTGATCTCTGGCGTGACTCCTTAAGGCCAGTTCCCTATAAGTAAACCAATTCCAAGTGGGTTTTTAGGGTAATGATCCAATAAATGATTTCATTTTCATCCTATTAATAAAATAAAACATTCACGCAATCTGTGCACTTAACAAGAAATATGCCAACCGGGGGAAAAAGTAACCAAAATCTTTACATGAAGAAAGATCACTTACTCTGATTTTGCTAATAATACAATAAATAGTATATATGGTATGTAACCAAAACTGTTTTACAGTATAGTGACATGCTGAAGCAAAATGTTTTTTTGTGATGCTCAAAAAATGTAATAAAATACATTTTGGGGGAAATCCCTTGGACTTTTTTTTATTCTTACTGATGATGGCCATTTAAAAATAGGAGCCCAAGTGCTCTTAACTGACCTCTCACAAACAGTAATAACAAGTAAAATTATACCAAATATCCTCACACATTGATGTTTAAAGACCTACAGTAGACAGTTTTGTAAACTACGGTTTTCAAGCAGTGGATGCCGAGTTATACTGTACATATGCCTCTTACATTTTAAAGTATTACTTTCTAGTTCTAGAAAGCAGTCCCAGAGTACAACACAGTAAACATGATTATTATATAGTGCTGAGTGGCAAAACTAGCAGGGATCCCCAGTTGTATGGGATCCCTTTGAAGCTGCAAAGTTATTTTCGGTTCGGTAGGTTTCTGCATGCCATGATAAAGGGTGCACTGCCCTAGTCGTATATAAAAATAAAATTCTCATCTTTTTCCTGTGGTTTGCAAGAATTGGCCACAGATCCCTGCTTGTGCTTCTTAGGTTGCCCAAGTCTGTTAAATTATCTTTCTGCTGATAAATGGCACTGGATAATTCAATTTGCATCATATTCCATGTGGGGCCAACCTGCAGACGTTCTGCCAGGATCTCAGCACACAGTGTGTCAGCTGAAATGCCACTACAAGCCCTTCAACACTGACATTTAAACCTTACCATCTTCTACCAGCTGCGACCCCTGTGGGGTACGAGCAGTTCAACTCAGTGACAATAAACAGCACTTTGAATATTATGCCAAACGGTTTCTGTTTCACTAACACTGTTCGACAGTGATTTGTACTGTAGCTGAACCATGAAAAAACATCACTATCTTTCCCACCACAATTGCTATATTTGGTTTTGTACTTCACTCATTTATATTCGAAATTAAAGTATTTAGTCATTTTACATTCTCCTCACACAAGATAAAGAGAATATAAAACAGGATATACATGTACTGTACATACCATTTTGTATTTGAATATGTAGTATCAAAACTTACTGAAATTCCCAGAAACTGATGCTTGCATGACTTGCATTTGCAAACATAAAAATACATTTCTCTTTGTAACAAGCAGTCATCTGGAAAGATAATCTGCTTTAAATGGGTAAAAGAAAATTAAATAGCAGTCACTTTTTGGTGTACTTTAAGAAGCAAGAATAATCAAAAAGGAATGATTAGTCTTTATTATTATTTTACATAAGTTTCTAGAAAGATTTTTTATACAGCAATATCACAATGAGAAAGATACAAAGCAGAAAAAAAACATATCCTCAATTAATTCCACAATAATCTTGAGCAAACATAAAGAATCTATGCGTTGCAAACAGTTGCTTTGCAAACTTCACCCATGTACAGTACATGTACAGTACTGTGTTGAACTGAACTGATAAATGTTATTCCAAGACTTGAATACTGCCAGTTAATTGTCATAACCAGTCTGGTATAGTGTGAGGAAAAGCATAAAATGGCAAGAAACATTACTAAAGCTATTTATAAAGTCGAAAGGTCATCAGATGGTAAAAGGTTCTGAATTAAAGATCTGTTCATCCCATGGCTTTCATCAGTCTTTAACAGACAGTCTCCAAAGCAGTAAAGCTACACAGAATTCATAGCACAGCTGGACAGCTCCAATAATATGACATTTCACATAGAAATCTAGAGTGGCCTTGGCATTTAAGAGACTTTTTAAACAGTTAAAACAGCTTCCTGTACTGCTGAAATTTTTATGTGGGGTGATTTTCACCCCTTCGTCCATGGCTTCATCTTATAAAAATTTAAAAGACAAGGATGGCTTATTTGTAAGAGAAAGTCATTGATCTCCTTCGTCTAATATAAACACACTTCTACAGAAGGGAATTCAGATTGTCTCCTGTACAAAACTGACAGTTTTTACTGAAAATGGCCAAATGCAATTTTTTTTCCTTTCACGGCATCAAGCTGTTCCAAAGTAAAACAGAGTAAATTTTCTGACATGGAGATTGTTTTTAAGTAAGATTGTATTTAGTTTCTTGCATTAATATTAACTAATTTAACTCAGTAAAATCACTTAGATGGTAGTAGTTCAGGTGGGTAGCTGCGTCAGCATGCGTAGGCTGCAAAGGAACAAGTAATAGGTTTATTCCATGCTGAAAAAAAGAAGAAAGAGAACACAACGTTTCGGCCGTGGAGCCTTCTTCAGGTGTCAAGTGACACCATCACTTAGATGGTGTCAACTTAATGACATCTTATGTCTTAAAACAAAAGAAATTGACAGATTTTGTTGCGACAAGCATTTGTTTCAATCAGAAACAATAAAATGCCCTAATATGTTTTCTTCATAGTAAATTATTGATAAGAAGTCACTGAAGTTGGCTTGGCTAAAATTCCTACATGTATATCTGTAAGTCTCAGAATCAGTGCAGTGAATCTCACAAAATTAGCTGACATTATCACAATTGCCATCAGAAATCAAAATTGAACTGAGCTACAGTACAAGACATTCCTAGATATTTTTTCCACACAAAACGGTATAACAATTTATAATTTCCTGAAACTCATTCTGTAGTATTCGACTGACTCAGTTCCTTGTATCTATTATGATACTAAATAAAACAAGTGTGGCTCCATGTCTTACTACCCAAACACCTCTCAATTAATGTTACCTAGTTGCCTAGCTCTCTGCAAAGCCTGTGACTCTGAGTAAATTTGCCTGTTCTTACAATTTCCCCAAATAAAATATTTAAATGTGCTTTGGTCTCATGTTTTTTGAAGCATGGGTTACTGAAATGTTTGTGTATGCAATGTTAATACATGGTTTGCACATGGTTTTGCACTCAGGGGATATCACATACAGTATGACGCAAAATTAATCAGATCAGCCGCAGACATCAGTGTGCCACATTCATGTCACTCCGTGTGATTTTAACTGCCTGCCATTTGCTTCTAGAATGCTTCAAAGTATTGATTAATTCTCTGGTGAAATGCCAATACCAGTGACATAAGGTAATAAAATGTAACCCAATTAATCATGATTTCTCTTAGGTACTGTAGATTGGTAAAGGTATAGGTATTAAGTATGCCTATGTGAATAATTGTATAGCCATGGTGGACATTCTGAATCTCTGATGCCCTTATGTGGGAATGAGTACCTAACAGATGACCATGTGGTACTCAGGGTAACAGGAGCAGCTTAAAACCCATTTGTAACATTAATACAATGATAACACGGGTCTAATAAACCACTCCGTATTTAATGTGCGCCATTAATAGGTGAATGGCCAGTCCTCAGCATATTTGTAAAGGTGAGGTCATCTGTCTTGCAGCACCCTAGACAATAGTGAAGTATCACTGAGAGTGGGTGCAATCTTTTATGATCTTTTTGCAATCCAGTTTAGAAAAGACTGGCTACTTAAAGGCATGAAACACACTTGTATTTAAGCTCCAAAAAACTGAATTTAAAATTAGAGAACTCTCTCTGTATATGATACATTATTTGGCATATGGAGAAAGCTTCATTTGAGTTTAGAAAGTGATATTTTCCAGGGTAGGGCCTTTTATTGTATATAAAGAGACTTAATCTTCACCAGCTGAATTTGTTTCTCATTAGGAAGCTGTTACAACCAGTCTGTACACACGATACCAGGGAACAAAGAAATCATTTGACCAGGCTTGACATTCTTTGAAAACTGGTGTGTTTAATTTTAACTTTCAATATATTATCTTGCTGGAAAAGCTGGTCTCAGGAGTGACTTTCATTTAAAATTATCATTTATTTAATACGTTTAAACAACCTCTCCCTCCCACTTCTTATTTATTACATTGGTTGCAAGACTTTAAAATGTCTATAATAAATAGTGCTTTTTACGCCATCCCAGGGATCCAGTGTGCCTGTGGTCACTAGATACTGTACAGTGACTATTAAGGTATTGACACAGTTGCAAGGGGTATCTATTTGATAATGGCTTTGTTTAAGAACCACATACTGGATTACCATATCAAACCAGAAAATTCCAGAAGGTTCCAGACATGACCAGTAGCCAAAGTAACCATGTCGTACTCATGAGCAGCTTAACATGAGCAGCTTAGGACCTATTTGTAACATTAATACAATGATAACACGGGTCTAATAAACCACTCCATATTTAATTTGTGCTATAAAAGTGCACTAAAAGATGACAACAATTATTTTTATTCTGGAAGAAGGAAACATTAAGCTGTGACATAAAGATCACTTGTTCTGTCTTACCGTAAAGAAAAACAAATGTTAGACAGTATCATTATACTCTGGTATTCTGTTTTTAAAATATACTGTAAATTATTTGAATTCTCTTACACTGATGTAACCCAACACCAAGTTTAAATTTGTTTAGAATTACTTCTGAAAATTACTTCAAGAAAAAGGTATTGTAAGGTACTGTAAAAAACGAATGAATCATTTATCTCTTTCTACTGTATATAACCATTTGTATTCAGGACTGTTTCAATACATTCAAAGAGCAAAACTACATAATATAATCATTTACAATCTCTGATTATGCTGTGAAAATAGTCAATGGGTTTCTCTTGAGAGTATGTTATTTTTGTAAGTAAAAAATAATAGATTACTGTATACTGTATATATATAAAGATTCATATTTACTTTTTAAACATATATACTGTATCAGATTTTGTATCATCTCATGAATTCATTATTGTAAGATGAACTATACTGTAATATCAGGTGGGTAGCTGCGTCAGCATGCGTAGGCTGCAAAGGAACAAGTAATAGGTTTATTCCATGCTGAAAAAAAGAAGAAAGAGAACACAACGTTTCAGCCGTGGAGCCTTCTTCAGGTGTGAAGAAGGCTCCACGGCCGAAACGTTGTGTTCTCTTTCTTCTTTTTTTCAGCATGGAATAAACCTATTACTTGTTCCTATACTGTAATATGCTTTACTCTCAAAAAAGTAAAGCATAATATAATGAGTAAAGACAGGTGATTTCAGCCTGCAATAAAAATAATAATGAATTCATCAAAGTGTTAAAAATGTGTCAAATGTACTTCATAACTGACTTGGAAATAAGTTCCATAAATTGGAAGGATCCCTGCCAACTAAGCAGGCTCTATTTAAAGTTATTTTCTTTATACTGTATACTGTATAGCTGTATGGCACAGTTTTTCATTGAAAAACATCACATCTTCCCTTTTCCCACCCTTGTTCTGCAATTAATGAAAGGCAATCATAATGAAATACTCATCGCTGGAGTGATGAGTCCCGCTTTGCTGTGTCAGAAAATACATTCTTTGGCTTCGGAGCATAACAAATATTAGTATTTCTATGGAAAATAAGGTAATCTCTGGTGTGTAATGAGATTATAAGAATTAACAAGGTCAGATCTAAGGCAGTGGAAAGGTTTCTGTGCCCATTGAATAAACCGTGAATCTCTACCCTCTGGAAAAGTGACATAGCAGAATACTCCAGTAGTCTGGACTCCAGAAATGAGCCACCTTCCAGCAAGCACCATTTAGCAATTATTATTAAGTAATTTCCTAGTGATTTTGATCAAGTGGCTAATACCACAAACAGCAATACACTTCAGGGAAATGAGAGGCATTTAATTGCTTAATAAACAGCATACATAATAAACTTAATACTTGCTTAAAAACACAATTACTTACGGTATAAGAAGGAAAAAATTAAAAACAAATATTTTCACTATCATTGTAGTCATATGTTTTTCAGCAATTAACACTAAATACTGTCCTCTCAAGATAAATTACATTACATATTCCAAATTACATCCATGCAGACAATGACTATTTAAAACCCTGGAGGGGTTTAACTGTGTGAAGTTACTTTGTGCGAATGTGCCTGACAGCGTGTCTGTATGTTCAGATACAGTATGTTTGATCTTCATGAATGACTGAGACCCTCTCACTATGAAACAGAACTTTGTTTTGTTCTGTCGTGCACTTCCTCTGATGCTTCATATTATGCTACAGTATGTACTGGATGCTATGGATGACGTAATTCAGACTCACCAAAATAATGCTTTATGATGTCACTGAAACTTTCAAGTTTTGGGAGAGTGTGGCTAGTTTCTGTAGCTGCTCAAGGTTACACTACGACAGGCCATATCTGCACTTATTTTAGTAAAACCTGTTTTGGTCTAAAGCTCATCCTACAAAACACCTTCAATGAGTATATTACTACATGTATAATAAAATATAATATATAAAATCATTATCATTTCTGTGACACACCAAACCTGTCACTGGCAGTTTTTAATAATGGGCCTGTCTACTTGTGAGAGCTAAAAAATGAACGTCCTGCACACTGTCATTTTTTTCTCAGGAAAGTACTTGTTGCAATAATACAGTATCTCAATATTTCATGTCCTTTTTTAATGATCTTCCTCCATTTTGCAACTCATGAGAAATAACGTACACTGAAAAAATCCCTGCCAGAAAATTTTAGATGACAAAAAAAGACAGTGATTTTCATTTCACGGCATTTAAAAAATATATGTTTATGGACCAGGAGTAGCAGATGCAAATCCAAGTTAAACAATTTTTTAATGTTCAATCTTTTCAGAAACCCTCAGAACCAAGCAGTTGCTTGTCTCAAATTTGTGAGTTGTCTTTACATTTCTACATGTCCTGGAAGGGCAATCAACGCATTGGAAATCCTTAATACAGAAGGTTCAAACAACATTTTAATTATATTTGTTTCCAGTTTTGCAACCAACAATATCACTATAAATGTGATGCCCATTAAAATGCTCTGTCCCGTAAGCGAACAGTATAATGTTAACATCATGAATGGGCATTTTGAAGACGTAAACCTGAATAATAAAATAACTACTGTATAGGCACCCTCTGATGTTTTCAGGAAGCATTAAGGAGCAGAAAGCTTTTCCAGCTCTGCTGATGGAAACTGCAGTGTCAGTGGGGCCACAAGATGAAATGTAAATTGGACTTCTCAGGTGGATTACACTGTCAGATGGAAAACGAGCAGTAAAATTACTTGGTCTGTTCTCTGGAGCATGAGGCCAGTAAAGGGGGCGAATCTGTAGCGTTTATAGGCCGAGAGACAATCTACTGTATTCCTAAACTTTAGTCACGTTCTATTAAAGGCGGAATACTTTACTTTCTCTAGTTCAGTACATGTCATTTTTTTAAATGAGATATGGTTTCTTGACTGGTTTTTGGCATTAATTCTCAATATGGGAACATAACCATACATCAGAATTAAATCATGCTAAGAGCTCCCTCATTCTTTGGTGGATCCCGGTTTATCTCAGATCACAGGGACACGGGGAAGCAAATTTGTCTCTGCCCCATTATTACTCAGTGCACTACAATCTGATTCTCAGATAGAACACGAAGAATCATTTAACCGGAGAGGGCAGCAATGAGTAAAATATGAAATGGGCTGCTTCTTAAAAATTTACAGTACAGTAGCATGTATAAACCAATAAAAAGAAGCAGTCTTCATTGACATAGATCTTACATAAAGAATTCCATTTACAGTACAACTGGTTTAGTTGTTTGGTGAAATTCTAATCATTGTGAAATAAGCTAACAAATGTGAAGAGACAACATGCTTAGTGCCTTGGCTTTAACTTGCCTGGCCGAGGAAATTATCTCCGACCAGCACTGTCACATTGTCCCTCACTTATAAAGTATGAACCAGGGAGAATACCATCAATGGTGAAGTTGGAGGGCAAAGAGGGATGCCAGAAAGATATGAATAATGCCGTGTTTAGCCAGGGAGCTTTTATGCACAGGTAAGAGGAAGCGTGATTTTAGAATGAGAGCTCCGAAAAAACTTCTGTTCAATGACACGGTTTAACACTTAATGCTACAGTTTCTTCTTTTTTCTTTTTAGTATATAGCACATATTTCTTTTTAGACACACTCTGAATCTTAATTCAATTCAATCCAATTCAATTAGAAAAGCCGATTAAGCAAAACTTTTCTTTCCTTCTTTACTGCTTGCTATCCTGATGTATGATCTACAGTGAATGGTAATTTAAAACAAAAAGTCCATTCTATGGTACAGGGGCCCAAGAAAACTTAGAACAATTTTTAGAACAATGGTTGTTCTAACAAGTGTTGTTTTGCCGTTCTTAATTAAAGCATTTCCAAAGTGGCTCCATCATGTTTCTTTTTTGTTAGTCATTAAGCTGTAGACGTTTCTATTTGCCAATATGTATATACTGTATCTATTTGCCAATGGTTACAGTATCCTTTTGAATGCATTTGAATTACAATAAACACCTTTATCAAAATCAAGTATCAACCACTTCTTTCAACCTTTCCAATGCTGTACTGTATTAGTTGAACTACAAAGCATTTTTGTGGGCTAATCACCTAAAAGGCCTGTTTCGGAATATCTTCAGAGCAGTAGTCATGAAGGTGGCAGGGTGACCTCTCAGACTGTGCGGCTGCCTGCTGCCAGCCTGGAATTCAACTGAGGCTTCTTCTAAGAGGAGTTTGCATTACTGTTTCCATATGGGTTTTCTCCAGGTGCTCAGGTTTCTCCCAACCTCCCAGAGACAGGCTGGCTAAGCTAATTGGTCTCTCTGAATTCCCCCTATATGCTTGTGAGTGTGTCCTGCAACTGCTCGGTGTTTCTTCCCTACAATTCCAGGACATCGCAATAAGGAGCTTTGTGAAAATGCGTGGACAGTAACCGGAAAATAAAATGTATCATTTGTTATTACCACTTCAGCATTTTGCAAAACTGCTTCCGGCATTGTTAGTGAGATATAAACCGTCACCCACTGATACCAACTGCGTTCATCATGTTTTAAAGAATATTATTTAGTGCACTATTCTATGATTTGAGTTGTCTGCGATGAAATATTTCATAATTTGCATAAATACTGTAATAATTGTTCTTTTAGTTGGTTCACAAGTACAATGTTTATTTTGTAAAAGGAAAATGTTTCAAAACAGAAAGTGAGACACCTTTCTGTCCGTAAAAATACAGTTTCGACACAAGCCTACAGAAAGACTACAGAAAACCTTACCGTGGAATGATAAAAGTACATTATTAAAATGAAACAAAACTTAATGTGAGCAAATCATTTCTGTTTGTTTAAAATATAATTGGTGGAGTGATTGCAGAGTGGTTCCCAGGAAGAAGACGAAATAATGAATAAACCAAATGTGAAAAGAAACTTCTTATGGGTTTTTTTCTCAAAATACCCTTTTTCCAATTTCCTTTTTTATTATTCCACTCTAGGCAAATAATCAGGGCATAAAATGTAAACACAAAATGTCTTGTTAAAAAGTAATTATTCTCACAAATACATGTGTACATTTTTTTCCAAAAGGCATTTAAATACCAGGCTTAGAAAAGCTTCTTAAAGCCAATATTAGTGAATTTCAATAAAGACAAGACATTTTCCATTTTTAGATTGTTGTTAAACAATTTTTCAGTGTCATCAAAGTATTTAAATGCCAGAAGTAGTTTGTATTTATACAGTACATATATAATAAATTGCAAAAACCCCCCAAAGATGACCTTATTTCTTTATGTGTGACCTTTAGAGATTGCTGGCCAATTCTTTCAGACAAATACTGTATAGGCTCCCTTAGTGGTGGGGTTTTTTCTACGCTACAAATGGCCCTCGGCAATATTTTTATTTTTCCCTGCTTGACATGTGATGGGATTAAATGCTAATGCATATTCCTCCTGCCTCAAATGTGTTGTGTGGCTGTGAGGAATTGAAAAGAGATTCTTAAAGGTTCCAGAAGGGTAATGCGATTCTACTTTGAAAATCATGACAAACACACACACAAATAGCACAGCTGATATGTCTGTCTACCATATACAGTCTCCCAGCAACTGAAGAATTCTCTGTTAAAGTCTAGCTTGGGAACTCAGTGGTTAATAAATCCTTCTTCCCATAAATGGTTTTACAGAGGCCAAGTGAAACATGAGGTTTCTGTCAAAATGTCAATAAATCTTTATTTGGAGAAATCTAATCAAACAGAGTTGACTTAATATTAGCTTGGCGACTGAACAATGGCTGATCCCCTGCCTTCCTGAACGTGCAGTTTACCACATTACGTCCTGGGCCAAAAATTAAAATTCACAGGATAATACTCCAATTCACAACTCACTGGTTGAATACCATCACAATCTCCTGCAAATCGAAAGCAATAATTTCTACAGAGAATTAAACCTGCTACATTTACAAACTGCATTACACGGTGTGTGAATGGAAGAACCCCCCTGCTAGGTAACAAAATTGCAAAAAAACAAAGCATAGCTATAAAGTGTAATGACTCAAATTTTAATGGATTAAAAACGTTTGGTCCGAATCTGTAATGTGACATAAAAACTAATCAAGCATCCCATGTCTATAGAAGACATAGACATAGCGTGTTCCATAGAGCTGGGGGCAAAGCAAAGTGGCATTTTGAAATTTCCCAACCCGGAAATATCAGCAACCGGCACCATGCAGCAAGCTGTAGAAATGCAGTGTACAATCTTAGCTATGGTAATGAGGGGTTTCTATTTAAAACCTATATTTAGAATCTCGAAACATTCAAATAAGGGCAGGGTATCTTGATTGAGGCCCAATTGTTGAGTAAACTATTGTTTTCAAAATAAAAATACCAACGAGGTTTGAAAGACCTGGCATAATGTTTTAATAAAACAACAGACTGATATCCAGCTAGGACATAATGTATAATATTATGATTTTAGGGTATGGCTTCGTCCACCTTGCCCACGAACAGTACCTAATACTGTAAATGGGAAGCAAAGAGTCATATTCAGTTTTTTTTTATCAGATCCACAACACAATTAATTTAATTTATTTATCTCTATCTCTTTATTTATTGCTAACTAGGGATCATTTGAAGGGACAAATTTAAGGATATGGGTGGGGGAGGGGGGCAAAGATGACTTTTATGTAACAGTGTGAACAGTGTTCAGTTATGTCAATTGTGTCATATGCACAGGTGACAAAGACATTAAGGAAACAACAACTAGGTTGAATCACACTCAACTTAAATAAAAGTCAGCACAAGCACTGTGAAAAAAATGAAAGTCAGTGGTAGAGGAAGAATTCAATAATCTGACAGCTTGTGGGAAGGAACTGTCTCTGAATCTGGAGGTACGTGCCTTTATGCTCCTATAACTGCCCCAGAGGGCAGTGGGGATAGAAGTGAGAAACCAGGCTGAATGTTATCCTTAGCAATACTCCCAGCCTTCCTGAAACAGTGGGTTGTAAAAATGTCCACAGTAGAGGAAAGCTGTACTCCAATAATGGACTGGGCTGACCTGAACACCCCCTGTAACGCCTTCCGGTCAGACATCAAGCTGCTGCCAAACCACACTTCAATACCACACGTGAGCAAACTTTCAATATAAACAAAATTCTCTCAACTGCCTGAGGAAGTAAAGGAGCTGTTGTGCCTTCTCTCTAGCTCGAATTACAGTACATGCTGAGACCACATTAAAGTGTTAGTAAGGAAGGTACACAGGAACTTGAAACTCATAACCATCTCTGAAGCCACCCCGTTGATTCGAATAGGGGTGTGGTCCCCACCCTGCTTTCTGAGATTGACAACCAGCTCTTTGGCTGTTTGTAGGGGTGTCAAGGCACCACTCCACCATCATGATCTCATCCTTGTAGGGTGTCTATTACTGGTGATTCGGCTAATGATGGTAGTTTCATCAGCATACTTTAGATGGAGTTGGAGCTGTGTCTGGACACACAATCATGGTAAACAAGGAAAACAGCAAGGGACTAAGCACACAGCCCTGAGGTTCACCTATATTGACAGCCAGCATGGAAGAAAGCGTTCCATCGATCCTCAGGAAATCCAGAATCCAGCTGCAGACAGAGGTGCTGATACCTACAGTAGATCATTGAGCTTATACTGTAGGCGGAGCTTTAATCAATTAAAATCATGCGTCTTTATCATCCAAATGGGCCAAAGCAGTATGAATTACAAGGAAAATAGTGTCATCAGTGGATACACTTTTCCAGTATGCAAACTACGGGGGGGGGGGGGGGGGAGTCTATGCACTCAGGCACTCTAATGTTACACCTCATAACCAGTCTTTAAAAGCATTTAATTATGGTAGATGTGAGTGCTGCTGGTCTGTAATCATTAAAACAGGGGTCGCAGTATTTTTCTTCTGGACTGGTATAACAGTGGTTTCTTATACCATTGTAAGATTGGAAAAGAGAATGAGTAAAAATATCTGTAAAACTCTGGCCAACTGGTCTGTGCAGGGCTTAAGGCCCCCTCCAGGAATGCCATCTTCAGCCTCCGTGACAGACTCAGGGATACCACAAGAGGCTGGCAGCACTCGCGCTGGTGGTCCCATGGGTATCAAGAACAAACACGATTGTCTGATAGATGTCACAAACCCAGAAGCTTAGGTTGTCAGAAGATGTGTGTGCAGAACTCAAAGCAGGTTTTAATGAACTCCACGCATCAAGGGTTTTGATTTTGAATACGTTGTTAGTAGGGAGGGAATGCAACATTATGGTATTCTTCCAGTCTTTCTGGTTTTAACAAAACAGTATCTGGATTTAATTTTTTTTGTGGAAAACAAGAGTAACCCTACAATAAAGCCAACTACTGTTGAGCAAGAGATTGAAGATAACGTTAGTACTTCCTTTACACAGTGCAGTCTACCTGCTTAAATGGCAAGGGAGTTCTATGTATTATAGAACTGCAATTATTATTATTATTATTATTATTATTATTATTATTATTATTATTATTATTAATAGAAGTCAAACTGGTACTGGAAGTGACAGTGATTTCAATGTGCAAGAGGCAGATTTCAACATATGCTAAACTGTTAAGTGATTAATTAGTTATATGTGTAATAGTCTGCACTACACTACAACCGGAATAAAGACATTACCTGTGCTGGAATCTTTTTTGTCAGATGAGCTAATTACTGCTGCAACCTTCTAGCTGGGAGGCAGACACAGTATGAAGTCTTCTATCTGTCACTGCTTCTCACTGCCTCCCAAGGAGCACTCAGGACAGCGGGATGTCATAGTGAGACTCCCTTCCTTTGCTTCCCTACTGTCACAGTGGAGGCCGAAAGATAATGAACACATACAGTAGGGTGTCCTTCTGGTGTCAAGAGCGGAGATCACACCATCCTTACAGAGCTGGGTTACCCATCTCATCAAACTCCAGCAACTTGAAAATGAATGATGAATGTAAGAAAATTGCTATCTTAATGTGGTCACAATTTCAGTAGTTCAGATCTATAAAAATGTAGTCAATACTCCCATAACATTCCATATAATGCAGCACTAAACAGCTTTCTTTTAAACATCATTATTAAAAGTATGTCTACGAAAATGTTTGAGAAGCACACATGAGGTTCTGATTATTCGTCTTCGAAAACAAATTTTATAAACCCCTTGAATGTAACACCGCTGTGCTAAAGGAATTGCTTATTGCTGTTTTCTAACTGATTGCTATGTAATTGATTGCTATTATTTTTTCTATCATGTGAAGGTTAGGACACTGTAAATGTGTCATACAATCCAAAACAGTATTTTACAAAACGTAGTTACTTTAACATAGTGTAACCCTGAATTAAAAACATATTTTAAATAATTTATATGAACTGTTTGACAGTTTCAAATACAAAGATATTCATTACTTTTTTGTTCCTAGGGTACAGTGTAACTGTAGAGAGGATACCATTGGGCCAATCTAGTCCTTTTGGAAGTTACTGTCGTAGTTAATTGCTAATTGTTCCAAGAACTTAATCCAGATTCCAAGGTATCAGCTTCAACAACATCGCTGGATAGCCCATTCTGAGTGTTCCATACTTGTACAATTTTCCATTCGAATGACATTATAATCTTGGACAATTCCAGGCATATATCTGATTAAATTACAACAATATAATTATTGAATATACTTTATGTCCAACCCATTGATTCCAAGTAACTATAAGTATTGTGAAACATAATCAAATGTAAGCATACCCAAAAACATAACGGATATTGTATTGTACTCATAATTCATATTAATCTCAGGATCACAAATACAAAACGCTTGACAATAAAACAAAAAGAGTGGTTTGGACTTGGCTGCTCAAATACTTTCAAGGGTAATATATACAGTATTGGATGGAAGCTGAACTGCAGTATACAAAATAAAAGTTTGACAATGGGAGTTTTTTATTTAAATGATTAAATACAAAAATAGCAATCCTATATTATAAAATATTTTCACATACTTATTTTTCAACAAATATAAATCTTGTGTTTATGAAAACAATATTCCATTTATCTTATCATGTACACCCTAGTCTTTCTCTCAGTCTGACACTAGGTATTAAATACATTGTTATTTACTGTAATGTATATGTTTCTCCTTTTCTGCTGCAAAACACAAAAGTTAACATAGTAGAAAATAATTCTATTAAATCCATATTATTCACATAACCCTTTCCTCTTCTTAAACAAAGATACATGTACAAAGAAATGGAATGCAAAAAGCTGCAAATTCAGTTATCTTGACCAATGTGAGATAAATGGAGCACAAATAAGGTGATTCTTTGATGAGAAAATAAACTCAAACCCATCCTGGTGATACAGTCCATTGCTTCAAGACACATTTTACAGAGATGTATGAGATTACAAAGCATTGCTGTGAAAACATGTGAACTGTGGTGTGTTTTAGCTAACAATCCTCTCAAATAAGAAATATAGTGAACTAAATACATACAGTACAATAAATATAATGACAGCGTGCGCGTTTGTCTCTGTATGTGTGACTTCTGATGCATTGGTGTCCTGTCCAGGGTGTATCCTGCCTTGCGACTGTTGCTTGCCAGGATAGGCTCAGGCTCCCCCCTGGACCTCATTACTGGATAAAGCAGATGCTTCTCATCTTATAGGTTTATAGGAGATACCATTTCATTCAGTATTGAAATGGAGCACCCACCTGGGTGACACATGGCAACCATTGTGTGCCAGTTGCCCCACTGTGAGAAACTTCTACACCAATTAAAGGGGAACTGCAGCCCAATTTTTCACACTGGTTATTGAATCTCAGTAAAAAAATAAATTACAGTAGTTGACAGTAACACAACATTTTACAAATTCCAAATGAAGCACTAAAATTAAAATTGTGAACTTTGCGAAAGTACTGCATGGTCACCATTCTTGCAAAACGCTGGTCTTGCCATGGGCGTGAGCTAGAGTTTGCATTAATTACTACGTGAAGGGGCCCTTCCTGCTCACTAGTCACTGTAAGGACTAATGGTAATGCGATGTACAATGAACACTGTACGTACAGGTTGTTTGGCTGACATTTCATTGTAGAAATGTTCCAACATGACCTACTGTACATGCAGAGATAAAAAGTTGTATTTGTTTGCAAAAATGTCTCGAAATGGAGAGCCATATTTCTATTGGATAGTAAGAGATGTATTCACAAGGCCGCTTCACATCATTTGAAGATGTGTCACCTCGTTCTGCAATGCTGAATATGACGCTGCATGTACCTGGAAATTTTGTCTGTTTTGTGATGTAAATTGAAGGATTTACATGTTACTGTGTACATTTTACTTTCTTTGTAATGTGAAATGCACTCATCAATGCCAATATTTTCTAACCCTGAAATACCAAAATAGCATTGCAGTTCCCCTTTAAATTAAAGTAACTTTAGTTAGGCTTGATTACGCTAACCTAGGGTGGAATTTAGACATTACATCGGGATTACTTCAGGCCCCCTGGCAGATACACCTTAATCGGTAGTATGGCAGAGGAGGACTTACACACACTAAGCAACCATCAGTAGGGGTTTTACAATGTTATACTTGTGCAATAGTTATACAGACTGTAATGATGCTGGACCAACCTCAGTACAGTAAAATTACCTTCCCTCCCCAGTTCGATTCATAGTCCACTTTACTGTACCTACTCAGGTTGCTCTTTTGTCAGACCTGTAACAGAGTTCATATTCAGCCCAAACCCATGGCTGAAGATACTCTGTCCATCCGAGGGCTACCCCCTCCTTTTCTGATGTAGTAAACTGGCTCTTTGTCGAGGGAACTCACCCATGGCAACGAAACATATTTGTTGGGAAAGCAAACTGACTGTGCTTCTCCCTTCACACATCTACAATTAACTTATTTACCAACCCCCAGGCAAATACTGTCACAATTCAGTTATGCAATTTTTTTTTTCAGTAAACCCTATGTTGACAGGCGAGCAGGACTCAATTCGGTGCCTCACACTGGTCCAACTGAGAGACTGTTTTCACTGAAAGACTAGTCTTCACCAAAAGACGCCCTTCTCCTGTATTCTCTTACTATTGTGAATATCTAAAATTACTTTCTCTTTAAATTGTTCTTAAGCCACCCTCCAGTGTACTTAAAAAAGTGCTTTTATGAACAGCCAAATCTTTAGTAACAAGAATTCAGGACCTCAGTTTAATGCCTTATCAGATGAACAGCACCTTCTTTACAACAGTCTTCAAGCTCACCTTGGGAGGGTGCTCATTCCAGCTCATTTTGATCCAGAGGGAAGAGTGCCCCCCTACTGGACCACCAACACCACTTGCAGCTTCAACATGTTTGCCATAGATGTCTTCCACTAGACCCAGCCTTGCATAACTTGCACTGATATGTGATGACTTCAGGTTAGAAGGTATTGGTATTGGTAATTTTGCTGTCAATTACTGAGTGTGCTACGCTGGCTTCCTGATTGTTTTAAAATTGATTTAGAAATCTTTGTAATGATTTATTAAAGTCACCTTGGGACACCTTGCCAGTTTCTGAATGTACAGTAGGGTCTCTGTTGTGCCCATGCTGGGGCTTTATTCATACCAACTCTGAGACAGTGTAGAACTCCCTACTTGTGCAATGCGTTGTGCAAAGCCTTGATAACTGAAACCTTCTTATCTCTTTTCAAAGCATTTTGTTTTTAATTTTTGAAGGCTGTCAACTATTCATCTGTGCAATACATGTATCTGGTATCTGTGTTTCTAATAGACTTATATATATACTTTACAGAATTTTGAGGTTGTTCCCACATAATGCATAATTTTCCAATTTAACCTTGAAACATTTCAGGAATGCTGAAAGGTCTATAAAAATCCCCTTTTTTTGAGTTCATAAAACAATGTCATACTATAATAGTGCAGAAAACTTTCAACAAGATTAATCAAATCACGTTCCTGGCATCGATACATGCATATACTTCAAGCTGTTAAATATCTATTTAAAATTACTTTAATATATGTCATTAGTAATCTAGACCGGTTACGGCTAATGTTTCTTTCATAATTATTCTTAACCTCCTATTTCACAATATTTTTTGCATTTATGAACAGATTAGGAGAAAGTCAATGAAGTCAATTTTTAGACACATCGCACATACAGTACTGTTATCATGCAACCATATGGCCCAAAGTTTACTGTGTTTTTAATGACTTTATTATTTTAATGAATACTGTATATAATGTTCTAGTCTGAAATATTTAACAATGGCAGAGTGGATACTTGAATTAAGAATAATTTAAATTTAAAACTGATTTGGCTTTGGCTTTTCAGATATATTTGCACAGATGGCTTTTATCATTACGTCTCGTATTCAATTTGAAAATAGGGGAATTTAGGTATGTGCTCTCTGGAGTTGGGACACTGCATTTAAATGAAAAATTAATGACAAAATGAACAAGGGTGGTAAAAGGTCAAGCTTTAATCTAATTTATCCCTCTCATTTTTCCTGGCTGAGTAAGAAAGATACAATGTGGTTTTTGCTAATTTTTCAAATCGAAGTATCCCCACATTTCATTGTAAGCCATCAAGGGATACAAATGAAATTTCAAATCCTTAAAGATTACAGTTGGGGCAATTAAAGACAGAAGGATCATTGCTTATTTACTAGTAATATAATGCAATCAATTTCTGGCATTTACGCACAATTTAAACGTATAACTTCTGCATTTTATAAATTGTTATATTTAAGACTGAACCATGAGCTTTGTCATAGGCACTGTCAAGACAGATACTGTAGATACTTTATTGATCCCGTGAGGGAAATTGCAGTGCAACAGCAGCTTAACACAGACAACACAGCCACAGTGTAACGAATGATACAATAATAATACAATACATACAATACAATCAGTACAGTGCGAAGTGCACGAAGAAGAGTTACTTACAGTCCAGAACACACAAAGAAATCAGAACAGGACAGTACACAAAAAACTCGTATTGCACAATATGAATATAAATATAAATGTATTGCACAGGTCCCTGGCATATATTGCACAAAAACAGTTGTAAACGGGAAAAGAAAAAGAACAGATGTATCAGTTTACTGTTCAGTCCAGAAACAGGTCACTGTCAATGTTGCCTCTGCCCAGACGCAAGGTGGATGTGTTGTACAGTCTTATGGCAGAAGGCAAGAATGACCTCCTGTAATGCTCCCTGTCGCACCGTGGATGAATCAGTCTATTGCTGAACCTGCTCTTCATTTCTACAAGCCTCTCATAGAGGGGATGGGAGACGTTGTCCATGATGGCCTCTAGTTTGGACACCATTCTCCTCTCAGCCACTACCTCCAGGGGGTCCAGGCCAGACCCAATGACAGAGCTTGCTCTCCTGATGAGCTTGTTCAGCCTGTTAGAATCCACTGCTCTAATCCCAGAGCCCCAGCATACCACCACGTAGAAAATGGCGCTCGCCACCACCGACTGATAACAGCTTTTTATTGAGGAATATATATACAGTATATGCACTCTTCCAAGTGAAGTAGACGCATGTAGTAGGTATCCTTGCAAAAAGAGTTTTAGAGGCGATAACCGTACAACCAGGTGATTAAATTTATAACCAGAAAACCATTCAAATTATAACCACAAAACTATGTACTGTATGTAACACAGAAATCTGAGACACAACGAGTCTGAGCAGGTGACTATGTCTGGTTTTTGCATATAAGACTATCTTTATACTCTAGGATCTGGGACCAATCAGATCCCCAAATTAAGATACTAGGGCTGTACTGTGAGGCTGAGTGAGATTTTCTTTTTATTACTCTGGTAAAATATTTTTTCAATGTAATTTGTACTCTGACCTCCACTAGAAGAAGAGAGCTAAAATGGTAGAAGTTATATGTTTTTCTGACAAAGCGCAGAGTCTAAATTCCAAAACTCCACAATCTTCAGGAAAACACGTGTACAATGTAGTAGGATCAAAAGTCAACGGTCTATTGTAAAAAAGCAACACAACTACCCAAAGACCACAAAAAGTCATGTTTGGTTTATTTGCTCCAACCAAAACCAAATTTTGGCTCCAACAAAAACCAAACGTTTGACTTTTGTATGCAATTTAAATAAAAAATAATTATTTGTCATTATTTTGCTATTTTTAACTAATAGAACCTTGTCTGATTGTCTGCTTGGAATTAAATCTGCTTTTATTTAAAGCTCCTTTTTAATGTACTTGACATTATGAGACATTAAAAGCCTTCTACAAAAAGACAGTACTGAAAAGCAGCCACATACAGCCTCAAACACCTTACCCCTTTCCTCCAGATGTGAGATCCTGCATAAAATGACTGGATATTTTGTTTACAATTGTACCTCTAGCATATTCCTATTTTGCTATAAATCTTCTCAATAGCATTACATACTGTATAGGGGAGGAGCTTGAGTTTAAAGACACTTCATTGCAAGTTTCTAACATATAATGACTTTGCACAAAATGACTTCACATTTGATAGTTCAGAGTACTTGTGCTAAATTGTGTAAACAAGCAGAAAGATGTTGATGGATCTTTGATCATTTAGTGCTTATCAATTATTTAAATCACAGAGTCATTGTTCTCTGGAAAAAGGAATAAAAGATTATATTATGATGTCAAAGAGTTACAAAAGGAAGAATTTCAAGCCTTGGCAAACACCTTTTAGAAATGGTGGGTTCAATGTAGACAAATATCACAAACAGGATTTGTGACTTTATTTTATAAGTTTATTCAATGCTGAATTTCACGTGAAAGGTTAGATTGCATTTATCTAAAAATGCCAAATTGATACACTATGTGCAGTAGTAATTTAATAGGGATAACATGTCATGTCTTGTTTTTTTTCTTAGGTTTACAATATTAATAATTAACAAGCAATATACAGTATTGGCAATTGACAAAGACGCCAAATAATTCAGTGGCTATTCTTCATGTTTTAAAAAGGTAGAAGTATTTTTTTGTTAAAATCACAAATACAATAACACATTGTTCTTCCTAATTCTTACTTGGCATATTCAAGCTAAATTTCCACATACCATTTTAACAGTATGTTCCATGGCAAAAAAAAATGTATTTCAGGAGCCACTACCACCATTATTTTTATAGAACATTTCATGAAAAAATATTACTAAGAAATTAATCTCTCATAGAACAAACTCTTGATTATTTTAATCTATATCTTTAAAAAACATTTGATATAGTCACAATGTCTCCAAATACGGCATTGTCTTTTCAATGATAATACTGACAACAAATGTTGTTCAGAAGCTGACAATTTTTTGTTTATTGTGTGAGAGTGTGGTGGGTTCAGACGAGATGGAAAATCCTGTCTGAACTTCATTCCCCATTAAACTGACCTAACATGCCTACAGGTTTGGGGAATTACTGAGTTGGTCAAATTTACAGCATCAGAACGTTTTGACTGGGGCACCCTGCTTATCATTCATGGAGTGGTTGATGTCAAGTACAAAATATTTTTTATAGCATGTAAAGAGCTTGTATAGACATGTAAAGAGTGTGCAAGTGTAAACTTGTTTTACACAATGTTTTTCTTATTCATTTTGATTTTATTAATAATTTATGGTTAAATCTGAAATCGCTGGAAAACTAAAAAACTCCCCAAAATGTAAAAGCTTGTTTGTTTAAAAAAAATAAACCAGGAGATGACTGTGTTATCATCCAACATCACTTTTAAATGAAGACGGTAAAAAACTGACAAAACCATTCTTCACTCCCTAACGAATCTTGATCTAGAAATATTTATTGTTGGAAGGAAACTTTGAGACTATTTTGGGAGGCTAAACCATACAATTTACTGACACATACAAAGCACTGGTGTTGTCCTTGGAAACAGAAAAGGCTCTGGACTTAGAGGAATGTCCAGACCTATGTTATGTCCTTTCTAAATGTGACGAAAGGGCATGTTTTATTAAATAAATTAAAGTACTTTACACATGTCTTCTAGCATTGGTTCTTACTAATGTTTCTTCTACTTTTTGCTCAAGCCTACTGGCTACTTTGCCCTTGTACAGTTTACTGCATGTTTCCAAAGAAATCTCATCAAATACAGTAAAAGCAAATATTATCCTTCACAACACTTAAAACACTCGGAGTGGGTTGGAGGACACGTGAAAGTGTATGCCAGCAAAACGATCCCATACAATATCACATCTTCCTATGGGAAATAAAAGATTCTGGTTTTACAGGCAAGGGGAATTAATTCTGCAGGGGACCTTATTCAGAGCAAAGCACTTTTATCTTTTGAGAAACTAAGCAAAAAATCTGACATCCCCCAGATAACACTTTGTTTGCTATTTACAGGTCCATATTGGTTAGTTAAAAAGCTTACCACACAGATCAAGAAAATAACCATCGCTATGTCTTATAAGTAAGGATAATACTACAAAGGTGACCTGGTAGAGGCCCCTTTGTGCAGATACAGAAGACTAAACCTGGAAAGACTTTTAACTTATTAGATAGTGACAAGGCAAAAGAAATACAATATAAAATCATGTTCAACCTCCATATTGTTTATTGCTTGGAAATGTCTTTTTTTCAATGGACTAACCAGGAATCTCCCTCCCCCTTAATGCTGTACTCTGTTGTTATTGCAGGCCTTATTTCAATAAAGCCACTAACTACTGTTATGGGACAAGCCATTGATTTTGTACAAACTTTTGGCTGCAATTCCAATCATTTAAGACACAAACGTACAGACTATTCCCATAAAGCAATAATATGGGAAGATGTGTCATATATTCCACTGTATCTTGCTTTTCCCTTTTTATATAACAATATATTAATACAGAACAAAAACGTTGAACACATAATACAAAAAATATCGGATTTTTACATTTTTCAAACATCATGATTTTGTCCAGTTAGGAATACATTTTCTTAATCCAAGATCTATTCCTTATCTAAGCATGTAAAATAGTATGTTTTTGGAAATAAAACATATTTAAACATAATTAATATACATGTTAAATATATTTTATTATTTAACAGAATGTGCAATTCATATATGAAAAATACACACATACACCTGAAATATAGATGTGCGTATCTATAGTAATTACTTAAGCTTCATTAAGATCCATATAACAAATATCTTTATATTGCTAAAATACAATGATTTTAAACTAAATACTCGAAAACCTTTACAAATGGCAGAAGAGGGCACTTAAACATGCTCTGTAATAAATGAAAGTGACACAACCAAGCTCTCTGACATCGCCTGGGGTGATGATGTAGCCCCAGCAGAGACTCACCACTCCCCCCAACCCATCCAAATAGGCAACCTCTATACTGTCATACTGTAGGTACCCACATCACTCAGCTCAGCACACATCCTACTCCCCACACACAAAGGTCAATTACATGACGCACAAGCAATGCTCACATCTCAGACAACCAGCCCACAACAGCAACAATCAATATGTACAGTTTATTTTCTAACAACAGCTACAATCCCCAGCGTCTTGCGTACACAGACCATTTGCAATGTCAGAGACAGGGATCAGGGACAATCATGATTGCTGGATACAATACTGTACTGTATATCAGGGGTGTCCAACCCAGGTTCTGGCTTGGGTTATCAGTCTCTTTAAGACCCTAAGTTCTTGGTTTACCTGGATCAACATTAGTACTGGACACCACTGCAATACCTACAGCAAGTTGTATATGACTCCATATACAGTACAGTATATAGGATTAATATACAGTATATTAAATCATGTCAATTTCATAAAAGAAAAAAATATTTATATGAGATCTATTAAATTTACATTTATGAGTGTGAGGCACAGTGGCAGAGAAGCTAGTGCTTCTGCCTCATACAGCAGTTCTTGTGTGTAGAATCCTCTTGTTCTTGTGTTTGCATAGGTTTTCTGTGATAATTCAGGTTTCCTCCCACTGGCCAAAGACATGCTCTCTAGGTGAACTGGAGTCCCTAAATTTATCTCCATATGCATATACTGTATGAGTGAATGTGTGTTGGAGTGCTCTGTAATGGGTTGGTGTTCCCTCCTTGGTGTAGTTTTACCTTGTGTACTTTCCAAGTTAGACTGCTGCTCACCACAGCCCCCTAAGAATGAAACACTTTTTAAAGGTGCATAGATTTAAATGTGTAGAAACTAGGGTCTAGACGTAATGAACAATTTGACCCAACAGTCAATCATAAATTTCAAGGCCGGCAGCAGTCTGTGCTTTGGGAACAGATAAGACGCTTCTAGCAAACAAAGCCACCTGCTGCTGTCAAGTGAAATATTTGAAATGTATTACTAAATGTTTCTAAGATTTTGATCAATGTTTGCGATCAGCATTACATTGAATCATTGTAATAAAACATGATTACGTGTAAGAATCATGACTAATGTCAATTTGAATCCAAAATATTTATATCAATTTTTAAAAATGCTCAGATTTTCCTTTCCTTATGTGACACCAGAGTTAAGCCTTTAAAATAATGCAGTTGCCTTCAGACCACTGGAAACAACCACATTGTCAGGGCAACGCTATTCAAATGTTAATCTATAGGAAAATATGGAACAATTTAATTGAAAAAACAATCCAGATCAATTTGTTGGCTTACAAATGCCTTGCATTTTCACCCAAGACACTCATATTTTCCCCAGTGCTTCCTGTGAAGATGTATGATTGGGACTTATTACCAACACAAGGATTAACTTGGGAAGTTACAACACAAGGTGGAACTGTCTGGGTCAGAAAAAACTCAGTGGAATGGAAAAACATAAATGAGAGATTGACTTAATAAAGTGAACTAGCCATCTTGCTGGTTGTCATCAAGAAAAGCAGTATCAGATAATGGCAGCAACATTTGATGTACTGGACACCTCCAGAGTCATCCCAGCATGCCTCTGGCCACAGGACTCAGTGATTCTAATTTCCATATCAAACCCAATTTGTATGAAATGTCTTTGGTTTAAAAGAAGTCAGAGCATCAATACCCCTTGATTAGATTTCCATCTCCAAGCAGACAAATATGAATATTTATTACCATGAATGCAGATTTTCCTCTTTTCATCATTCCGATCTTGAATATTATCTTCCACTAATTTTTTTTTTTTTAATGAAAATTTAGGGAACATAACATTTGCCCATAAACTGACGGTGCTTCAGATAATCCTTTTATTGTTCTATTCAAATGACAGCTTCCGTTCATTCATGTGTTAAAGAGGGTTTAAATATTGTTGTTTTCTTTCCGTCATTATAATCTAAGAAGGACGAGAAATTAAAGCAGAAGACTCCATATGAGCCTGTCATTGTGAACAGGAATACATGTTGCATTTATTTCTCCACTTCAACCACTGATGCAGGTTATATAATGAAAACATCAAAAGCAAACTCCAAACGCTACTGGATTTCATTCTTTGAGGAATCTTCAGTGCAAACCATTAAACAAGATAAAAGAGAGGAACTGTAATATTAAGTAGCGCAGGAGATGGAGTAAGAATGGCTTCTAAGGAAATATGCTTGCTTAGCTAAAATCAGAGCAGTGGAGTGGGACAACCATGCTTAGATGTCTCACATTTGCTGAAAACAGTTCAAATACAGTAAAAAAAGTAAATATTCACTCATTTTGCCGATTGATTAATTTTTTGCTGTCTTTCTACAGCAAAAAATAAAATAAAACAACTAGTCTTGCTCTACACATATTACTGTACCTTCTTGTTCAAAATCTGCCTTGAATGACACCGAATATGTGCCAATACGTACAGTGACTAAAGAAGATTTGTGGGAAGGGTTTGGCAAACTAAGGAGGGAAAAAAAAAAGTAGTCAAGAACAAATCTAATATCACAACCTCTAATCTCAAATACACTCTCAAATTAAAAAGGTGAATAAGAATAAATTCATTAGCCTTTTGTGGTCTGTACAAATAACATATTTCAATTTTGTGTGACTAGAACACAGTTTTGTGGGAATCAAGCACACCTACAGTAGTTCTTCCTTACCTTTTCTCTTCAAGAAATTATTTTGCTAAAAATCTGGATATTTGTATTTCTGTAGAACATTTCAGAGAAATTCAACTTGTTTGTAATTCTCTTCCCGTCAGCACTAAAATTGCTAATAGAGACTAATTCGATATTTGATTGGGCAGTTACAGTACATCCAGAATTCACAGCCATAATAGCTAAATCGTTACCCCTTTTTAAAAGGAGACATTTCAAAATGTCTTCACAGTGACATACAGTATAAGAATATAGCTTATCCTTAAATTGATATTTCAAGGCTCTTTATCATTACCCTGTGAAATTATATATTTAAAAGTATATCTTAAGTGTGTTAATATTAGACAATATGTGTTATATTTAGACAAACATGGTTATCTTCGATGCAAAATGATAAAAATGTTTAGCAATATTCCCCGTGTACCATATTGCTTAATTAATCATTAACATTAGTCATAATTGGAGAAAATGTGCAGATTTTCTATTTGCAGACTTTCACAGTCACATCTTGGCAGTTGGTGCAGAGCTTGTTTCTCTCTAAGACTGCCAATTTGATTGACAGTCTGTATTTGGCATGTGGTCTTTCAGCCAGACTGACTATTGAATCAATAACAGAGAAGAGGCTCAACAGTCTATTTAGGAAAAAATAGCACGGAAACCTAATTTTCTTTGCTGTTGTGAATAATTGTGCCCCAAAAAGAAAAAAAAAAAACAAGATTACATTATCAACCTGAGATAGATTTTTTTTTTATTTTGTTAGCTGGGATCAATGCAATGAGACACTGGCCTTTGTTTTGTTTTTGAATGGCTATCAAAATGAAAAAAAAATGAGCTTGACTAACTGAAAAGCATTTTGAATGGGCTTTTCAAACAATTCTTTAAGCCTCTAATCCTTTAATATAAAGTATTTTGCCACACAAGAGTAGGAAAAACCTGAACTTGAAAAGTTGGTTGGTTTGAGTCTTGACTATGCACAATATGGATTAGGACATTACCTTAGGATGCACAGGGAAATGTACTATACAAAACATTTTGTGGCCAAAGACTGGAAGGATATGTTGAATGAGGGGTAGTTAAAACTGACTAAAAGATTTGAGTCCTGCAGCTAAAGCAATCAGATTCGCTGAGGAATATAACTCGTTTATAGAGAACAGATGTAAAACTTGAGATTCCCTTCACATGTATCTTTATCACATGTTGGATACAGCAAAGAAATCAAATCTGGTTAATACTTTTGCAAAAAAGTAATCTTCTTACAATTATTTTTTTATCTTGTATATGAGAATTGAAATGAGAAAATGGGGAATAAACCACGAGTACTTGTATCCTTTTCTACACCCTCTGTCTATAATATAAATACCTCTTGCTGTATTACTTGTTGTGTTTCTGTTGATTATATTGATCCCTCCAGATTGGAGGGATGATGTTGCCCTCATTCTCTACAATTCTTATTTTCTTTCTTTTCATGCTTTTGTCTTTTGTCTTGTTTCTCCACAACTCTACTTCCTCCTATCTCAAAAAGCTTGCTTCCCCATAACTCTACAGCCTCTTATCTCAATTAGCTTGTTGCCCCTCAACTATACCCCTCCTATTTAAAACAGCTCATTTCACCACAACTCTACCCACTCCTATCTCAAACAGCTCGTCTCCCCTCAACTAGGCCAACTCCTATCTCGAAACCCTTGTTTCGCCTCAACTAGACCCACTCCTATCTCAAACAGCTTGTTTCCAGCAGCCATATCACTCTGCAACTCACAACTGGAAACCCACTGAAGCTAAACAGGTGTGAGCCTGGTCAGTACCTGGATTGGAGACCTCCTGGGAAAAACTAAGGTTGCTGCTGGAAGAGATGTTAGTGGGGCCAGCAGGGGGCGCTCACCCTGCAGTCCATGTGGGTCCTAATGCCCCAGTATAGTGACGGGGACACTATACTGTAAACAGGCGCCGTCCTTCGGATGAGATTTAAACCGAGGTCCTGACTCTTTGTGGTCATTAAAAATCCCAGGGTGTTTCTCGAAAAGAGTAGGGGTGTAATCCCGGCATCCTTCCCATTGGCCCTCACCAGTCATGGCCTCCTAATAATCCCCCTCTATGAATTGGCTTCATTACTCTGCTCTCCTCCCCAGTGAGAGCTGGTGTGTGGGGAGCGTTCTGGCGCACTATGGCTGCTGTCGCATCATCCAAGGGAAATGCTGCACATTGGTGATGGTGGAGGGGAGTCCCCATTACCTGTAAAGCGCTTTGACTGGAGTGTTCAGAAAAGCGCTATATAAGTGTACGCAATTATTATTATTATTATTATTATTATTATTATTATTATTATTATTATTATTAACTCTACCTCCTCCTATCTCAAACCCCCTGATTCCCTTTTATCCACTCTACACTTCTTCTGCTGCTTTAGTTGCTCTTTCTCTTCACTTCCCTGTGAAGCAACAGACATCTAGAGAAATCAAGACTGCTCCTGATTGGACATATATGGCTACAGCCTGGTGCCCCTCAATGTCCAACTTGTTTACTTAACACCTGTAGACCCTGAATGTTTTTGGTTACAATGTATAAACTGTAATCACCTTTGCATGTGAATCATTCTTCTTACTATGAGAGATCATATCCCTAGCAACATTTTGATTTTCAGTTCAAATATGTTTGCTTTTCTGCTTTTGTAATAATATACTCATATGTAATATCATCATCATTGCTTTCAATACCTGATTATCCAATTCAGGTAGTTAAATATAATATATAATATATAATATATAATATATAATATATAATATATAATATATAATATATAATATATAATATATAATATATAATGCCGTATTTTGCATTCTTTTTAAGAATATAATTATTGATAAATTCCCATTATACTACTCCACCTGGGGTAATTTATATACCACATCCATTGTGGAGTAAGATTCTTGAATATTGCACTTTCAGTCAAGACATCAGTTAATAATATCACACATTGTACGGTACATAATCTCAATAGCATATACTGTAACTACACTGGAATTATGGACATTGATTGTAAAATCTTAAACACTTTCCGGTGACAGCTCTGAACCACACGCAAGTTATTTAATCAGATTTAATCAGAAATGATCATTCATTTGTAATCATAGGAGATCGAAAGAATATGGTCAATCTGAAAACCATCAAGAATTATCTATGAGGGCTTTACTTCTGATTTTTCCCTGCCTCAATGCATTTAATATACTGTAAATGATTAGATCTTGGATTGTTAAACGTCTCATTTAATCCTGTGATACATATTAAAGAAAGAAAAAGTAAACCACATTTTCTTTTAAAAACAGTTTTCATTTTAGTTTATTTTATATTTACCTAGCCCTAACAGATTCAATCCACAGGTGAGAAAAAACAATAAAAATAATTTAAAAGACCAGTCACAACAAAAATAAAAGCCTCCAGAATGTCACTTGGTAAACCTCAGACAAAATCCTATTTTATGTACCACCTGTTAAACGTTTCATAATGTTTCCAATGAACAGATTGCAGTAAGTGGTGAAACTGTAATATGCAGTAATGAAAAAACACAATGTAAAATGTCTCTCCCAGCACCTGAGGAGACTGAGATCTGTAATGCAAATAATGTCTGTTTTATTGGTAAATTAACCACCAGTTTAAAGAAAAAGCATAGGCTATCTGAGTCATCCAGTTAATATTTATGAACCAATCCAAAATGGTCTCTAAAATGCTTTCAAAATTTCCCAAAACAAAGTAAAACAATTAAAGGCATCATCCAACCTTAATACCTCAGTGATTTCTCCTTTATCTGTAAGCTAAATGTGTGATTCAGGGACACAAACATCATTACTTTGTTAATTCAAGGTTAGGGAGCTATTTCATCGTTCTCCACTTTTGACAGAGTAATGCTGCCTTGCTCTTAAATTTTCTTAGCTAGTTTATCACCTTAACAGAGGACTTTTATCTTTGTAATGACTAACATTCTCCTGAAAATTTCTGAAAGTAATAGAGGGGACACAGTCCGTGGCTATTGCAATCATCTCAATTTTAGCAAGCATATAGACCCATTTCCCAGCAAAACAATCCTGCAACTTGTCTCCTTCTGCTTTGAGGAATCTCTACAAGCTCTGTCTCACCCTTTTCAATAAACTTTAAGAAGCTGCTTGCCGAAGTCATACAAGGAGACTGTTACACTGCTTTTGAGGGTTTTGTTTTAGTTGAAAATGCTTTGAGAGGTTCAATCAAAGCGTATTATTATTTTTAAAATAATATTAAAAAAACAATTATTTTACCGGGAAAAAAAAATAATTCTGCTGTTCTAAAAAACACCTCTTTTAATTTTAAGGTTAAGCTGGAGACTCTTGAAACCAGGAAATGTGTTTCTTAACTTACATCACCATGTCCAGCTTGAAGAATTTTCACTCCTGCCTCCTTTTCCAGACTGATTTTCTGTTTGACTGTAAAACACAAACAATACAAACAATGAGAGTGGTGAGGAATAATGCACTACTTTAAAGTAATTCATATTTCAGAAGATCATTGGAATTCAGTTTTAAGAGACAGCAGCCAGAATTCTGCTAATTACTTCGATCTTTACATTTTCACTAAGAAAATATTTTTTTAGGATTCAGATATTATGAGATACAGTATATACAGTATACAGTATGTACCATAAAATCATAAGAATATTATAATCAACTAGCAAAAAAATCTTAAAAAATCAAACTGACATTTTTCTGTATGTTCAAATACAGTATATTTAAATATAGATATATACAATATATTATATCTTTTTTGTTGATTTTACAAATAAAAGGCAGATTTGTGAAAACTAAATTACATACTATACTGTAAGTATCGTGCCACATGAAACAAGGCAAACAGTGGCTGTCATATTTTAATGAGCATTTGGATCAGCCCTCACAGATAAACTGAAGCCACATGGTCACCATACCAGCAAAAATAAACTTGAAATTTCAAATGGCTATTATTGCTAAACAGATCTGAAATAAATCACTATGTTTAAGACATACAGGTTAGAAAGCGCACTTCTCTTATACACATACATTAAGAAAAGGGCATTCAATTTGCTGTAAAACTCACAGAGAGACATACTGCATGTTAATAAAACTGCCAATTCGTCGCATACGACAAATGAATGAATGAATGTAAGAACATGAAAATATCATTCCTCCATTTGCAAGCAGAGTAAGAAAAACAAACACAAAAGTGATGTCTGAACAGCTTTGAACAATTCGGCAGCTGTTCCTTATCAGAAATTTCTGAAAAATATCTAATAATAACATTTAATATACTGTATAATCAGTTCATTGATTCTCACAGTACAATAGAAAAGAGGTTTGATTTCCCAAATATTGAAATTACATTACACTTTTTTTCTGCATACATAGTTACAGCTTTTCAAATTTCATCTGGTATTTGAAGAAAAACATTTTAATTATAAAATGAAATAATGTAAGTATTCATAGTTTAGTCGATGCAAAGGCACAACGGATTTTTTTAAAGAATGCATAAAATCATTTTTTTTTGTTTCCATGTGAATGCGTCAAAGTGGGTAAAAAAAAACATCCCTTAAATCATATTCCCCAGATGAAGGATATGCAAATTACCTGAAAGAGCTGAACCCTATAATGTACTCAAAAATCTGCAATAGCCTATTTAATTAGTATTTTAATTTATCAGAATAATTCTTTGCACTTGACAATTTATGCAGTATTCCATATAATTAAGCACGTAGGTTCGGAGGAATAATGTGGTTGCAGCTCGTCATCTGGGTTATTTTAACCTAAAAGGATCCACGGCTGTCTCTTCTGTGATCAAAATAACAATAGGAATGTCTTAATGGTTTTGTCAGAAAGCATCTAAGAATCCCCCTACGATGTAATATGATGAGACTCCAAGGCAACTGATTATCCAAACTGACCAAGCACTGGGATAAGTCGAAATGGAAAACAGATATCCATTATTCTCACAGAGATAATGCATTCATTGTGCACACATGCTTATAGTGTATAATAGATATATGATGTTCAAATACATGGAATCCTCATACAATGCTAAATATCGCAGAAAAAAGAGAATTTATAACAAATTTCAAATGACTTTTTTTCTTTATAATATCCATTATTACATTCGTATGTTGAAATTCAATTTCAGATAGAATGCAACATCATGCAAAACTACTGTATATTAATGTACTGTACTGTATAGCTTCCAGTCCCAGACTTCATAAAGTCAAAGTATTTGAAACAGATACAGTAAATTCTGTTTTAAGTCAAAGTGAGGGATTCACTCGTATGCTAATACTGCAAACAAAAATGTTTCTCTTGTGACTAAAAAATTAAAGGTCAGCACTCTATACTGCTGGAAAATTAAATGTTTTTTCGATAAAATTGATGCATTATAATTTGTGAATACTGCACAAAAGGTAAATTTTTTAGTGTTATTTATTTACATTATCTAATATGAAAACCTTCATTTTTTTTCTCAAACTAAGAAATAAATACAGAAAACCACTCAAATCTTGTTTTGCGAATTGTGTACCACCTTTTCTGTCATCCCAAAATCCAGAGGAAATTCCAAATTTCCATTTTAATTTAAAAAAGCATACAAGTGCTTTTAATTACCCATGAATAGTTAATAACCAATTAAGCAAAGAAAATGTAAATAAAAACTGCAAAAAAAAAGTACATTATTATAATAAATGTCCAGTGTTACTTCCTGTATATTTTTAAAGCTTTAGGAGCAAAGTATTGCTTTCTTGTTGCAAACATGAGTGAATATTGTAATCAACACTTGGACAGTGTGTTGTCCCTACTATCTGCTTACTGATAATAAGCTACTGTACCAGATGAGTATTTAGACAAATGAGGTTTCATACAAATAAAACTCCAGGTGAAAATAATGTGTTACCTTATTCTCAGGAACTCAGTTACATCTAAATTACAATTTGACACACGCTAAGAGTAAAGAGTATTTTGTAAGCAGCATTACCCCACCCCATATTGTGTATTGTGACTGACAAATGATGAGTTTTCATCTTACTGCAGTTTTTCTTTTCCTGTATCTTAGTTCGCTTCCTTCCTTCTTTCTTTAGAGACTCTTCATCACTTGCCAAAAAAATTTAAAACCTCTCATTTCTTGTACACAATGTGCAAACATTTGTCCATGGCTATGTTTCCTCCTACGCACAGAAAAAAAAATAGCACAGCTTCTAAACAGTATTTATCTGGGTTGACGGTGAATAATCTGTAGGTGCAGACAGCACCAGCTGTAGCAGAGAAGGTTAGGAGAGATTCATTGTGAAGGTTAAGAGCACCCCCTCCACCAGTGACCCCTGAAGCCACCACTAAAGAGTCAGAGTGGGATTTAAATGTCGTCTTCATAGACTCCGGAGTCTCTCTGTTTATCTGGGCTGTACTGCCTAAGCAGCTGGGCCTCAAATCGAATAGAAAAGAAAGCCAGATTACACGAGTGAAAAATAAAAAAATGTATTGTAAAATCATAAAGTACGCAAAGTGAAAACTGCTCACAATTTCATACAGTACATGAAAAAACAAGGCTTTCACTGCTATTTTACTTCTGTCACTTTAGAAACTTTCTGCCAGGTCGGAAAACAGTATGAAGAAGCGGGCATCACATCCGGCAATTTGAATGAAATCACTGAATTTTGAGTAAAAGTGCAGTTTCAAACTGGTAAGCATTAATGCATGTTCTTGCCATTCCTTTGCATTTCAACCTTTAAATCACATTTCTTCTCCACAAAACTCGCTGCGGCTTCGCAAGGAAACGACAAAGGCCGTAATTAGGCCCTGTTGGAAGCAAGCAAGTCAATTAAAAGGTCAGAAGCAGTGTTTTGTCTTAATGAGGAGAGCTTTGAGAACCATACGGTGAAATTTAAGACTCGAGATCCTGCCTGCATGCACCCACACACAATTTCCTACTGGTGTATGGCTTCAAATCTCTGTGAACCATACTGTATCTTTGGACTTTCTTGATAAATTTGAACTCTTGATACATTTGAACTTGATTTCAACTAAATGTCATGCCCAAGACAACAATGCACTCTCAAATGAATACTTACTCAGGTTCAAAGCACTCTGTCTGAATTCTGCACATCAGTCTCCAGCTCAGTACTTTGGAATTTTTAATAATTCACAGCATCTCTAATTCCTTTCATATACAGTATGAGCCTTCTATCAGTCTTATTGAAAATTCACAGAGGACGTTAAATTATATAAAATACAGAATTGTTCGGCCAATTTTTCCAAACTGAAATTCTTAAAAAAGGTCCTTAGAAAAGGTATTTTGCTTAATTTCTCTAAACTTTTTACTGTTGTTTTCATTCCCTACATCTTTTACGACATCTACAGTATTTTAATGTTTTTTGTCATTTTCTTGTATTTCTGTTCTTCTGAAATAATATTTAAACCTTTTTTAAATTAACATTTGATATCACTATTGTACTTCGTATAATTTACTGTATTTTTTAAGTGATAACTGCCTAGCAAATAATGCAATGCAATAAAGCTCAATTTGAGAAATAAACACCCTGAAGTCTCAAATGCAAAATATCCTATTTTAAACCTGAAGAAAGATCATCATTTTGAAAGGTTTTACTGAGGGAAGTTAACAATCTTATTATTTTAATGAATTTATCAAAAAAGAATCCTTAGAAAACATTAAAACACCTCCAAGTGCAATTCAGTTTCTTCTGACAAATTGTGCAGGTGTAATCAGATTACTTGATCATACTGCTAACGATCCTGAGAAAATGAAAATATATCACAACATGATTTGTTTTCCTGGTATCACTTGAAAATGTACTGTATAAGACCATATCCCCTTGCAGATAATGTACTGTAGATTTGTTTTTTGAGGGAGAAGTACAGAGTAATATCAAAGCAAATGGTAGAAATAAATAGAAAAAAAAGCCAGGGGAGTGTTAAAAAGATCCAATAAGCATCGTTCTTTGCTATCACCACTTTTTTTGTAATAAAAATGGGTCTAGCATACAGTAATATTCATGACAGGCTGCGTAAATGCTGATGTCAAAACCAATTTTGAAGTCATTTTTCAAATGATTTTAATTAGATATTGTTTCGGTCTCACTTGCATTAATTTAATTTCTGATATCAACATTTCAGCATTCAATCTGTTCAAATGATTTTTTCACACTGTCTTATTGCCTCTAGTAATTTAAACTGCAATATGAAGCATGGACAATATGAGTCTTACAGCCTCACAAAGACTGTGCAATATCCAATAAAATTAAAAGCAGGGGGTGGAATAGTGTCGGAGGACACCTGGGGCACCGACCTATTCCTCTTTGTAGAAACTGAAAAAAACGCAGTTTGTCATATGTTGTCAACTACATTACACCAAAAAGAGTAACCGTATCAAGAATTTTTCTATCCATATTAGCTTTTAGCCCTGAACTGATCCACCCCATCTCTAATAAAGGGAATATTTAACTACCTGTACACGAGCACAGGAAACATTATTGAAAATACAAATTGGGGCTAAGGGCAGGAGACTAAACATATTTATCTTGGGACAATTCGGCAATTTACATGAAATTGACATGAAATAGAAAATTAATAATATACACAAATAAATATAGTTCTGTTCCAATTTGGATTTCTTGCCTAGGGAAAATACTGATCACGTCCCAACCAAAAATATAGTTGCAAAAGTTCAGCCTGGTTTTGTCTTCACAATAAAGTATTTGGTGACTTATCCGAAATGATTTCTCTGTTGGCTTCTGTCTCTAAGCAACAAAACATCTTTTATCACGGGTCAGTATTTTCTCTGCATTGTTTTTCCTGAATTGTGAACAAACAAAAAATAAAAGCATAATACAACATATTATTAATCAGCCTTTGCTTAAAATTACAAAGCACAAAATGGTAGACCTCAGCCTGTGATTTATAAGTGCTTTACAATTTCATCACTTGCTCAATTGATTAATGAATCTCTGCAGGTAATTTTTACGTTGTTGTATTTGTTATTGAAGAGGTCCAGATATCGAAGCTCTAAGCACATTTAAGACGCTGATTATTTATGTAATCAAGAAAGAAATCCAAGACTTGACAGCTCTTCTGGCTTAGGAGAAAATGATATTTTATCCCATCGAGTAGCTAAATGTATTCTAAATCTGAAGGTAAAGATAAATTGACCCAAATTTAAAATAATGGAAATATACATACATTTGAATAAAAGTCTACTCATATTTTTTTACAAATATACTAAACACAAATCAAACTCCTGTATTGATCTTTTTGAATTTCTGCAATAAAAGCTGAGTTTTTGGTATTCTGAAAATAAGTTACAGAATAAAGTGCAGAACATAACTTAGAAATTAAACAATTTTTTGCTTCTCTGACTGCTAAACTGTATGGAAAAAGTGTCCCGATTTCAAATCATAACTTCTCCATCATGAGATACATGATATTATTTTTCTAACTCAACTTGCATGCCTTAAAAATACTGCTTCAGATAGTCTTTAAACATTTCTTGTTAACACAAATCCGAGATTTCTTTGGAATTGTTCTTAATTCAGTGAAGGAGAGCATGTGAACTTTCTTTTATCTTATTTAGCACAAAATAAATCAAATCAGAGAATTACACTCATTTCAGGCCAGTACATTATGAGTGCCTGTGTCTGATTACATGTAGCAACTGAGCTGTGGTCATCGATCATATTGCAGAACAAACTTATCAAAACTAATGCACTTTTCTAAGCTTCACACCTTGAAGTCATCATTGTTTTGTCATCATTGTTAGGATTATAAATACACACTGTAGAATCTTCAACAAAGGCAGTTGAGTCATAACCTCCATCTTTGTCCAGGGTAAGAAAAATAACCAAGCCCATACTGAAATTATTCATATTTATAAATGTCAGTAGGAAGACTAAGGTGAGAGACTTATGGTCCATGCAAAGAATCTGAATTTTCCGTTTCTGAAAGGCGGAAGTCATTAGGGTTTTGCAAGATCCTTGGACTTCATGGTTGAATCTTTGCTTGAAATTCACAGCCTGATTGAGTGATCTTACAGAGACAAGTGCATTTATTGTGAAATCATATGAACCACGATTACTACTGTACGTGGACAAAACCATTTAACAGCTGTAACTACTATACAGTAACTCAGTCACTAATGTGACTTGTCACACTAATTTTGCCAATTTTCCATTTTGCCATTTGAATGTGTGTAGGACAAACTGCCATCTTTTCCACATACTGAACCCATCCATCCATCTTCTTACTGTTTTATCTAATACAGGATCTCGGGGAACCTATCCTGGCAAACAGTGGGCTTAAAGATGGACAGTATACCAGTCCATCGCAAGACACACAGACAAAAACATGCATACTGTACACTCACACCACGGCCTGTTTTCCCAGAAGCCAATTAACCTACCAGTTTGACTTTAGTCTGTGGAAGGAAACTGGAGCACCTGGAGGAATTCCACACAAACATGGGAAGAGCATACAAACTCCACACAGATATCTCCCCAGGAACTGAATGCAGGGCCCTAATGAAGGGGCAAGGAAGCAATGCCAACCACAGTATCAACATGCCGCCCTCCTAGAGAACCTACCAGATAGATTTCTTTTCTGTGAACAGATCTGGTCAACATTGAGAAGAATATTCCATAGGAATTCCACATTAATGTGATAGCCTTTATGGGATGAACAGTAAATGACTCGCAGTCATTCATGATAATGGTGGCCATACAAAATAGTGACCTTTTCACTTGTTTTATACCCACTGTTCAGTAAGACATATTCAAAGATGTCTATGGCACTTGGGTACTACAGTTGACACAGCTTGGTGAACTGCATTTCATGATTCCAGAACATTTCATGTTTGCAGTGAAGTTAAGATCTGAAGACTTTGCTGACCAGGGAAGGAGACTGTGGTGTATTTCACACTCTAAGAACCAATCTTTCTGAATTCTGTCTCTGTGCAGTGGTATTATCATCCTTGAATAAGCAATCACCGCATGGACAGACACCACAAACAAGTGCAGCTGGTCATGATGATACTTACACTAGTTATCATTGCCACCATATGAATTGTACCAACCTAAAATGAAAGGACAAGGAGTGGAGCTGCCCACTGCTCCCTCACCCCAGCAATCTAAATGGAGGACATGATGTATCTGGGGCCTAGTAATTCATGGGCTCACCCTCTGTACCCTCTATCAGTCCTATAAAACATGAGTCATGATTATTTATGTCACACACTTCCAGTGTTCAATCATCCAATTGCAGCACCGCTGTAGGGGAAACTCAGGACAGAGGTGGATTTCTCTTTGAACGCCTATTTCCTGCGGCCCTCAGTGCATGATCATCCTGGAGACAGATAAAATATTTTCCTTCCATTGTAACAAACAGCAAAGATCTTCTCCAGATTCAACTATTCCTTCTCACAAGATGTGAAACATATATCTTTTCCTGATGCTCAGGGTCCTGAACAGCAATTACAGGTGCATGATCACAATTGTATTTGTCAGCCAGATCCTGTAAACCACTGGGACTGTCTTAAATGACGCATTATCCAGGTCTGCTGTTGCCTTCAGCGATGCAACTGAGACAGGCCCACCGGCAGTGCCTCTTGTAAAGGAGCTCACATCCATTTCCAATAGTGGAGAATGTTAATTAACATTTTGCTTTGTTTTTAAAATTACAAAAATGACATAATATGCATTCATGCACTCTACCATCAAAACAAAACAAACCTTCAGGCACTTTTACTTAATATAGTTTTTAAGATAGTTAATTTACTTTGCGTTAGGCTGCTAGAATAGGCAAATACCGATCACTACTTAGAATCATTATACAGTATTTGCAAAATGCTGACTGGAAATGTGTTTTTTCAGCAAACACTGATTGATCTTTTAATACTAAATACTTACCCCTCCCACGCTCAAGGTCACCTACTTACAAAATCAATTTCAGGCTTCCACAAACAAAAATGAAAATATTTATCACAAAAAAGAATGATGCTCATCGCAGTCTGAGGTAATCAGGCATTTATTACAGTTTCCAATCCTGAAAGAAATCAATAGCATCCTGCCACTCATTTTTTTGTACATATGAAGCCTGTCTGCACTGTACTATATATTTTTCTCAATTGATATGGGCTTTAGAGCCTATTTACAAAAGCAGGAAATATATCGCTACTCCATGCCAGCTGTACTGTAGAGAAAAATGTGTAGGAGTTTGACGATGTGATGTCTGTAACTTTATTTTCAGCCTGTTGTCTAATATGTATATTCTGTAATGCAAGCTGCTATTTAAAGACAAGTACTGCATTGAAGGCGGATATGAACACATTAATTTGCATCTCCTGGAATGAGAAAAAAACACCAAGTCTTATCAGGATAAAACATGACTTAGCCAAGATAGTTTGCTGTATCATCATCATCATCTAAATTATAATAAAAATCATTTATAAATCACCTTTCCAAATCCAAGTATATTTTACATAGAAAAACAAAAAAAAGGGAAAGGAGAAATTAAACAATATACAGTCTAGCCATACACATAGATTGTAGAAAGAGAAAAAGCACAGTCTCCGAACGTCCAAGATTTAGTCCTAGGTATAGCAAGCAACTGACTGAAGCCTATGAGAGGGAGTGTAAACATGACTGAGTTCAGAAATGTAGTATAATGGAGCCAGATTTTTAAAGTCTTTAAAGTTAGTAACAAGATTTCATATTGAATACGTGACCAATGCTGAAACTTACGTCCAGGTGTAATATGCTCCCAAGGCCTAGTGTGGATTAGAAGTCTAGCTTCAGAGTTTTGGACATATTGAAACCTACTGAGAAGAGTGTAAGGGAGCCCATAGAAAAAAGATGTATTAATCAGATTTTCAAATTAATTAAAATCACATGGGCCTCAAAAAACAGGAGAGGATTAGGAGTGACTCCAAGATTCCTTAAAATAAAGTTGCATCAAAAGTGATGACATTACATTCAGTTTAGGGTTAGTATGCACACTACTATAGATTTTTCATTAGCATTCTATAGAATCTCAATTTATCTATTTGTCATTAGCAGAAAAATATATTAAACTCCTATTTATAACAGTTATTTATTGAGTTTAATTAAAACTAGTGCCTTTTTAAAAATGTCAGGTCATGTGCTGTACTGTTATCTTGTTATGCAGATGAGTATCTTTGAATTTCACTTATTTGTAAAAGTTCATTTATTCTTTTTTCTTTATATTGAGGACAATGAGATCAGGAAAGTATCTTCAAAATCAGGAAAGTATCTTCAGTTTTTTAAATTTATTTATATATTCCTTTATCAAAAAGTAAAAAACATTACAGTATGTTATTTAATAAAAAACATGCAATATTATAATATTATACAAGTATTTTGTAAAAAATATTATGTGTCCAATATGAATCAATATATAAAGCAGATAAGAGAAAAAACTGTAAGATACTATTGGACACATACAGTAAACTGGAAAATTAAAGATTTTTGGAATCTATCATGAAATTTCATGCATTACCCAAAAACATTCCTTTTTCTGCCCTTGTAGATCAATATTTAACATTTCACCCCAAGAAGCTGCTTTCTGAAAAAACAAAACAATATTTAGTCTTACCATTGTGTCAAGAAAAATAATACGGTATGGTATTCTTTATTTTTTCATTCTTCACCAGAGCATTATTAGAAAGCCATCTATATCCACACAGAAGACACCTCAGTTGTGAATCAAACCAAGAACTGGGAGGCAACGATGTTACTGTACAGTATCTGCCATGCCAGCCATGACTGTATTATTCCTGTGTGTAATCGCATTGGTCCACACTAAAATATTAACGTCTCCTTTGAACTGTGGCAATTAGCCTTTTCATTACTCGATAGAATTCTCATGTCCTACTCTGCCCTGTGTCTTAATTTACAACTTGAAAACATTTAACAAATCTGTTTTATTATTCATTACATAGTGTGACATACTTTATACTGTAAATGCACCTCAAGGTCTGCCTTTTATTGAGCACTGGAAACAAAAAACATTTACTGCAGAATTTAGATATAATTTAACGACTTACAGAAAAATTAATTCAAGTTTTACAGAATGTGCCATTTTCTTGCAAGCACGCTAGGAATAGTTATCTTCTTGTTTGATTCATTTTTCACCATTAATTCATTCCCAATAGCACAATCTGGGCAAAATGTTGAATACTGATCCAACTAAAATAAAAATACATAATTTGACAGTTCTACAATTCACAGGTGCACTCCTTATGTCTTACTTTCAGAAATTAACCACTTGTGGCATAATATGCTCAATAAAATTAAATGTTCAATAATTTGATCTTGACAATTTTCCAGTAATTGTAGTTGGCTATTTTTCTACAATTTTCAAAAATGTGATCCCTTTGCAATCATATTACCTTATTAGTCTGAGTTTATATTACATTTTTAGACAGCAAATATTTTTTGTAGTGTTCATGCCTCCATAGCGACACAGAGTTTACTTTTAACAAGAACAATATTTCTTCCCCTTCCTGGGAAAAGTAGATTACATTTTTCTCCAGGGTACCCCAAAAGTGTCAAAGAAATTTGCTAATAAAACATTAGAGATATGCTTTTCAACAGAAATACCAAACCTTCAGATTGTAAGTTCTTGTTCTTGCTAGTGTTTTGAGTGTCCACTTTTATTAATGTGAAATGCTTTGATATGAGTAAGTTTTTTTTCTCATAATGATGTAGACATTAGTGTTAATTATGCTATGTCTGTACTTCTGGAATAAAAAAAAATTGTGAATGTGTTTTTTTCTCCCATGAATACGTAAGCTATTTAAGCAAAAAAAGCAGAAGTTGAATTCTCACCTGGGTCAACCCAAACAAGACATCTATTTCTTGAAAAAGGGAAGGTTTTCTGTGAAAAACAAATTAGTTATGCAACTGCCATTTTAATGGGTAAATGCAAATTGATCCTTAAATAATCATAGATCAAAATATATAACAATGTAGGGCTGAGGCTTGTCATCTGGCTATTGTTCTGTTACTGTTGAAGCAACAGAAATATCTAAGAAAATAGTATGTAAACCTACATCTATGCTGATGATTTGTGAACATGTAGGAATATACTGTAGATATCCAATGTTTTAAGTATAATCCTTAAATATTTGACGATGGGAAGAAACATAAATCTAGAGATAAATCTTATACCACTCAAAATTGCTACTAAATCTTATCCTTTGCTTATTAGTTAGGCAGCCAGCACACATTCCTCAGTTGCAAGATAATGCACTGCTCAAGTTGACAGCCTTCAGAGCAGGAGAGGTTTTTGTTTGGTGGCATTTAGGCTAAAGACGCTAGAGATATGTCAACAAACAGAGCATGTACAACAACCCATGGAACATTTTTTTTTTGCTTTCTTTGTTCCTTTCTCCCCCTTCTCTTTCAGTGCTGCTTCAGTAATTAACATTGGTGTAGCGCTAAGTACGATTAGCACCAAGCAATATAAAAGGCATGTAAATAATCTCTGTCCTTAATGTTCTGTAGATAAAAGCATTTTGCACCAACCAGGCACGTGGGTCATTGTAAACAGGTCCTGAAGTACAAATCTGTAAATTCGTGAATACGAAATTTAAGATCTGTGATAACCTTGATGGTACACATTGAGGCTGTTGTTGAGAATTTTTCTCTCTCTCACATTTTCTCTCACTCGCTCTCTCTTAAATTCCCTTTACAGTAAACATAACTGATGCTTACTAATATTTTATGTATTTTTATGTATACATGTCTGTGTAAACTGTGTTTTTATTTTATACATGTTCCAAGTTGATGTATTGAAGGTATTTAGTGTATGGCACGTCCCATCATTCGCGTCTATAGGGTGTAAATAGGGTCAAACTTACGCAAGCAGAACACAACTATAGCATTTACCATTATTTTAAATTCTTATTTAAAATAAGAACAAAATTGTTTAAGGTATGCAAAATTTACAATACATGCAGGTTTCCGGAATGTAACCCTTGAGGAAATTGAGAACGCTCTGTATTTAAATAAACAGGGTATAAACACTCAACGTGCAAACATAAATAATTGTGAACCTATGTCTTCCATTCACAATTATTGAAAAATTATGGTAACCATTGTACTGTAGCTGGCCAAAAATGAGTAAATGATCCACACAGAACTCATAAGGCCGTGGCTTCGTAAACTGATCAATACTTGATTAGATTAATGAATTGTTCTTGCCTTTCCTTCTGGGCTTAGAGCTCCGAATGGCTTCCTTATCTTTACTGTATAATAATTTGTCAGTGTTGAATTTTGCCTGTACTGGAAGTGAACATATCACTTCATAATGTAAAATGCAGATTCTGACTCCCTGTGTTATGTTAATATAATCCATATTAAATGAAAACCACAAACAGTGTACAGCAGCCCAGACAAAGCAGCACGTTCTTTGTGCTATTAAGCATTGTCTTTAATTCCTGTAATCTGGATGTCTGCAATCAATGTATACTGCCATCCAGTTTTCTCACTTGTCATGTACATTATGGGCCCTTCAACATGATTGTCCCCTTCAAATAAATGCTGAATGACATGTTTATAATTAGATCTCCAAAACATTGGCTTTTTAAGATAGGAGAATATCAAATGTGGACATGTCTGGAAATCCTGATCAGTGTGCTAAGCTGCTTTGACTTTCTCTGTTGATTAATAGATTGTGGCTCTTGTGACACCATGTGTACAATAGGCATTTTCATTTGATAGGTGGCAATGCCAATTATTCATGGACTTTGCAAGCTGACTGGAAATATGTGAAAATATTAACATTCACACAAGATATTTGAATTGCAAACACTCTCTAAAAGGTGAATTGAACCAGGAGATGTCACCAGTTTTTAAGATGACAATTTTAAGATTGCTTGCCATTGCGTTTGATCAAAGAGAGAAGAGAAATGTAAACAAAATCATCTATAAAAAGATATTCACCCTATCACAGAAGGTGGCCAAATGTGCAAACTTTCCTTTTCAAAGCAAATGCAATAAACTAAGAAAACAATATAACATTGGTAAAATATGATAAAAGAATGAAAACATCCAAACGTTAGAATCAAATAATCAATCAAAACGGGACATTGAGTTTTCTTTTCTGCCACACATTTTTGTAGTGGAAAATAAATGCCTGAACAAATATACCTAATATCTAATTAAATATAAACCAGATTAAAAATATCTTTGTCTTCCAAAATTAATTGGTCCTCACTTAGTGGAAGACAGAAAATAAGCAACAAAGTGAAGCGAAACAAATCATTTAACCGTGAGCAATAATGATAAGAGGAAGAATTAGAACCACAACAGTACAGTATGTGGTTAGACTTATACAGTATATAGATCACAATGCAAATTACACAGCAGTTCTGGTCAGTAAACAAGTGCCATTCTAGAGTTACAGAGCACACTGTTTGAGCCCTTTATTTCTTCCCAGTACAAACTGTCACTTCCACACTTATGACCAAACCACAAAAAGCAAACACACCATAAAATAGTAGATAGGCAATCCAGAAGCAAGGGCTCTACCCCATGTTTAGAAGTGAAGCCTGTAGATCTCTTTATTTTCACTTTCACAGCGGAACACTTCCTATCACCATCATACTATTATGAGTAGTACCAGTACTACTATTACAGTGCTAGTAGTAATAGCAGTAGTAATACTAGCAGTAGCAATACTAGTGTTATTGTAGATGTGCTACTTTTGTTGTATTAGTGCAGTTACAGTAAGTGTAGAAATGTTACCATTGTTGTATTAGTGTTCTCCCAATATTAATGCTGTAAAATGGGGATTCACAGCAACCACCAAATTTACAGAATATGACATCTTAGACCAGAATGAGTGATACATTTTCCATGGTACAGCCAACAATTTTATAACAAAGGATCAAAGAGCACCAAAATGTGAAAAACACACAAGAGCACACAATGTTTAAAGAGAACCACAGCCCCAATTTCTCAGCCAGGTTATTGTTGTAAATCTCAGTAACAAAATGAATTCATCGACAGAATAGAAAAATTTTACAATTTCCAAATTAAGCACAAAATCGAGAACTTTGTGAAAGTTCTTGTGGAAATAAGTTGTTGGTCCAAACCTCTGGTCTCACTACAGGCGAGAGTGAGAGTTCCCATGACGTGATGCGCCCCTTTCTGCTCACTAGTGACTGTAATAACTAATGTACTGTAATGTACGAGCAAATAAGTACAGGTTGTGCAGCAGACATTTTACCTCAGAAATGTTCCAATGTGATCTGCATGCAGAGTAAACAAGTACAGTAAGTATTGTTTGTTGGCAAAACCTTCTCGAACCTGAGAGCAATACTTATATTGGATTAATAGAGTTGTATTCACAAGTCTGCTTCCTTACTATGTAATAGGGCCGCTTCACCTCAACGGATGTTTTGTTGCCTCATTCTGAATCGCACAATATGGTTCTGCACATCTATGGTTCTTTTTTGTTATGTAAATTGGAGGTTTTACACATTACTGTGTACATTTTACTTTTATTGTGGTTTGAAAGGCCCTCAATGCTGATTCTTTCTAATCCCAAAATATAAAAATAGCGTTGCAGTTCCCTTTTCAATCATGTAGGTTTACATATGTTTCAGTAATAATCTGCACATGCATGTTAGATTTAAATATACAGTAGTTAATTTTCTTGGTAAAATTGAACAAACAAAATGTTGTTTAAAATGCAAAGTGTTTAATGTTTAATGTTTAGAAATTTGTCATTGGATGAGTTCTCAAAATGCACTGAAAGAAATTAAAAACGCAGCAAATGAGTAATGTGTTTTTCGTCAACCTCAGTATAACAACAAGGAATCTGACAGGGACCAATTTTTATACTGTATATACACAGTTTATTTTGTCTGGTGAACTATAAAATAATCATATCTGGTCACACAGCATGAAGCAGCTCATTGTGAACTGACCACTGTATTTCCAGGAGAAAAGCGTCTCTCAGGCATTATTAATAAGTTACGTTCCACTTAACCAGTCATGACAAACCAAGAGGAAGAAGACTCCTTCCTCAGATCACATTTATGAAAAGACACTTTATATCTCAGAACAAAGGAGAGTACTTATTGCTTTTGACAGAAAAATTCACAAACACTGTCAACACTTAAAGCCTTCTCTTCCTTTTCAACACCTCTGAAATGTGACCTTTGAATCCCACTCATCCCTGTCTTTAGCCCAGTCAGAATTTTCCTGCTTGAATAACAACGAGCCGTAACTAGTTTATAAGTACCTTTCTATTGTTTACTCCATACGGCTTCACTGGTAGGCAACCATTAAAAAGGTTCTGTAAAAGCATCTTCTATGAATATAATACAATAAACTAGTATTCAAATTTTAACAACCTTCACAGAGAAAGAAATCTATTAAATGGAAGTTATGAACTGAATTTCATAAGTCAATCCCACACAGTTGTAACTTACTATATGCTCCAGCCCCTTATGATGACCACCAAACTAGCTACCTAAACTGAACTCAAATGCCTCTCTTCGCATTCATCTCAAACATCCATTCTCCTCCTTGAGGCTACCCCTTGGTTCTCTCAGTATGAATGGGGTTCAAGTCTCATTCTCCTGTGGCCAGGATGCTACCCATTAACCGAGCGGGTTAAGCACAACGTTTCTTACCAAGTATTCCAAACATTCAAACCATGGATGTTGTTGTCCCTTGTGAATTATTCAAATCATTTTAATGTTTCACATTAGCAGGGTTAGCTGAAAAGCAAAGTTCCAGACGTTGTGGAACCAACATAGTAAAACCACATTTTTACCAGTGTTTTAGGGTCAATAAGAGGAAAATCATTAGCTTCTGTTTATTTTGCCTGTTCCAGTGATGTATATTTTGCATGGAAAAAAATCCCATGTCCAGATGTATATTTTGCATCATGGACACTGATATCTCCTCCCATGTTCCTGGCTGGCGTTTGGTCTTCCCTATGTTTCCCCCGGATCACCACTGAAATGATTCCTATAGTATCATCCTTCCCATACTTTTCCTTAGTTTGAAGGAGAAGGCAAAGCTAGGGTGTCACATCAATGTACATTTTTACAGATGTAATCTTGTGACTGGAGCCAATGAATTACAAGTTAAAGTCAAAGGCACATTAATGTATTTTAAATGGATGATTATTATGTCGTTACATATGCAAATGTACTGTAGGTTTGCAATATTGAATGGATTTGCTAATATTAGAATGCCCATCTTGAAATACTGGTTCTTTTGTCATTTTTAGGAAGTATTACAGAATGAATAATGGCAGAAGGGAAGCAGGAAATGTTAACCTTTAAAAGTATATTATAGTATATTTATATATACTATATTATAATATATTAAAGCATAGTACAGTTCTTTTTGTTCAAGGCAACGTAACACAGCCTCCCACCTTTATAGGCAAGAGTAGCTGTGCATTTCTGTTTATGAAACTGGTGTCACTGGTTAAAAATTAAATCTTCATCCCAGGATAAGACGTTTTTCTTCCTACTGCCGATTCCTATCAAATCTAATAAAATACACCCCCCCCCTCCCCCAAGGAAAAGGATCCAAAAAATGGAAATCAAGGAAAGTTTGCGACATCACTGTTTCTCAAGGTGATAAGAGATATTTTATTTCTTTTAATTAACTGGGTGACAGAGCACATCCATTGAATTCCAATAATGCTGAAAATATTAAATCAATGTCTTTTGCAGCAAGTGCAGCTTCAAGGGGATATTACTCAGCATTACTTATACTGTAATAAAAAATGAAAAGCATCCTTCAGCAAAAGCCCCCTCTTCTCTATTAAAACTCTTCAGTGTGAATTTCAGAATAAGATGACAAATTAGTTACTTAATAAAAATTATAAAGGGTGTGATATTTTTAGAAAACTACATTGTACAATCCTTTTACAGAATAAATCAACATGCTGTAGGAAATAATTACATCATTGCTTACACTTAACGGACAAGTTTGCAAGCTCACTGATTTAGAGCAAATTGTACTCCCAGTGCACTGATGACAGTTGACAATAAAACTGACTTTTCTCAGTACTAGCTTGTCTATGCAATCAAACAATGCTTTAAAATGCATCTAGAAAACGTGACATACAAATGCAGTAGATACTATTTGATTTAACAATTTGAAATGTATTGGTTCTCCATCTTCTATGGTACTGTATATATTCATATTCAGATTGTTTTATCTGGGGCATAGGTAACGGGTTCAGTGTACTAGAAACTAAATGTGACATCACCCCCTTGAAGATAGACAGTTCTGACTTCTTTCACCCTGCATTTAAATGTTATGGAGTTCACCACTATTGAGGGAGAGGTGCTGTTTATGTTAAGAGCCTGAGAGGGACACGGTTGTTCTCAGCAGGACTAAAGCTGCACTGACCATACAAGTATTGTGTTAAAATAACTGAAAATATCTAACAGTATACAGTACATGCACAGTACGTAGAAATATCTTTCTTGAAAACTACGCAAAAAGTAACATTTTCTTTGTATACTGCATCACCTGTTGGGAATCATATCCTTCATTACTTAATCCATGGGGTTAGTGATTTTTATTAAAATTCTTAGAAATATCAAAATGAAAAGTGTAGTTCTTGCAGTGCAGGAACTGGACTGATTTTATAAATCCTTACAATTTTAATCAGTAGCTGTGTTTATTTTGTCCATTTTTAAGTAATAAATCAAATGTAGAGTAAAAGACAAAATGCTTCTGTTTTGTTTGCAGTGTTTTACTTACGGATCCTTACAAAACCCTGTTCATGTGGCTGATGAACTGGATAAACAAAGATTTAAAAACACTTTCTCTGTTGCCTGTTGGAGAAAAACTACACAACTCTGTTCACCAGGAAAGATCAAAGCTTAACATTTAACTAACTACAAATATTTCTATTTCTCATTATTCACTTTACTGGCTTTGTTAATGAATTTCAAATATTAGTCTTTCTGCAAAGCTCACCAAAATCAAGCAGATCCTTTGGAAAATGGAAACACAAGCAGTTGCTAACACCTGTGTGCTTCATTAATCCTACAATAAACTGTTTATTTTAGAGGTGCATTAAATATCTGTTAAGCAGTAGATATGGATGTTTATAGAACACAGAGGATTTAGGAAGGTGATCCAGAAATATCCAGTATTTTCCAAATATCATCAGAGGTTAATGGTACAGTATGTTACACAAACATGTCAAGATAAACTGTACATTTTATTTTATGTTAAGGCTTTGTATAGTATCTAGTAATTGTAGCTAGTTGTTGTTTTAGCATAATAAAGTAAATGTGGGTAAAAAGGTTTGACAACAGCAATGGAGCAGTGGAGATCTGAAAAAAAAAACACCTGTCAGGTCCATTATGGCAAGTACAGTAGGTGATCTGTTAAAGAAACAAACTCTGTTAAAAGAAACAAACAAGGACTCCCTACAACTGCTCAAAAAGGGTTCTATATGACAATCGGTCGGCTCATGAAAGCCTTGATCCTCTCTTTATCATCGTGCTACAGATTTAGTTCGAGCAGGACTCCCAGTAAAAGACTGAATTCTCCTGGGCGGTAGACATGTTTATCAAGATAGCAGTATTACCACCTCATTGTAATCACTGATGCGATGTGAGACTTTAAAAAAATTACAGCTGAATGAAATGAAACCGAATTTTTAACCAAAAACTAGGGAGACTACTGTATAAGGTGCTGTACTTTTGATGAGATGATAATAATAATAATAATAATAATTGTAATGTAATAATAAAATACACTTATATAGCGCTTTTCTGGACACTCCACTCAAAGTGCTTTACAGGGAATGGGGACTCCCCTCCACCACCACCAATGTGCAGCATCCACCTGGATGATGCGACGGCAGCCATAGTGCGCCAGAATGCTCACCAGAGGGAGGAGAGCAGAGTAATTAAGCCAATTTATAGAGGGGGATTATTAGGAGGCCATGATTGATAAAGGCCGATGGGAAATTTGGCCAGGACGCCGGGGTTACACCCCTACTCTTTTCGAGTATATATAATATATTATCATGTATTATGTAGTGTCCCCGTCACTACACTGGGGCATTAGGACCCACATGAGCCGCAGGGTGAGTGCCCCCTGCTGGCCCCACTAACACCTCTTCCAGCAGCAACCTGGAGGTTTTCCCAGGAGGTCTCCCATCCAGGTACTGACCAGGCTCACACCTGCTTAGCTTCAGTGGGTTGCCACTTGTGAGTTGCAGAGTGATATGGCTGCTGGCTGGAGAAGCCATATCACCCTGCTGATATGGCTGCTGGCTGGAGATGTGAAGCTGAGGTCCTGACAATGTGGTAATCAAAGATTCCACGGTACTGTTCTAATTAACGAGGGTAAATAACTCTGACAAAATGGCTACACTGGGCTTGAACATTCTGGCCAAACCTACAATTCATCCTCAATTTATTTAAAGTAACGGAATTGAAGTAATTTATCATTTTACTCTAGATATGCTGTTGTGGAGTGAGGCAACTGGTGTATAAAGGGTGGACAGCCACCCAGGTGAATGCTATAGTACACCAGTGGAGGACACAGCAGGTCCCCTACTGTGATTAAAGTACTTTTGGAACATTTGGGTCGAAAAGACCCATACAAGTCCAATTAATAGGAAGCCTGTACGTGGATCAGGAAAAAAAAAAAACGAAAAAAAGCAGACATACTGTAAGAATTAGAAATATGCTATATGACAATTAAGATGGACAGCATGGTGATGCATTTATTAGCATTGTTGCCTAGCAGCCCTGGATTCAACCCTTGATCTGGGGTGCCATCTGTATGGAGTTTGTATGTTCTCCTTGTGTTCTCCATCAGTCCATAAACATACTGGTAGATAAATCAGCATTTGGGAAAATTGGCCCTAGGTTTGAGTGTGTGTTTCTGTGTCTGTGTGTCTGCCCTGAGATGGACTGGTGTCCCATTCAGGGTGTATTCTGATACATATACTGGAATCGACAGACCACAAAAAATAGTTTAAAGACCACTTTAATCTTCTCTGCAGTTGCCCCTGCATGATCTAGAATCTGTTTCAATGTTGTAAACAGCCACCTTTAAATCTGTATTAATCCCACAACTGTCTTCTCACGGGTGATGTATTGGAAATAAACTTGCACACAGTTAAAGGGCAGTGTTCTGCAAACCCATCATTTTTTGTATATGAACTCTATAGTCCCTAATCCAACTGTGTATTCAGTTTTGAACTCAAAGGTATTAGAGGCCAAAAGAAACAGTTCAATACTAGATATATTTCCATCTCATGGCAATAGGCATTCAAGTGTCTACAAAAGTACAGAATAAAAGTACAACCTCAGTGTTTTGAACTTTCTATTTAACTCAGAAGCAAGAAACTATTTAAAGTACTTCATTTTAGATGAACAAAATCCCTATACATTCCATCACCACTCACCGTACCACCCACTTTGTTGTTGAGTACTCAGGCACTTTTGTCCTTTAAAAGCACAACTCCAGTCCTCGAGGGTTAGAAATCCAGCAAGTTTTCAAAGTCTCTTTATGTTATAAAAAACCGAAGATATTAGAAAAGTCTTACACTGGTCCCGATCAGATCTATTAGTTGACTAAAAGCAGAGGCGGTACAGCACTTGCAGACATAATGCCCTCCAGTTGTGTGCCACTAATCAGAGCTCATGTTTCTCAGTTTCTCAGCTGCATTTGTAATCCCAAGCTAATTTATATATTTTTTTATATTTGAAGCATACAGTATTTTTACATTTGCTTCCACTTTCAGCTCTTAAACGACTGAGAGGAATTTATGAATGATATGAAAACTGTACTAAGTTTCATAACTGCGCTCATTCAGGTGTTAACTAAAAGGTGCCCAGCTAGACTTAAACAGAAGGAGAAACATTCACTTTAGTCACCTATTATAGGCTTTTTAGTCACAAATAAAGGAGAAAAAAATAATTTGCTGTTTGAGGACTACATAAAGTTCTGTATGCTGGAGTTGTGGGAAATAATGCTAAGATAATTTTGATATCAGGGCTTGAGTAAAGAAAAAAGCATGCAGATCGGTTACAAACAGCAATTAACACCAATGATAAAGGCTCAACTGAAACAAAGACCAGCAAACACAGAGGTATTAAGAACCACTGATCAAGAGCCTTCTAACACAGCTCTGTCATAACCTTCACATCTTTCCCATTAATGAGAACAATAATAACAGGATTCTGATTTGCACAACACATCAGACAAGTGAATCAGTTTAAGAAATATTTTGAAATTGCTTATTGCATGTTCCCCATGCATGTCAAAAATATAAAAACATGTATATTAAAAAGCACATTCGGGAAACAATGCTCACTATGCATACTGTAAGTAAGTTTGGAGTAATCTTCCAAAAAGTATTGTTCAGGTCCTAATTTTCAGTGCTTTGCTAATTATAAATTGTGCATAATTAATACATCTGTAAATACACAAGGAGTGCAGTTACAGGAAACCTAGTCAGCATTCTTACCACTAGCTTATATACTGTATCACACTAAAGAAAGACAGAGATCAGCTGATTCTCCAATGGTAAATTTCTGTCTCATGGTTTTCATTTCCATAGAGCTCTTGGGTAGAAAATTAAACACATTTTCCTTAAACTGATCTTTGAAATCTTTTCTAAGGCCTAAGTCAGGTGGTGATGATTTAAAATCAGCCATACTAAGTCTGTTGAAGCCTCGTTAAACAGAACGCTTTCTTTCCCCGAATTAAAGAGTCTGAAAATTGCTTTGATTAAAAAAAGCTGTCTCAGAACATTAGAGTTAGACAAGCAACAAACCTCACAAATTGTTTCTTTTCCTTTCCTACACTAGGGCCAGCTAACATTTGTTTGTGGTGAAACACAGATCTTTGTAGATTTCTTCTCATGCATACTGGCCTGCAGATGGAGTGACTGTTCTTAAAGCTCAGGTGATGCCAACAGGCTGTCATGGCTTCTGGAATAAGATGTAATGCATTGTGTTCAAGAAAGTATTATGTTTTGATGTCTTATTCAACCTGTATAGGCAAAAAAACACCCAATGCGAGAAGATCTCTGGGATGTAAAACACATTACAGCAAGTCACAGAGTAATAAAAGTTTGGAGGGTACCGAAATATTTTAGTAGACACCGATAGTTGTGTGGATGGGACAGGGGGAGTGGTCACTATGTAGATACATTAAAAAAATTAAATTAAATACATTTCTACTTTTCTCTATGTGACGCATTACTTCCCAACACTAAATTTTCATCTAGACCTCTCCAAGTCTGTGTTCTCCTAAAATAATTTCTATGGGAAGCAGCAGCCAGGCAGTAATACAGGCCCAAGGTGACCTCATTACTGGAATTTGTTCCAGCTGTCATTAGAAATCACACACTGTGTCACTCAAAATGGGAAGCAAATAAGAGGCACTGACACCCAGCACCAGTGAACAGACACAGAGGATTTTCATGACACATAACCCTCCAGCCAGAAGACACCAGTAATATCATATACCAGAAAAGTCTGCCCCCTATATCAAGCTTTACTTGGATTGCGATGTTAAGAGCTGAATCACGATTAGGAAGCTAGATTAAAGAACAGTGTCTAGATTTTCAAAGCAGCACAACCAGACCCAATGTTGACCTATCCTTGATAAGTACAAGCGCATATTCAGCAAACCCTAAAGCCACTTTTTATGCAGTGTCACTACCATGAAGTTGTACAGTATTCCCAATATTCCAAAAGGAAAATCAACCAACATTTACTCCTGATTCTAGGTCTTCCCATGTTTGTTAAGGAAGAATACAAAGAGTACAGCTGTACAATTATAGATATCTTTTTTGTTTGTCCTTGACTATGGATTATACAAATGCAGAATATTTCAGAATGTATTATGTACAGTATACCTGTATGTTATACAGTATATATACAGTGTCTTGCAAAAGTATTCACTCCCTTACACTTCCCTTGATGGATAATGTGGTATACATACTGTATAAGTCAATATTCTTAAACTTAAACTTAAACACTTTTGCAAGACATAATGTGTAGATATATCTTTGCTGCTGTGGAAATAGAACTAACAGGAGTTACTCTAATTGTTTCAGTCATATTCATACACACAAATGCAACTGTCAAAACTGAATCACAGAAGTATGAAAGCTGCATGTCATTACTGATATGATTATTTCTTATTTCTATTTCGACAAACTGAATAGATCTGATGACCTTAAAGAAACATTAACAGAAATTAGAATTGTTTCATGAATTACTATAGTTAGCTCATGATACACCATTTTTATTTTACAGTTTGTTCTTTTTTAAAAGGGCCGTTTGTGCTGCAATCATAAAAACTTGGCAACAAAAAAAAATGCCCAGCACGATCTTTCACCCCATCTTTGCTCCACCTTCCACAATCCCAGTATTAGGAACTACCCTAGAAATCATTCATTGATCACAGATTATTAAAGGCAAATTGACCATTTCCTCTCTATTCATTTTTTACACTTCCGTAAACTCAATATTCTAACAGCTTTTAATGTATGTGCCAGTTCGGGGTTTCAACAGTGTGTTTGCAAAGTGCGGAGGTGGGTATGAATTTAAACGTTTGGCATTATAATTATAATAATAATTTTTATCTTCATATCTGTTAGCACCCCTACAGTGAAATGTTATAGTGCCACCTAATTAGGTTGAAGCATTCTTAAATGCATCAGTATTTTTTATTTTTGCATTTACCAGTCAATTTTGAGGATTACTGTATATATATTAAAAAGTCCTTCAAAACAAAGCACAAAGCAAAGCAACACCTAATTCTCTGGGGATAGGTCTAAGGATTCTTCAACTATCCAGGTTTGTAAACTCAAAGTGGAAATTTGAGAAAATAAAAATTAAAAGCAATTAAAAGCAAGTCTACTTTTTGTCTAAAGTCTACCAGGCCCAAAATCATATTGTCTGTATAAAGAATGACAGAGGGCAGATATAGCAAAAATGTCTATTAAAGCAAGATAGCATACAGTTACTGTAAGTGCCACTTTTGGTGTGACATAACTTCATAACTTACAGTATGACAGAAATTTCTATTACTTTCTTTTTTGTCCTCATTTATTGATGGATGTGGTCCCCATGGTTCTGAACACAGCAACTTCCCAAGCAGAAAGAAAGAAAAATAAATACAATGAGGTAAAATGATATGTGACAGGCATTAAACATATCCCAGCGTGATGTGTCACTACAGTCTACATCCTGCAGAAATGTAATGAAGATGAAAGCCATAGAGATGCTTCTTCATGTGGTTTTATTGCCACTTCCTAAAACAAACTTCCTACCATGAATACACACTGGGAAAGAAGCTACTGTACAATTAAACAGTTAAAATATGCATATGGTATTATTCGAAACAAGATGTTCATTTACAAGCCCGTTTAGTATTCTCAGACAAAAGGAGCCCACTACAAATAATGGGTGCACACACACAAACTGATACAAGTGCACTCTCAATGAATCTCAAAAAAGCAACAGAATTAATGCACTTAGTCAAATGCAGATACTAGCTCACACAAACGGCAGCAGACACAAAATACATATTTTATTGAATCACAAATTATTTGCAGAAATACATTTGGAAAAGATTCTGTATTATACGGCAAATCTTTTGGTGGCTGTGTTCAGGAAACCTCTATTTTCATCATTTTTATAGCCTTTGAGACCCCTTAGTAAGAAGCATCTATGTATTGTACTTTTTCTTTTCTTATGGCATGTGCCTGACAGTTAAGAAAGAAATGATGACATTCACTTTTATCTGTACTTTCTAGTTTTGCATTATAATTTCCTCTGTACAAAGGCAAAGCAACCATGAATCAACAGTAACAAGATACAAAATTCACCTTGGATACTTCACTGTATTGGGACAATCTACCTGGCTTATTCAGACACAATTTCCTTATTGATACTGAAAAAGTTCAAAACAGGTTCATAGCAAAGTAGCAATGCGCTTCATTTTGCGCTTCATCATGTATGGCTTAGAATCGATTCTAGGTTTTGTGTAGCTGATTAATGGGTCACTGGTCACTTTAGTTTAAAATGAAAAAAAATGAAAATCAACACAACAAGGGGCATGAGTAATTATTTAGCAAGCTCCTAGCCTTGGACTTTCAGAACAATCAGAGCCCTTTCCTTTTCATGTAGCTTTATTTTTTCTACCTCAGGTACTTTTGTTTGCTTAACTACCACCTTTTTTTCTGTATCTGTTGATTGTGATCTTCACTCCATTATCCATTAACACTGACATTTCTTGCAATTTTTTTTTTGCAATTTCTATCACAGCATATCCTTCCTTGTGAAGCATAATTAGAGGCCATTATATTTTATCTCCCTCCTTGGAGCCATGGTGACTCACATTCTGTACTCTGCTCTGCCTTCTTTCATCAAAATGCCTTTCTCGGACTTTTATATGATTCTTCTCACTCAGTTGACAGTCTTAAAGTTGATTAGTTTAAAGGGGGATGTTACCGATTTAATTGCAGATACCGGTAACAGATTTAAAATTCAGGTAAAATACATATAAAGCCATTTTTTATAATGTTTCATTTCTTTCAATCAGCGTATCCCCATCCACTGCACTGTGCTGGAGCCTTTAGTTTCTCCTTCACAGGATGATAATAAATAAACATTTATTTACACCGACTGTAAATGTCTTGAACAGATTTCCCACAAATGTTGGCAAAGCTACACTACTTACATTCGGGGGATTAGGATTTTACAGATATATTCATGGTTTATCTTCTTTGTGATGGGCTAAAGATGACCTTGGACCTCCATTTAATATGATGATAACGTCTGTTGGCGGGGTTTTTTTTTTTTTTATAAAATTGCTATTCTCACCACAAGGCCAGAGGTGCGTTCAGATGGCAGATGCTGCCGTCCTTATTATTAGCTTCCACAAGGGAGAGAAATTTGATTTTTGTGAGCAGCAGACACACAAGAGGGCAAAGGGAGTCCGAGCACGTCGGCGTGTCCCGAGGAAGAGCTTGTACTCTTTTGCGGCTGCTTGGTATTCAAGGCAGCACCCGAGGCAGACCCACTTCCCCTCTTCCCTTCTCCTCTCTGTCGGACAGAGCTTGGCTGCATGACAGGAAGTCACTGGGAGGATGCCACGTCCTAATTTGCTGGAGGTACTCAGCTGCTGTGCCGGGGCCACGCCGCTCAACTCTTGAGCTCGGCTGCCCCGCGGGGAAGCCGGCGTGACTCGATTTGTTGCTGTCAAGGAGAAAGACGCCACGTGGCACGATCAGGGTCTGGCGAGCCCTTGATGGTGAAGTGAAGCTTGTGGCTCTGGCATGCCCTTTTATTTGCATGAATGCGCCGCCAAAAAAAAAAAAAAAAAGCCTGGCCTTTTTTTCCCCTCTCTCCTGGCAGAGAATGTTTAAACGTTCCCGCCATGCGAGTTACAAACCTAAATTTCCCATACTGTCATTCTTGCATGGTAAAACGCAACCATTAATATACATGTCCGAACCCTGGTCACTTTATTAGGACCTGTGCATAAAACTGTGTAATGGCAGGTTGCATTACACTGCAAATGTATCATTTATGTTTATTACTTTCAGACACAGCATTGCTTTTCTTATGTGTGGTTATTCAGACAGGCTGTGTGACAAACAAGCCTTTTTCCCCTTGCTAGTTGTTTGCTGTAAACAATTAATCTGAAACAAACACATTTATTGGATCTATGGTTCAAGCGTGAGACCACTGGCAAATGAACTACATGCACTCTTCTGTCATGTATACAGATTATACAGATTCTCCACCTTTGAGCTGCACACTGCATCAGTCCATCTCAGCCACTTGGACAGAGAAGGCATCAGATACTCCAGAATATTCATGAACAAATAATGCCAGAAAGGGATTTCTAACATAAAGCACCAAGAAGTTGTAATTACTCTTCTTTTAAGAATGCTACATGTCTTAAAGGGGGTTAAATTAAGACTAAAGCCTTAATTGAGAAGTTAATTTTCTAATGTTAATGTTTATAAATGATTTTCAATGCAATCTCATCTTTCCAGTAAGCTCGCTAAGAAGAAAAGTATAGGCATTAAGTGAGCCTCAGCACCAAAGCTCTGTTTAATAATACTTGCATTAAATCACTGTGCGTCTTAACTTCATATGTCAGCATGTGTCACAAGAACATTAAAGCATACTGCATAACACTGCGAAGAATCAATGTACAGCTATAGTGAATTTATTATATAAAATGTATTAAGATATTATATTTTAATTAAAATATAAATCCTATGCCAAAAGTGGTAAAACACTGTTTTTCATGTGTACATCATATTGTGCAGTCTATTATGCTGGCTATACAGTTGTTTGTTTAATATATGATCATAATTACTTCTTAGGCATAAATCTAAAATATTTTTTATTGAGTGGACTTTTTAACATTTCAGTAAGTGTAAAAATATGCTTTAAACCTTAGCTTTTCTTTGACAATATGCATTTATGAAGCATTTATGAACCTGGGAATGTTATCGCCTCATTAAAAAACGAAAGAAATGCTTATTTAATAGGGATATTTAGTTCTGTCTTATCGAAGATCATGTAAACTGTCAAAACATAATTTTCCCACCATATGGAACACGAATGCGCTATAATGACCCATTCTTGTTTGAAACAACTATTGTTCTCATTCTTCAAATGCTTACCAAGGAGAAACAACAATTTTTCAAAATGCAATACAAATATGATAACCTAGAGTATGTACTGTAGCGACACATTATGCTTTCAACATTATAATCATTGAATCTACACGCAATATGTTGCCTTTATGTCAAAATGGCTTCTTTTTAGTCCATATTTTCCATTCGTACTGAGAGCCAGCACTAAAACAACAGCAGCTAAAAATTCTTAAGGCAGTAAAGGAATCTTTGCATGTTTTATAGATAAATGAAAGTTTTTGGCTGCAGAAGAAGAGTGTATAGATGTAGCATTGATAGCCCTGGCAATTTATTTGTGAACATATCTTGGCAGGGCCACCATGCATGCATGCTTTGGTCTGCAGTCAAGAGATGGCAGAGCAGAAGTAAAAAGAGGGAGGAGAAGAGAGTGCCAAAAACAAAACGAGAAAAACTGTGAATCCCCTCCAATCTGCTTCCTAAACTACAGGCAGCTACCACACTCCTTCCCTATCCCTTCCTGGCCTTGAGCCTAGGGGATACGCCACGGTGGATTCAGAAGATCAAACAGCAAATACGAATGTTAAAAACGGGAGCCAAAAACCAGGACCCACTATTTGTTTGATAAACTTTTGGGAGGTGGCAGTTAGAAACGCATTTATTTTATAAATAAGAATGTTAGCATTTAGGCTCCAACAAAAGTCTCTTGGTCCTTTTAAATAATTGAGAACCACCATTTATACTGCAGTTTTTTTGCACTGAAATGCGGTCCTAGTTTTCTAAAAGCTGCTTAAAGGATGCCACAGACTAACCTGTTAAGAAACATAGCCCTCTGGAGCTTGAAAGGCTTCACAACAATAATAATAATAATGCCTTAAATGAACTGTGTGGTGAAAAGGTGCGTACACCCTCTTAGGCATTTATGGTTTAACAGAAACAGTATTTGGATATCTGTGACCTTGACCTAGTCCTCATCAAGTCCAAATAGTAGATACAACTAATTTGACAGATAACACAAAAATTCTACTTTGTTGTTATTTAAAAATATCAGCCAGCATTCAACATCTTTGTGTGAAAACGTAAGTGGATGGATATTTGTACCCACTTGCATCAGCACATGGGTTCCCTCATTGCATTCAACAGATGTTGTGATATATCGGATGTTTTGACTATTTTGTCTCTTGCCCTACATGTTAGCCACAGTATTGTCACTACAACCCTATGCCCAAGCTTCTTTCACAAAATAGGTAGATAAGATTCTAAGATCAATTAACTACTACAGTACCTATTGTATACTGTAACTACGAAATGATCTAGTTGAATGGTCGAATGGTGATTGCAACTGCAGTATATTATCATATAACATATTTCTTAGTTCTGATTTAGGCATTATTTTTTATCCTGGTAGTCTAATATAAATGCATTGTTCTTTTTTACCCCCCCAAAAAATCCTGCTATTGCCCTGTTCTGCTTGAGTCCTTGAGTGACAGGCCTTTAATGTGTGATAGACTTTGAAAATCCCAATTGTTCTCTTTTTTGAGGATGAGCCAATCACCTTTGAGAAGATTTGGGGAGTACAGGTAAAAAATACAAAGGCTTCTTTACCAATGAGTTTATTTTTATTTCTTATAGCACCAAAGCTAAGGTAAACTATTATTTTTTAATAGCATTTTCACTGGTGGAACTGCACGCTGGATGCAATTATAAATAAGTCAATGTTCTAACGTGTTTGAAGCTAGGGTCTACTTCAATCATCAGCAATACACAAAAAACATATCCCCCTTGTTTAATATTCTTTAATTCAATAAAACAATATAAAAATTAATTAAAGTCTGTGTCACTTTCAGTGCTTACTGCAACAATAAAATCTCTACTTGTCCAGCATAAAAAACAAGTCTTGCCGATTACTGGCATAAGGTAATTTTAATGTAGCTCATTTTTTTAATTAGATCCTAATGCTGCCAACCATCATGCTGTAATGCCACCTAATCTAAGTGATGTATATATAATGTGGGTTTTTCTGAACAGATATTGACAGTAGACGATATAGATGCATGTGTGGTATTTAGTTCAGTTAAAAAAAACCTAACATTTACTAAGCTGAGGTTCTTTTATTTGCCAATGTGGTTGCTGTACCAGTTAAAACAAATCAGACTTCCTCTTGTAAATACAGAACATTGTTGGGGGCAGTCATAGAACTGAACCCATTAATTTTCTATATTAGCTTCCTGGGATGGTGTCACAAAATGTCATAAAAAATAAAATAAAATTGGCTATTGCAAAATGTCATTTACTGCAACCCATTTTGTTATCGGGTTTGAAGACTGACAGAATATAAAAGAGAAAAGTTTATATAAACTTTTAATTAACAAGGAGTTTAAACTTATACGTTTTCACTTATTGTATGTTCTTTGCTGTTAACAAGAAAAAATTGTCCAAAGAGAAAGGGAATCCAATTTCAGTGAAAGGTGTTCTAGTTATCAGCAAGTAAAAGGACATGCTCAAGCTATTTACACTTCAAGGTGCTAATGCAACACTTCCTAAATCATATTACTGAAAGGAGGTATTTGTCTCCAATGTGTTGACAAGGCGCCTGTTATGCGAAATAGCATAATAATAAGCCTCTTTACCAAATATTCTACCCTTTATACAGGTAATTACATGGCTTAGTTTCTTAAAACCATGTGTCACAAACTAGGTGCTGAGATGCAAATGTACTGTAAGGTACCTTGCAAAGTATTAACCCCCTTCTAATAATATCCTGATTTGATACATTGCACACGTTGCACACATTTTTTGAAAGTGAATATTTGTTGTCAGAGCTGGAATGGTCAGATGGAATACTGTAAAAAAAAATTAGATTCTGTCAATCACAGTCTCTAAAGATTTGGGTGGGGAACTCCACAGATGTGGTGCTGCCTCACCTGTTGTTTGGAGCCTGATCTTCAGTAGGGTGAGAACACCTGAATCAGCAGAACTCAGCAGATTCTGGGACAAAAATATCTTTACATTTGACGTTTCTTAATCTAGGGGGTACGAAGTATTATATATCCGTCCTTCGGATGAGACGTAAAACCGAGGTCCTGACTCTCTGTGGTCATTAAAAATCCCAGGGCGTTTCTCGAAAAGAATAGGGGTGTAACCCTGGTGTCCTGGCCAAATTTCCCATTGGCCCTTACCAATCATGGCCTCCTAATAACCCCCCCTCTATGAATTGGCTTCATTACTCTGCTCTCCTCCCCACTGATAGCTGATGTGTGGTGAGTGTTCTGGCACACTATGGCTGCTGTCGCATCATCCAGGTGGATGCTGCACATTGGTGGTGGTGGAGAGGAGTCCCTATTACCTGTAAAGCGCTTTGAGTGGAATGTCCAGAAAAGCGCTATAGTGTAAGCAATTATTATTATTTTTATTATTATTTTTATTATTATTATTATTATTATTATTATTATTATATAAAAGATTCTAGATTGAATAATATAATAACAGAGGTATATACTGTACAATAGCACAGTAGTTAGCAGTGCTGCCTTGCAGTACTGGGGCTCTGGGTTCAGTGTGCAGTTTGTATGTTCTCCCCACATTTGTGTAGGTTACTTCTGACTGCTCCAGTTTCCTCCCACAGTCTAAAGACATAGTGTACTAGCAGGTTTATTGGCCAATGGGAAAATTGGTCCGGGTGTCAGTGTGTGTGTTTGTGTCTGAGAGTGTCCTGTGATGGACTGGCATCCCGTCCAGGCTGTATCTTTTTGCTTGCCAGATGGGCTCTAGGTCCCCTGTGACTCTAAATTGGACAAAGTGGTTAGGAAATGGATAGTGTAGTTCCTGAGGGCAATGACTTGTTCACATACGGTATGCAGGCTGGAGTTTGTACCCCAAATTATTTAAATAATATCTTAAGAAGCTTTGATCTTATGCATGGATGTTTGTAAACTGGATGTTTGTAACTCTGACAATGTATCACTGAGATTTTCTATTTACCACATACCATAGTTATTTTGCTATGGAACATGCAGATTCCGGACAGTAACTGGGCCATCAAAAAACTACTGAAAAAATCATTTACAGTCTCGATCCAGCTTAGCATGAGTAACACGAGTTACCCATCCCTGGTGTAGGTTTTCTCCAGTGTTAAAATTTCTTCCCATCTCTCAGGGAAAACCTTGCTAACAAGATTGAATGCTGTCTCTCAGTGGCCCATTTGTGTGGGTGGCCTGCATTCAGCTTGTATCCATCCTTTCACCGGTTTTGCATAAGCCTGCTTAAGGACAGACGGTATTAGGCATCTACTGTATTTTGCAAAACCATGCTTCCTTTGGAAATATACGTTATGGACAGACTGCTATGACCCTTACTAGAAATAATCAGCTTTCTAATAATGGATGGATGAAATCTGCGGTTTTGGTCTCGCTGTGTCTTTTTCACCTTAATCAATTCCTTTTTCATTTTATGAAAATTTGACATTTTGCATTGAATGTACATCGGAAACCTGATGCCAGAAATTGATATGTACTGTACCAGACTGAGACTGCAATGCATTTCTATCACATCCGCAATCTGATGAAATCTGTCATGGCATTTCTCCTCTTATTCTCATCAATGACACAAACAGATTCTTCCCACTTGTAAAACAGCTATTTTTACTTTTACCAGGACAAAGCCTTGAGTTGATTGTGTCCAATACTGGAAAGGCTGCTTAAGGTTTTGCACTAAATTTAACAAATTGTATCCATCTATTTGTGCATATTAAACACTGTACAGATTACAGAAGAGAATGATTACAGAGATACTGTTGTCTTTCTACTGCTTAGGCAGGGCTAGTTGCATTCTTAAAAGTGGTCCTAATTTTGTAATATATTATAAGTGGCCTAGGAAACATATTAGATAAGCATGTTTCCTCAGTTTTCCCTGTTCAATGTGGTACCAGATGGAAAAAAAAGTCAAGGCTGTTCTTAAAAATTGTGGCTGTTATCATACTCCTCCATTTTAAATGAGACTGGAATCTTTTCTTTAGACGTTTAAAATCATGTTCCAATTGAGGAAAACACTCAGATTAGCAATTATCTCCAGAAACCACCGCAATTCTGCTTCGTGACACTGTACAGTGGGATGAAGGCAACAGACAATTGTGCTTTGCAGGCCTAAAGCACTTAACTCATTGAAGGATTTGCACATGGAAACAAACTTGCCTCCTTCAGCTTCATCAGAGCACCCCCGAGGTTTGGGCTTTTAGGGTGCAGTGGCTTGGGGAATAGAGCCAGCTTCTCAAGATAGCACTGGCAGCCATCTTACATACGGTAGACTCTTTTCCACTGCAGTTTGCAGAAAACACAAAGGGATACGCTTCACAGCTTTTAAAGACCACCATTACTTTGAACATAATACTAAAAGGGAAAACCTCTGAAAAAAATGAGGAATATTTGTTATTTATCTTAATATCAGGGGCTGAAAAAAAAGCTTTCTTTATATCGTTTGGATATTTCAAATTAATTTAAATCCTTCACATTATTTTGCAAGATAATTAATTGTTTTACTGCAGGTTTAGGAAATGGAAAGATGGAAATACTAATTGTGCGGATACCATAAAGCACTGTAAAAATGTTTCTGCTTTCAAAAGCACACTTTTTGAGCCCAAAAAGTTTTTTTTTTCATGTCACCCCTTTCTACAGGGTAGTTCTACTATAGCCATTTGAACAATTCACATATCGTTTGGTAACAGTCCAATGGTAAGATGTTCAATCCATTTAGGCTCATCCACTGTCAGCACACAGTTTGCCGTGGGCCAGCACCTGATAGTTCCTTCAATGACCCTTGTTTTCCAGAATTTTCAATCTCACTGGATAAAGCGTTTCAGACAGAAAACAGTCTTGAATTGTGCCCTTGGATGTGTGCCTGACCTCATCTCTCTGCACGGTGATATTTAAAAATACCTCCAGAAAGCTGGATCATCCCTCAATCCCCCCGGGAACTGGTTTTTGCTGTTAAAACCTTTCCTTTTCTTATCCACAAAACCAGCAGATACTGTAAGTTGCAGTTTAATGTAAGGAAAGTATCTACATTTTGTTTTCCATTTTTGTAGTACTCAGTTTGAAGTCACCCTGAAGCCTAAACGTCAGTAACAATGGTACTGTACATGTTTCTCTGTGTGGGCGCATGCTAGAGCCCTTTCTAACAGGAACAGAATGAAAGCTCTACCTACAGCCATTTCTCTATCCAACCCACATGTACAACTTCAATATGACCTATGAAGGAATCAGCCTAAAAACAAACTTATTTTTTTCCAAAATGGGAAGAAGTGTGGAATGTTTTCAAATACTGCAACATGCTACATTAAGCTTGTGGTGCATTAAGCCGATTGTGTAGGTCTCCTGCAACTAATCAATAGATACTGCACTTGTACAGTATTTAAACAAAAGAAAGCGGAAGAGAGATTCTCTCTTTGCTAGCCCCCTAAATATATAAGCAGTCAAAACATTAAGGATTAAGGATAGCCTCGTCAGGATTGTGCTTTTTTCTATTTTGTTTTTCAATTCAGTTGGTAACTTTATCAGTAGCTGAATGTTGATACTCTGGAATGTTGATACTCTATTTATGACGCTACTAAATAAGAGACTTGCATGACTTTAATTTTCTCACATTCCATAGTGTCCCACTTTTGCCATTTCTAGATTGGGCAAATACCAGCAGTAACTATATCAACATAGAACCTATTATTACACGTGGAAACCGAAGCAAATGTTCTTTAATTTAATTAAACTTAAGGTTTTAAAAGCTCATAAAGTATTTAGAACAGCACACCATCAACCAAAAACCTACCTCCTACTACACTACACATTTATTTTGCTTCACCTACAGTATCAGATCCAAAGTAAAAATTCAATTATGCTTTCATAATTTCCCACCAACATTATAACTTTAAGAAAATGAGGGAAAAGTGGTTCTCAGCCTTTTTCTGAAACACGACACATGGACAGAACCAAATTTAGAAAGGTTGGCAACATAATCTAATGTAAATGAAATTTAAAAGCATAGAAAGGCCATCTGGGGCTTTTCAAAGACCACTACAATGCGACCATGACACCACCAGTTCTACAAATAGCATGTATTCATATTCCTTAGTTTGTGGGGTCTATGATTATTTACTATTTCTAAAGTCCACTCACTGAAACCTCACAGTGGGTGAAAATAGACTGAAGATATTCTCTTTTAGATTTAGAACAAGATGCCATCTGGCTTTGTAAAAAAAAATTACAATGTGCAGACATCACTACACTCTCTCTTTGTCACAAAAATTAGCATCTTTGTGGGGACAGTTTTTCAAACATTTTGAGTCCACACGGAGAGTAATACACACACAATCTGCCAGGTATCACCAACAGAATATAAATAGTCCTGTCCAGTCATGTCTGAAATGCAAGCAGAGTGTGTTCAGACCGGGGACAAGAATTTATGACGTAGCTACTGTACATATCATCTGTGAAATTGTTCATGACAATGGGACATACAGTAGGAGCTTGAAAGCCCTAACATGCATTAGGTGACAAAGGCATCAGCAATTCATGTTCCTGAGAACTACCTGGTACATTCCCTGATCTCCCAGAAAGTGAGTGCTCAAATATGGCTTAAAAGGAAACAGACATGAATTTACTGGTTTCGCCTAACATTACTTGCAGCTCATAGTCTTCATGACAAAACCATCTCCTTTGTAAGCAAGATGAGGCTTTGGCATCAAGCTGTTTCTTCCAGTTTTATGCAGGCTCAGGATCAGGTGTCATTTATCCACCCTTGCTGGGAAAATAAAGATAAAAAGCTATCATGCCCATGAATTAGGTAGAGTTACTCCCTGAATCCTGAAGGCACGAGGCAGTTGTGCTAACCACTGTACTGTACCACCCAATCTGTTTAACACGTAGCATTCATCACACATAAGGCTCAGTTTAGTTCATAGCTTATTATAAAAACAGTCCTCACGGATAAAAAAAAGTTTATTTTCTTCTCCAAGAAGAAAACGTTAGCTTCTAAAATGTAGTGCTTTGTTTTTTTTTTTTGTTTTTTTTTTAGAATTTTAAGAAATTAAAGAATACAGGCAGTTTAAGTGACGTGCAAAAAGAAATTATGAATCCCAAACTGTTTTACTCAATCTATAAAACGACCCTGGAAAAAAAAATATTAATTATACTCAAAAGAAAACTACAAAAGCAAACAGAGCTTTGAAGATAGAAAGCCCTAAATGTCATCTGCTTGCTTTGAAGTTTACTCGGCTGCCTTTGTTTCTCAGTCATAATACATGAAACACTACAGAGCAGGCAGCTCTATTTTCCAAGGGACATTTTACATCTATGCCATTAACAGGAAACATAAACTTACATTTTGGCCCTACTTAAAATTGTTTTAATCTTTGGTCACATATATTTGATACCGTTGACAAATACACACAACCATTAAATGCTTTTATTAACAGGATGAATGAAATTGAAAAATTATTTAAATTGATTAACTTGAATTAGAAAATTGCTTTTTTATCTAAAGCTAAAGTACTGTACCTTTCATTTTAAAGTCAAATGGACGAGTGTTTTTTTTTCTAATACTAGTGCTTTAATCGAGAAGAAATATGTGATGCAGTATACTATAAGGAGCAAAAGAGTCCTAAAATGGTTCCTCATATTGCTGTGAACTGAAAAATACTGTCTTAATCAGATGGCAATAGGCTGAAACATTTTGAATCCTAACATCTACAGTTAAATAATACAGTATATTTCGTACTGGCCTTGGTCTTGGTTTAATGTGCCTCGTGGAATTGATCTACTTCTGATTAACCAATGGGTTTGATTTTTGTTTTCAATGAAGTCTGAGCAGAACATAGTGCATACGGATATTGAAATACCCCCCACTTTATCTTGGATGAGTGCAAAGTATCCTATAGCACTGCAGTCTGCCTTTCTTCCACAGCTGAGGGGATCCTTCCACAAGCCTGGAATTTGGCAACATCACTCATTACATAGCATCTTGTATAAACTATAGCATCCAAAACATGTGCAGGACACCTTGTCAGTTGCAAAGGGCATAATACAAGACCCCATCTCAAGTCTTTGAAAAATGATGACGAAAACCATGTGTGTTTTATGAGTTTTCTTGTGTTAACTTTAGAAAAACTGTGTTATCTTTGACTCATGTGTTCTGCTTATTCATGGACTGAAAACATCATCTGGGCCAGCTAAAATAAATTGTACATTAAAGGCACGGTATTATTTGAGCTTCTGTGGGTATAATCGGTTTGGCCACTTTGCCTGGTAGTGGTATGAAAAACCTGGATTTCTGACACATCTGTGCTTTATTTTCGGGAAGGATGTCTTGTCTTTAAAAAAATACCTTCTCTACTTAATTCATTTGCCTCTCACAATAATCAGCATCAACTGCTGGATTCAACAAAAGAAAGGGCTAAATTATTCACTGATGTATAAACTATTGGCTGTTACTGGTTCATCAAAACACTGTTTTCCTTGACTGTATGTTCTCTCACCATCTTACTTGGCAAAGTGCACTTTCAAACTGAAACTACCTTTGATAGCCATGGGTTGAACACAGTTGCAGTCCTTCTACAGTTCCCTTTATGCAGTTTTATTTCTTAATGTACAGTTAAGGAAGACTGCATAACATATATGGCCTGTGAAGACTGTAAATACTCTAAAATACAGACAAAATGCAACATGCAGTAAACAAGTGTTACTGTTACAGCATGTCAAAATCATAACACTGAATACAATCTGGTGATTCCTGATCTACCATTATCTTTGGATTGTGTTAAGTAATGCATAAGAGAAAATCTCATTTATTTTTCCACTTTAACTTTAAACATAGGCATGGAGGAGTGCCAATGCAAAATTAATGTAAATGCTGAATGCCAAGTAATTGAGTTTGAAGGCATTTCCTGGGAATAAAAAGTTACTAATTGCATTTTTTAACACATCTCAAATTCAAAATTGAAATGCATGTGACAAGTGTTTCATTTTTTTTGCATTACACTTGCAAATTTCAAGTGAATTAATGCAGTTTAGTATTCACTATCTTATTGGTAAATGATTTTTTGTCATATTTCTAACTATGAAGGGCACTGCATGTGCAGAGGGGGGTGGATACTGTAGATAAAGATAAGATCATTTTATTAGCCATATACAATTTCTTGCAATATGAATTTGTCTTTTCGCATACCCCAGCTTGCTCTCCATGAGACACACAGGTGTCAGCCATTTATACAGCACCCCTGGAGCAGTTGGGGTTAAGGGCCTTGCTCAGGGACCCAACTGAGTAGGATTCCTCTCCCAGCCACGGGATTTGAACCGGCAACCTTCCAGCCACAGGCGCAGATCCTTAGCCACAGTGCCACCTCTCCGCCTGCTTCCAGATACCACCTCAGGAAAGCCATCAAAATAGCTAAATACAACTATAGAGTGAAATGAGAGTCATATTATCACGGCTGCAACACACGGAATATGTGGAGTGGTATACGCACCATTACAGACTGCAAGACGCAATCCAGCTATATAGATGGAGGAAGTAGGTTGTACTGTACAGTATATGAATCAAGCTGAACTTGTCTTTTTTAAATAAAAAAAAACATTTCTGGAGAGAGGCTAATTTGAACTTTAGGAAATCATTCCAAATTGACCTTCACCATGGAAATAAGTGCTTGAACAAATAATCATGGAAAAAAGGCAAGTAAGGGTGTTAATTTTGTTTACATTTTGTTATATGAAAAATATAAAGCTCACATTTTCATTTATTTTTGTTTTTGCTTTGTTTCTTAATTTCTTACCATTCATTCAAAATGAATGTGGAAGCATAAACCTGGCATTATGTGAGGCAGAACACAAGCTTTTAGGTTACCAGCAAACAAGTTTATCTAAGATGAGATAAGATGCTCAATAAGTACCTTTTTCACTTCCCTAGCTCACTAGTATCATTAAATATTTCGACACCTCCCTCCCTGATAAAACATATCCCTGATAAAATTTGCCATGGAAACAAAGGTTATCTCCTTCTACTTATACAGTATTCCACTGTTTTTTCAATCAAACCCTGTGATGCTTATCTGTAACTGTTAAGTACAACAAAATACTTTTTTAAATGTGATTATGTTTACATAATATACTTGTTTTGCTCTGTACTGCAATGTCCTTTTTACAAGATTTTATGAGATCTGGATGTTAACAAAATCAATTGTTCCAATGGAACTTTAAAGAGAGCCACATGCATGCACCAACACCAAAATCATTTTCTTAAATTCACTCCTAACACTAGTTATCTTCTTATTCTTTATACAGGTAGTTCTCGATGTACACACTCACTGTAATTTACACTTTTTTGGGTTAAAGCGTCTCAAAAATACTGTATCTTAATGTAGGACAAATAATTTCTCACTATAACACAGTTTGCCACAGCTGGCAATAGGCAACCTGACAGAGTATGTGACACAATACATGCATAACCCTTTTGATTTGGATGAATAATGTCTCTTGGGTAACACAGGCAGCTGGACAGTCTGTTTCAGTGTTCTTCCAGCCCCTGTCACCTAACACTTACTTAACAAATCTGTAACATTTCTTTATTGTCGTACTCTTTACCTTATGCTTATAAATATAAAATGAAATCAATATAACCCTAAACACAGTAATCATCTTAATGCAAAGAATTTCTAACTAATATTTATTTTCAAGTTAATTAAAAAGTATTTGGTGGATCCTATAATGTGATACATTTTGAACTCAAGATTGTTTCATTGAACTTGAGAACACAATAAATTAATGCAGTAGAAGGAGTATGATACAAGTTATTTTCCTTAACACATTATTGCAGTTAATGAAGCTTTTAATAGCAAAATCATGAAGGGGACAGTTTTGTTTTCAATAAATACACTGAATTAAACAATCAACAATTAATAATCTGCAAAAGCCATAAATAATGGAAATATTATAATGTTACATACAGTATAATGTTATGTTATGGTTTTGATAAACATTCACAAACATTTTTAATTTAGGGTTTTAAACTTCTCATTGGGCGTGGAACCTATAATGCATTTCCTCATTTCCTTCCATTCTCATAGGGAATTAGTTTCTCATTCATGGCGTTTTAAATCACGTGGCATTTTCAGGAAATTAAAAAGTACCTGCACATATTCTTCTATTTAAAGGACATCCAGTATGGGCATACAGTAATGTACCTAACGCATGTACAGTTTCACAACACTACCGTGTGTTCCTTGTGAGCTGAAAACTCTCATTCTGACCTCTGCATGTCAATAAACTCTATCTTCCTTGTCTTCAGTCTAATGCTGCTTATTGAGCACACTCCCAAAGCAAAAGCTTAATTCTATGACAACCTGTTGATATTGCAGCTATTCCAGTCTCACTAATTGTCTTCAGCTGTGAGCTTACTATTTAGAACTATGATAATGAACAATTTCTGTGCAACTGGAGATTAATTTCATAATACAAAGCCCTTTATTACTCCGTTTTTTTTTTAGCGAATTGGGATTAAAGCTTTTAGTCAAGAAAACTGCATAGACGATAAGACATTTCACTCGGGGTGAGAACTGCTATTAGGAAGTTTAATTGTGGCTTCCCTTTACAAGCACCACCACAAGCTCTGCAACCCTGCAACCACGCAAGGGGAAAACAAAAACGGTAGCTGAGAAAGAAAGTCGCAGAGAGTTCCTCCCAATCTAAAGTATGGGTGACCCCTGGAATGAGATGCAGTGTCTGGACTGAAGTGACAGAGCCTCTGAAAAAATCTCCAGATCTCAATTCCACTCTGCACCTGTGGGACCCACTCGACAGGAGGAGAGACAGATGTCTGCAAAAGCCTCTTATCGAAAAGCAGAACATGCGGTTCTCCCAGAGATTTAAATTCAGCCAAAGTGACAAAAAGGGCGCTTGTGTAATTACAAACAAAAAAAAAAGTGTTACTATGTTAAGTTTCCTTAGTTGCAAAGATTCCTAGCTACAGGTATTCTCAGCTCTTCTCTACTATTGAACATACACCTACAACTCTGGAAATGATAATCAACCTGTTATGATTAGAATCCAGTATTGCTTTGCTTTTATGCGGATATACATTCAAAGCAAATGTGTATATTTACTATAGAAATAGTGCAATGGGTCTTTATGTTACAGTGTGTATAGTCTGTACACAAAACGTAAGGGTTCATATAAAATATATTTTGCATTTTTTAGTGCTCAATATTTAAATAAGATGCATTTTCATGCATGTTTATTTTTTATTGATTGCTGTTGGCTTTAGAAATCTTTTTATTTGCCTTCTTTCTTCTGCTAAGCCTTAGCATCTTCAGTCTTGATTTGTCCCTTAAAAAACTACATTAAAATATTCATGGCTGCATTCCATAAATACCTTGGAGAAAGATGAACAGATAGATGCACAGATTGACAGATCTTTTTAAGGTCTACAGCTAAAATACAAGGTCCACATGGAAAGATAAACCGACTGAGTATTATGTAGATCGATATGTACGTATTTTAGCCAGACAGGGAAATGACATTTATATGCAGCACTAATCTTTATGTGCAAATCTGAGCTTGTCCACTTGTCCATGTTCAGACACGTATGTCAGGTGGCTATTAATTTGTTTTCACAAATTCTGAAGTCCAAATTATTTAGTGATGAGAAAGGTCCTTAGTTAGTAATTGTGTTGTTTTATGAATGTAAAACAAGTATGTGACAGAAATTGAATACAGTTTGGTTATTACAAACTCCAGGACATGTATTGTCATTTTATTAAGTCACAATCTAGACCAGGAAGTTAAGAAGGGACTTCCACTAAATAACAGCCAGCTTTTCTTAACCTACAGTATCACCTGCAATAATAGTCCTTATAAAGTGGGGGGTAGTCTCAATTCCCTAAAAAAAAGTGTGTGTGCCCATGCAGAGTGAGATTTTTATGTTGAGAGTAAGAATATCCCAATATTTAGCCATGGCAATGGTTAGCAGGTCCAGGGCATTGGCACACCTCAGTTTCTGCCCTGTGTGCCTTGAACACTTGTTTTTACGTGACTGAGTCTAAGTTTATTGACAGGTGTTATATCAAGTCACAGTGACGAAGCATACCAGTTACGTACTTCACTGCTGCTATAACATAATTTGATGCATACAGTATGGCCTGGGGTAAATTGTGGGAGCCCGTGGAACATGCATGAGCTCCACAGCCCAGATGTCGTGATTGCAAACGAGGGTCTTGTCATTAGCTGACTTTTATTAGGATGCCCCAGGGAAAAGACTGGGATGACTTGGACTGGGAACTCTCCGCAAAACTGCAACTACTGCCAATTGCCAATTGCCTTCAAGCTTATATTGATGTCAGTGAGGGATGCACCAGTCCTCTGACCGGTGCTAACTCTCTAGTGGGACACTGCAGTCCAGAGGATGTACATGTATAATACTGATGGGCGTGGCGTGGAGCTTGCCTGCCTATTCTCAGTTCCTGGGGCAACGCAGGAGTCTGCTGTAAGATATGATGTTAAGACTGGCAACTTCAAAACAGGTGGGCATTGAATGGAGCAAAAATGTAAAATGTTATCTAAAAAAGGAGAATCACAACATTCCTTTAAGAGTTGGGACAGTAAAACAATCTCTGCACAGCAGAGTCACCCACAGTGAAAGCTACACATTCTCCCTTCTTTACCATTTCACACAAAGGTATAAATGTCAGCAGTCGTGCTTTTTCTGCAGCAGCTAGGAATTCTGCTGATCAGTAACTTGCTCAAAGGTGGGCATTGTCAATTTGCATCATCTCCATGATGGTTATATGGTCACAGCAGTGTAACTCCCCTCCTCCTGCAACCATTGTCTCCATCCATACCCCCTACAGTACACCAGTTACTGTTTGTCTAGTCAAAATATTTCTAAATGTAGACACACATTAGCCATGCATTGAGCAACCTTGTATCAGGGACAGTTGTCTGATGTTCTCCTGGGTTTCCTCTAAAGGCTTTGGCAAAGAACTTCCAAACTTTCATCATATCTTGACATTTTTCCAGCATTACTGTCATTCTAAACACCTAATGATAAGGTCCCTTAAGCCCCAGTGTGTTCCAGTACTTTAACAGCAGCAAAAAAAAGTGACCTATTAAAATGCATGTAAAATGAATGTTTTCGTTTGTGTGTGTGTGATATTAACATTACCTGGGAAACAAATTTACTTACTTAACTAAGCATCAAAATTCAAAGGTTAAAGAAGTGTTACTCATGCATGAAGTGATAGAATAAATACAGACATTTGTCTTGCTGTGTCTCCAAAGAGAAACTATTGACAAGAGATCCCCATTCGCACTGAGGGCTGTCACGTTAGATTAGCTCATCAGGTAATGGAAACAGAGCCTCTGATGCTCTGAGGTCTCTCTGCATGGAGCCATGAGATGGAGTTCCAAGTGACTATATTATCTCAGGCAGCAGGAATTAATTACTATGGGAGTGACTTCTGCAGACTGCTTCATTGTTGAACATGCTCAACTTTACCTTACTAACAAAACCACATGGCAGTACAACTACTGGGTGCATTCAAGTCTTGAGAGTCAAAGAGTAATTCTCGATATAGAAAATTACGATATAGGGAAACCCAAAGGAGCTGAAAAACATTACATGAATGGTGTTCATATACTGTAGAAATACATTAAAACACCATACAGTAGGTTAATTAACCAAAAATAAAAGATCTTAAGACAAACATCCTCTCCCAAGTATTTACCACAAACAGTGAACATTAATTCTATGCGTTATTACCAGCAATCTATTTTAATGATGAATTGGTAATACAAAACAAAGTGCATTTTTATTAAGACTTGTTTATCTTGCAACTATTGTGATAGATGGAAATTAATGCTCTCAGTTTTTCCAAAGGTTTCCAGTTGTTCATTAATGTAATAGCTTTGAGCCCAGAAAAAATGATGCTTATACTTGCAGAGAAAATACAACTGATGGGAGTCATGAGTGAAACTACCCCTTGGCTAAATAATGTGATGTGGTCGGAAATGAAGACTGTGCTCACTATAGAGTTCACTCATCCAAAGAAAGCATCCAGGGATGATTTATAGTATGAATGGAAGTCTACTTGCAGGTTTTGAATGTCTAACTCATTTAAAAAATATATAAGAACTCAAATAAGTAGAAGACAGTTGGATCAAATGGTTTGTAAACTCCATCCATCCTTCCATTTTCTCACTGTTTCTTCAATTCAGAGTGATGGGGGAGCAGAAGCCTATCCCTGCAAACAACAGGTGTGAGGCAGGGTATGTCTTGTAAGCCGCTGTATACAGTTTATTATATATTACCCACAATAACCATGGTAAAAATAAAAAAAAACTTAAGAAATAGCAAAGGCGAGTTTGTCAAAAGAAGGCAATTTAATTTCAAACAAAAATGTTCAACTTTTCTTTTTGTATATTTTTACAAATGTGGAACACTTTGCGCTGCACACTTACAGTACGCTAGTAGCTCTACAGTGGATATACTGTACAGTATAGACATATCTAGTTTTAAATCAGGTCTAACAAACCATGCTAGAAGCAGACGGTAGCAAAATACAGCAGTTTTTTTTTTTAGGATAAACCATTGAGAATACTTTCTGCTATGAGACAAAGTGAAATCCCAACGGCACCAGCAAAACTAAATACACTACCTGAGAACCGACTTTAATTGGGCAGGCTCTGTAAATTAAATTCACAGAGAAAAGTGCAGACTACAGCTGTACGCTAACCCAAACGTCAATGCGGTGCTGCAAAAAATTGAGTTTTTTCTGATCAGAAATGTAACACAGAAAATGAAAGCAATAAAAACAGTGCTCCAGATTAACAGGAAATCAAGAACCCTTAAATGTAATAAATGGACAAACCTATGTTTCAGTGATTAAATAATGAAGGAATCAGAGAATCCAAATAAAGGTCTGTAGTCTAAACAATGTAAAATGTGATTTACGTGTTGAATCTTCCCACTAAAAACAATTTTGACTTCTTGTTTAAAAATAAAAGGTAATTGATTACTTTTAAGCCCGAATGGGAATTTTAATTAACAGGCAAAGTGATTGTTAATTGTTCAACGGAGTTCAACAATGTCTCCTGTCAGAATTAATTGCTTCCTGTTTTCCTGTGGGATGTTAATTTTGAATGCAATCACTCGAGAAATCAATAAAGCTAACTGAAGATGAGCAGAATTCTAAAACAAAAACTTCTGACAATGTTTGGACATCTGTTTTATGCAGTCATATACAGTAGTACCCCAAATCTTATATGACTGTCCATTCGAATTTTGGCAGTGCCATTTTAAAGTGAATTTAAGTAATAACTTTTCTGACTAACTGACTGATTTAAAGAGAAACAAATGTCACTGGTAAAAGTTCACTGAATATTTGGATTTAAAAAAATGCACCTAAAATTCAATGTAACCAGAAAATGTATATTTTCTGCAACCAGGTGAAACGAAAAACACCTGTATTGTAATTTCTACAGCTACAGAGATGTTATGTCAGGTTAGTCAAGTATTGCAGACTCTAGAAACACACACATACTGTTCATGCATCTTCTAAAAAAAATGGCCTGTGTAAAATAAAATCATTCTCAGCAAATATTAAAGTCCCTCCCTGGAAATAGTAATATTTAATAATATAATATATCCAGTAATATTTTGCATGGTAGAGTATTACTGGAAGATAAGGTCATATTTTAATTTACAATTTAATATCTAAATTAAAATGTACAGTGTGCAAATCAAAGCTAAAATATTATATGTGCATTCATTAATTACAAATGATAAATACAGAAAGTGGCTTGTTTTATTGACTTGACTGAACACTTACAATAGGCACTTTTACTACCTTGTAGCCTGGTCTGGTAAGATGTCAGAAGTTAAGGAAGATGGTTCTGGTCAGTACTGAGAGGGAAGATCTCTGACCCAGGTTGTTTTTGTAAGCAGTGCTGGTAAGACCAGTGTGTAATTCTCTTCCCCTGCTCCAGAATTTCCAGAATCAATGCTCTTTTATGGTGAGCACATGGTGATTGTAAAATTACAGCTATTGATCGTGGTGTACTGGCTAAGTTCTTCTAGGGTTTTCACAGTTGGTTTACTTAAATTTCCCCTTAATTCAAGTGCATGAAGTAACTTTTCACTCCACCTGGTCTGTTGTAGTACATGCTATCCAGGAGAGTGCTGTACTTCAGTGTTAAGTAAAATGGGTGCCTTCCTACATTCTTTAGGATCCTTTGGGAAGAGAATTGCTAGAAAAGCATGTTAAGCTTCAATGTTATTATAAAATAAGCAAAAGACTAGTATGAAAGTATGAAAAGAGAGTTCAGATTTTTCCCCCCCCCAAAAATGAAAATTATATATTGATAGAAAGCCACACATAATTTTAATAGATTTTGCTTTTCCTTTTTTTCAATAAGAAGCTCTAGTAAACTGAGTACTACACAATAACAGTAGAAGAAATACTAAACTTTATTTTTAAAAATGTAGCAAATTAAGCTTTGTTTTCTTGTTTTGTCTTGAAAGAGAATCTACAATGAAAAGGAAGCGTGAAAAGGTGAAAGTGCTTCTGTTCCACCTGTTCTTGAGACTTTCTCAAGAGATATGGAATGAACAGTCTTGTAGTTTTATCCCAGATGTTTGTAAGAACTTGAAAAGACCAACATCAAATTTGCTGCTGGTCATCTAAGATATGAATCACATCGCAGTTCAACATTGTTTTTTGTAGACACTTGCCTGAAGGTAATTTTTTTAGTTAACTATATTTTCGATCAATGTCTGGTAGAAACTTATAGCCAGCAGTTCTTCTAATCTACATTTGCTATTTTGCTGTTGAAATTACTGTCATAGCAGTTCTTTGAAATTGGGAAATGGGTAAAATTGTTTCTGATTTTAAATTGAGGCAACAGACATTGTGTACACAATAAATAGCAACAGGTACTCTGATGCTCTTGTATTAAGTCCTGCTCTTTAAATTTTACTAACCCACTAGACAAAGCAATATTTGTCATGTATAAATCTAACATAAAAGTTGGAGAAACATTACAGACTACACAACCTGTAAAAAGATTATTTAAAATAATACTTACAGTATGTGGCACCTACTGTACACAACGCAGACATTTGTTTTTTTATATGGTTCATAGACAAGCTATGCTAAATAAGGAAATACCATAAAATCAAGATCAAATCTTACATTTAATGCAGACAACAATTCTATAGACTGCACATTTTCACAAAATGGCTTAATTTCTGCAGATATCTGAAAGGAAGGTACCAGGACACTTTTGTGCACAGCTACTGTAGGTAATTGCTGCCATTATGAGCAAGACAAAGTTGATATAAGTGATACAAAGATTGGAAATAAAGTGAAGATAAAGAAGCAAAATCTTTACAAAGGTCTGGGAAAAACAGACAGAGGATCTGCTAGAACATCTATTCATAGGAACGGTAGAATGACAATTAAGCAAGCAGAGAAACAATCAGACAAAGCCTTAGGTTTCAAGTCTCTTTCCAATAATGTACTCAGTGTTATATTGTACATATGCAAATGCCAAACTGCACAAGTACAAGTCTGATGAAGTTGTTGGAGAACATTCTGATGTCATGATGTTTTCATCAGTGCAGGGACCCAACTGGACATTAAAGGGAAAAACAAAAGTCTAGAATGAAAAGTTCATCCAACCTATAGTAGAATGTGTTGATGGATCACTGTGGTGTTGAACTGCTTTATGTTTTCTGGAGTGCTAAATCTTTAAGTAATTGATGAAAATACCACTATGCCAGAGTAAACCGCAGATTCCTAAGCCACAACAGTCAAAAGCTGGACTGATTCCTACAGTATCTCAAATCAAATGCATAATATCCACTCTGTATTGTATGTATGCAAGACAGGGAAGAACATCCAAAGTTGGATTAGAAATGGATGGACTGACAGATTTGTGTACTAAAAGTATACAGTATGTATATACAGTACATACAGTACAGTACATACTGTATACAGTATATCTACGTTCAAAATAACTCTTGTATTGTGTATGTATTGTGTAAAGAAAGAGGGCTATCCAGACTTTTAATACTGTACCTCTTCCTGTTCACTACTGAATTTTTACATGCTTTTCAGCTGTCTGAAAGGTTTTGGAGGGTTAGGGGAGAAAAATGTGATTTTTGAACTTGCGATTGATAAGAATATCTTTTGGATTACAGCAGTAGTAATAACATAAGAAACAGGTGATCACTCTCATTGCTTCATCTATACAGTACTGCTTACCAAGTAAGCAAACAGGAAACAATGACATGCATGCCATATATAAAGACAAAAACAACGGAAATGGAAAACATTTTCGCTTTTACTACAGCATAAAGCAAACAATATGATTCATGATTAACACAGCAAAATAATAAAAGGTACAAGAATAATGTAATAGAGCCCCCATAACTATTACAGGGGTGCTGGGTGTCACACATGTTATATAAATACGTTATATAAAGAAGTTTATGAACATTCTTCAGATTTATTTATACCATTGAAGAAGCCTGTTAAATTGCATCAGTTCCCAAAATACCACTTAAAGCTATACCTGTTGGCATCACAGGAGTACCCAGCATGTCCAAGGATGCCTGCCGGTAAAAATTTCTATAGCCCCTCTCGTCAGTGACAAAGAAGAGGCAGGTAGATAAACCCCATTACTTCTTCCTAAAGAGCCAGGTAATTACATTTGGCATTTTGACAAGTGTTTGCTGGAGTGAAGGTCAAAGCTGTCAGCGTATGAGATCTATGCTAATCTGCTCAGCTGGAAAAGACTCTTGCAGCCAATGTTTTTGTAATTAGAAGTCGCAGGAGCCAGTTTTCATCACAACTTTGCACGGCACATAAATGAGCCAATAATATGAAGTAATTTCATTTGTCATAGTTTATAGTACAGTCTGCATGGAGGGCGCACTGAAGACACAAGTTGAAGACAGTGTAACATACCAAGCAGAGCTAATGCACTTTATATATTGCATTTCCAAATGAACAAAAATACATTACTGGCAGTCACAAATATTCAATCTGCTTATCTCTAATTCTTAACAAATTTGCATGTTCACAATTTCTTTAACCCTCAACATGCTTTGTTGGCTAAAAATACATTTGGGAAGAAGAAAAAGGTCTTTGCAGCTTGTGAACTGTGAATGACCTCTTGGAGCCTGCATTACTTCCATGTCAAGAGACAGATCAAGGCCACCATATCTCTCACCAAGACACAGTGATCAAACAGCTGTTATCATGGGAAAAAAACGAATTGATTTTCTGCGTAAAGAATCTGCAGAGGAAGAATAACCACCTACCCCCCATCCCCACAAAAACAAAAAAACAACAACTGCCAAACAGGAATAATCACCTGTATAATGACGTTTGCCAATAAAGATTTGGAAAAGAGCTTCAGGAATAGTTCCCCAAAGTACTGTAAAAAATTGAACAACACTGGTCTCACTTGTGATTTCTAGGTAAAACTGGGAGCAAGTCGTGAGAAAAAAAAAAGTTTAAAGCCTGGTATAGTCTGAAGTAATGCCTAAAACTAAAACTATGAGCATTAGCCAGTAACATCTGCAACCCTTGAATGCCAAGAAAGCTGAGTGCTTAAAGTTGCTACAGACCTAGCACCCTGCAAAGGGCTTTCTGAAAAACCCACATAATGATCTCAAGCTGTATGTCACAAACTGTTTCACATTTGTACCTTATCAGAAGTACAAAACACAATTTAAAATAAAATCCTGAATGCATTATTATAATTAACATTTAACCGTAAGCACGCTATGCCATGATACCAATCATGGAGTTGGGAAAAAAAAAAGTGATTATAGATTGACATGACCCTAGATAATTTGTTCACTAAGCTCCGATTGGGATGAAATATGGGCAAACTGCACTGATTGTGTGAAATAACCAGCATTTGCTACCCAGTAAATCCTGCGGCATTTTTTTTTTTAAAGACAATTCCGAGCTACAAGGATCTTCTTTTTTTTACAGGGCTGCAACAGAAGATGTCACCGCCTCTGCTCCAAGTGCTAATTGTGAAGCCCACGGCTTTGCCCCTGACCTTCCTCACAATGCCTGAGCTCCGTTCTCACGGCCAGAGCACACCATTGGAAGTGGCCTTTAGGCCCCACTTGCCCCCCGTGTGAAAGGGGAGACAATAGGGGTTATCAGCCTGCCGCCCACTGTCTTGACATCTCCGACAACAGACCTCTCTGCCCCCACGGTGCCTTACAATCCATGGGTGCAGGGGAGACAGAATAGGACCACAAATTTCCCAAAGTGCCTACATGCTGCCCCCTTTAAACAGGCAGTGTTGATGGGGGGGGACGGTAGACAGATAGAGGACTTTGACAACAGAACAAGGCGGGGGCAACCCGTGCATCGCCAGGGGCGAGCTGCTACAATATTTGCTTCCCCACAAAAAAAAAAGGCAAGAGTATCATTTATATCATAATGCCTTTAATCTGACACACAAGGATTGCTCCTTCCTATCATGTCTATTTCTGAACTAAAATGTCAACCCCTTTATATTTTTCCACAGGGAACCGCATTTCGCATTTCACCCTAAAAAACAAAAGTTATTTGCACAGTTCAAGCAGTTTCAGAGGAACTTAATGCCACTTCAGGTTCATTCCAGGTATAGCATCATTTTCAATTAAATGGACTCTTCGTCCTCTCCTAATTTGTCATTCAATGTTGCACAAAAGATCATCTTTGATCTACAGTATATGTAGAAGTATTTTTTTTGCATGATTAAAAATGATATTCAAATTTGTATTTTTTTAGAATTCAATTTAACATTTATTCTCAATTTGCTTTATTTAAATTAATGTTAGCCACCATCTGATGAACAAAATAATACAATAATACAAGTCTAGAAAAGGCATCCAACATAAAGTATGAGAAATCTAAATTTTAGAAAAGACTGTACATACAGTAATTATTAAAATAAAAATAATGATTGCACCTATAAATGCAAATCCCTCTTCAAAAAGGTCGAATCTGTTTATATTGTGTAAATGATCTTGAAGAGGAAGGGAAACCCATTTATTGTATTTAATTTCGCATTGATGACAGTGATGTCGTCTGCAGAAACTGTTTAAACATTCACTTGGTACATTCATCACGAATTTCTTTACCATGCACGTTCGCGGTTGTAAACATTTAATACAGCTCCAATTTAATTTACTTGTGATTTGTCATTTGGAAAAACACTGAGTAAAAAAACATTACGTGATGACTGACATGGAGAACATCCAGTATTTCCAAAATGCATTCATTGCATTTTCCAGCACTTAAGGGCACAGATGAGTTCATGCTTCTGGCAGTGACATTAAGTGAAACTACAGTATGTACTGTACACCAAAGGACATCTGCAGCTCAAAAAACTTTAAACCACAAGTCAAAAGCTATGAAAACATCATAGAAAGACAAAACAACTCATGACCCCCTGTGATTTAATGTTTGGAACATTCTGATGGTTAGTTACAATATTTCAACCACAGAGGCAAAATCTGTTAGTCCCCGAGGTACTGTTCTTCATTAATTGATTAGTCTCTTCTCAAATTGAAGAAAGAAAATCTTTTCAGCACCAGCACTGTTTAAAGGATTAAAAAAAATAATCACATAAAACAACAAGCCCAACCCTCTCTTTGATAAGTGCAGCTAAAAGCCTGAAAGATAAAGCAGAAATTTGTGGAGATGCTAACATGTATTTCATTGACGTAAATCATCAAGAAAACAAACTCACTACAGACTTTCTATTGTTATGTTACTGTCATAAAGTTGTTTTTCCTCCTTTTGGATCTTTTTTAAATCTTTTTTTTTGCATTTCTTGGAGATGTTCTGCAAATCTCCAACATTTTTCAATTCCTGTCTTGCAGTTTTACCACCGTTAGAAAAGAACAGTTACTTGAATAACACAGGCCACGCATATTTGGATCTAATTTTAGTTGGGGTTTTTTTTGGAAAAAGGAAGGTTTCTTTTATTTTGAAAAAAAAATGCAAACATGTCTGGAATTTTGTATGATAGGTGCAAATTCAAGATTGGTGTGATCTTATTTGACCAAAACAAGGCAAAACCTTGCCTGGGTTGCTAAAATGTGTCAGATGGGCAGAGCAGATGTCATCTGTATTTTTTGCTATTTGTGTCAGCCAAAGACTGCCCCCAAGAACACGACCACAGACTGAATATTGCATAAATCTGTGTGAGTAATTCCTTTGACTAATGTGCTTTCTATGATCAAGCAGCACCAGCCCCTAAATTCACACTGACTACATCATTTACAGCAAGTGAGTACTTGAGGCTAAAAGGCTAAAAGCTAATAGATTTCATTTAGCTAACGTGAGCTCTGGTTGCTGGACTCCTGTGTGGCACAGGAATTTGTTTTTAGTGAAGACTCATATTTTATGTATTTGTACTCTGATAATTCATCACAGCGTGAATCCTGACGAATACTAATCAGTCCAGGATATTAGTGCTGACAATAACATTAAAAAACAAGGCTGATAACTCTAAAACATAAGGGACCTTTGCCATAATGTTTAAAAACTTTTTTATCTTTTCTTTTAACCGTGATATAGATTAAACAATTTACAAATGACCAACAAGACAAAAAAAACAATGTATTTTTATCACAACTCTTTCATATTCCATATACTTTCAGATTATTAAATTATGTTTATAGTGAAATAAAGTGTTTGATGCTTGACAATATTAAACAAGAGTAAAAGTGCTACATAGCTGACATGACTTCTTGTTCCAGACGTCTGTCATAGTCTTGTAGAAACGAGGCACAACCAGGGAAGCTTACTGAGAAATAATCTCCAAATGATATTCATGTTAAACCTCTGTACGCAATAAACCAAAAATATCTGAACAATTTTGAATGAGATGCCTCTGTAAATAAAGATAGTCCCATTGTAAATGTTGTTTGTTGACAAACATTGGTTTGTATTACCATGTTTGCATCACATTTAAATCAAAACTTCTTCAGCAGGCATAATTTATTTGGCTTTGTTTTTCTACCTTACTGCAGCTGATGAGTAAATGACAGATTACTGCAAGTTCATACAAAGGGTGCAGAGCTGCTTTGATAAAGTATGACTGATTGCTGACAATTGCCATTATGCTCTCAGCAGAACCAGGTTTAGAAAACGACACAGAACACTGAGGTTGATTTTGCACGGAGACATATGTTCACTGAACAAAACAACAACATTATTCTATTTCAGAAACAAGAGGACAATTGGCACTTTGAGCCTTAAATTCCTCCTCATTTTACCTATGAGTTAACTAAGCTCAACAAAGCTAATTATTATTATTTACTTTTACAGAAGGCACATATTTTTATTACTGTTTTTCTGACACACTGTCGGACACAAAGAAAAGTAAACTCAAACTGGGGTAAAATTAATCTCTAAAACATGTTCAAACTAGAATTATGAAAATTAGGAAACTGCTGCCAGGTGATTAAAGTTTAATTACAAGAATAATTAAAATTGTGTCTTGTGCTTAAAAAATATTTTATAATAAAAAGTTTAAGAACACCCAAGTACTTAAACCTTAAACCTCTAAAAGCTTTTGACACATACAGTACTGCAATATATCTATGAAACTGGGCATGGTTGTACAATATACTCACTGCTTTTCAGCTACGTATATACTGTAGATCAATATAGATTCCATCTTGCGATAAACAAACCAATCTGATTTACTTGATTTAAGCTTTCGGAAGCATACATTAAGAAAGCTTTATTAAGGTTTTTAACTTTGCAGACGAATACAGTAAAACATACAGTATGTTTACCAAATAGTACACATAATATAATGTACACCTTACAGTACAGTACATAAAAGGTCTCTCGAAAAGTAAAGCAGAGTGTCTTCATGATTTAGCCCATTTACATTTAATTTAATTTAAATTTTAATTTATTATCCAGATGTATATTTTAAAAGCATGTTATGCTTACATTAAAATAGCAAAAATGGGAAGGCACTGTGACAATGAAATGGAAATGTTTTGTAATAGCTCAGCTTCATGATGGGAAAAAAGGTCAACTTATTTAAAAAATCTGTCTCAAGTGACACAGTTTAAAATGACTACTACTCCTCCTAATAATCACAATATATACAACTTTTAAGGAAAAATCAAACTTGAAATATGTTTTTATAGAGCCTTTCACCAGCTAGACCTGCCTTTGAATCCCCCATACAGTATGTTATTCCAAAGTGCATGCTTTCAATAAAGGAAAGAAATCCTAAACTTTCACATGTACAGTATACACAGCACAGAGCTGCTTAATTACATAGTTTAGCATTAAATTGGCAGTTTTATCTCGCATTTCATCAACACCTTCGCTCATTACAATCCCAGTGCATAGAAAATGATTTCAATAAACATTCCAATATTTTGTTATGGAGCAATTAATTTATTTCCTTTTTTCTCACCCCTAAAGAATTCTCTTCAGAACAGGCTTTTGTTACCAGGTTTTCTGGCTGAACAGCTATCAAAGGTAATTGTTATCAAGCCTCCACAAATGTGGACCTCCCAGTTATTTTTCTTATTCATGGTATGAGCTGCTGTAGATTTAAAAATAGCTCAGAAAAGTGAATGCCTATCTTTCTCAGCTTTTTGGGAAAGGTAAGAAATTCTATTTAGATATCCTTTGGTTTTTAATATAATTGCTAGTAAAGGTGAGATAAACATGACACTTTTGTAAATGTATTTTTAATATATAAAATCTTACGAGCTAATAAACAGACAAGCAAATGCACTGCATGCTTTTTCATGAAAACCCGCTACACAGCTTTTAACAGCCAAATGAGGGACAATTAAATATATATTTTTTTCTGGCTTCCTTAGGGATAAGCTAGTGATGAATCCCTGAATTCTTGTATTTTTTTGTCTGAGACATTCTAGGGTATATTATTCAGTTTGTCTTTATTTACAGTATTTACAGCAGTTCAAAATACATTTCTCATAAAATAAACAAGTTCTTACAGTAATTGTTTTCAGTAAACCCTTTTCCAGCAATAAAGTAAACATTGTGATACCAGTTTCAAACCGACAGTATGCAGCCTGAGCTTTAATAATCACTAGAATAGGGACAGTGCATTATTATGCCATAGAGGACAATGTCTTTTGCCACTTACAATACCTCTGCAAGTAAACATACAGTAGCAATACAGGTCATAGATGCAGTGAACTGCACACAGAATGTTTGTTTATTGTAGTTTACTGGCAGGAAATGAACAAATTCCTCCTGGTTATCGGGATGTGGGTGTTCAAGCACTTTAAGTTCCATGAATTCATCCCAAATTTACCTTACCTTTATCACTTTAAAAGCAACAAACACACTATTTATTTTCAGGCTTAAAGCAAGGGTACTAACCATTAATAAAACTGAAATGTTTCCATTTGGGCTCATTGTTGCCAGGTATATACCCAATATTGGTGTTCAAAAAGCAAAAATGCAAAAGCTTTCATAAATAATAGAGATACAGTATACAGTATGCAAGGAACCAAAAGGTTTTAATTTACTTGACAGCGGCTTGCAAAGAGTATCAAAATTTGCATTACTGTAGAAAAGTACATTTATTTTCAGCAACTTTGTTATAAAGCATGAATAAATCAATGAAAAAAATGTTTAAAGATTACAGTGTCCGAATCACTACATCTGCTCCCCCTCTCCACTTTCGAAACAAAAACTCCCAGAAACGAATAAAAATTTATATAAAACTCGGTACATGATCCTCACATCCTTTCATGCTCTAGAACTAAGAAGTTTTATAGATACCAACATAAAGGATTTAAAAAAATAAACTGGTAATAATATCCAAGTATAAACCCATAAAACAAAAATGCTAATTACAAAATAATTGATTGTTTAAATAATATTTTTGTTGCTGTCTCGTGTTGACATTTGATTTTATGTGATAAAATGCTAGTTTGGGTATCACGATGTGGCAGGGGGCATTCTTTAGGGTATCTGACTCTTCTGCTGATCTGGGGTCAGACAATGCCTGGAGATGAGCTGCACTTTTTTCTGTACTGAGAACTGTTCTATCATCAGACATTTCCAAAGCAGTCTTACTGTTTCAGGCCATCTAGTGCAGAGGTTGGCTGGAAACCAGAATTCACAACAGATCCTGTGTTTTTTTCTACTGTACATGTCTTGGGACCCCTGCTCCTTAGATGTTTGATCAAACCAGTATGTAAGCCTTTATTTCAAAATTACTTACACATGAAGCATGTGCACATCTTACCTTTCAAACCTAATGAAAATATAATCTTCTAGATTATATAATAATGTACAATCTAGGGAAAATAATTCATTAAAAGACATGATCAAGGACTGTCTGAACAATCAACCTAAGGAGGGAAGATTCAAGAATGTCTGTGGCTCTGTATTCTATCAATTTGTCCTGAGAGATAATAAATATGGCAATTTACATACAGATATTGAGAAAATAAAACACCCAAGTTGGCAAGATGAATGGTTTCGTTCTGAAAATGTTTCACTTTTCTGAAAGGAATTGAAAATGCCTATTTTATCATTTTCATGCATTGTAGGGGGTAGCTAAATTGCTATGTTGGATTGTATCAGTGGTGGTTAAAATGTTTTTTCCTCTCCAAACGAAGACCAATATGATAGTCCTTTCACATGGAGCATCTAAGCACCACCTACAGTACCTTCCATTATTTTTTGGGAGGTTAGTGTATACTAAAGTGCACATAATAGAGAATAGGACAGGGTTTTCAGTTAACATGGTAGGCAGAATTGGAAAGTAAACAGGATTCGGAAAAACCTAACCTTACCCTGAATGAGAAAAGAGTTAACGCAAGATTACAGCTTTCACTTTAGGAAAAAAAATCGCTGACTACAACAATGTGCCCCCCTATCTGCCCTTACTGCTGCTGAATTCCCAGTGGGTAGGCTTTGGTGTAAATAAAGCAAGAAACAACTGTAAGCAATAACTTAAACCCTCCTTTCTCTCGTCTTTTTCTTTCCTAAACCTTTCAAGAGGTTTTCTGCCTTTCTATAATGCTCTTTCTCTTCTCGTGTTCTTTGCCAGATAAGACCATAAATAAAAAAACACAACATACAGCACCACGTAAAAGGTTTTAGTTGTTTTTTTTTAAAGCCAAAGAAATATTACATTTGATAAAATGTGAATACATCCTGTATTTAATTCATCTTGTTTCAGTTTTTACACATGTCGCCAGAGGATTCCCTCCATTCCTCTCTGGCATTAAATAGTTTTTCTGCAAACCATGTGCGCCATTAAAATATCTTCAAAAGGGTTGGGAAAAGGTGAGACTGGAAGAATAATCCTACCTGCAATGTTGGCCACATCTGCCGTCGAAATGTTCTGTGGGTTAGAGCGCACTTTGAAAGTCACAGCTGGGCCCAGCACACTGCAAGATCATTGGGGAAAAAAAGAAAGAGACTGAACAGGCTGTGTTTGAATTGAAGATACGTCTTTCATGGTAGTGGTCTGTTTTTCAAAATGGAAAAGATAAAAGACTTGCAATATACTGTACCTCAAAACCTTACCTGCTTTTAACCTCTGACAGCACATATGCTGCAAAAGGTTTGCTGCCAGGAAAGGTACAGTATATACAACAACCTCTCGTTCTTTACAGGATGGTAAATCTATTATTCTATGTAATGTGAAGCAGAATTAAAAATCTCTTTACATTTTGTGCTTCAAACATTGAAAAGGGTCATGATTTAATTTGCATATATTCCATAATTCATATCACTATTTTGTTTTTAGACAAATGATATTTTTCATAATGACCTTAAGCCAATTTCACCACTCAAGGCACAGTTATAACACAGAGATGAGCTCTAATAAGAGAGAAATTGTCTGAGAGAGGTGTCTGTGAATGCTAAACTTCACAAAATAACAGGGAGCAGAATGAAGGCTCTTTAGACATTCTGTTTCTAACTGAAGCGAGTCATAGCAATGTGATGTTCATACATCCCACGATTAATATCTATCTATAGAACTGTTGCCAACTGTTGTTAAGTCACCCTAAGTTCCACCTAATGCACTGTTGTCTCTCAATAGTTTAAGGGATTGAAGTATTTCTGAAAATTGATTTGAAGAAGATTTGTTTCATACTTTCTGTATTTTGTAGAACAACATTTAAAATTGTGATGAGACTCCAGCACTAAGAGAAATCAATTTCTAAAAGTGGATGGTCTGGCAAAGGTTAGATAGCTGTAAAAATGTTATACAGTATGTACAGTAAATAAAGGACCAATTACCTACTTAACATCAAGGTGGGTCACCTTATTTCTGTACTACCACCAACAAAAGCTTATTAAAACTAGAAAGAAAAAACGAATTAAAGGGACCTATACTGTAACTGGATTTTGCCGGACTGCGGCCCTTGAGGATGACAGTTAAGAAGCTTATTACAAAATATAAAAAATAATTACAAAAAAACTTATTTTTATTTTTCTCCCACAAATGTTTACAGATAATAGAGTAACATCACATGACAACCCACATGTCAGCTTTTCATCTGCCACTAAGAATTTACTGTATTTCAGGTTAAAATCCATTGCTTTGTCTAAAGGGATCAATTCTTTTGTCTCCTTTTGTCCAGGGTCAGTATGATGATTTAAAATCGAACCTGTGCCAAGGCCAGTGACAATGCAACTCGATGCTCACAACTCTTAAAACTAAGAGCTCTTTGTAGAGAGTCATCTGCTGATTCCATGGAAGTGCTGTGCTTGTCTGACCTCTGTGCTCAGAGAACTGGTGCAGCTCTCAACGATAATCCTCTGCAAACTCTCCAGCACATGTCGCTGTTGCTCAGCAAGCAGAAGACACTTCACACCAGCACCATTGGCATATGTCCAACTTTGCATTACCACATTGGAAGTCCTGGCCATAGTCCGTCATAGCAATGGCATAACCAAAGTCTGTCACGCCCTCTGCAGCCAGAGGGCGCTCCTTCTCTGTCCTGTCCCTAGTTTCCAGTCTGCTGTCCTTCCTGTCCCTCTCTTTCCCTTGGGCTATATATTTCCGGGTCTTTCACTCTGTCTGGGCTTAGCATTGACGTTCGGATGTCCTGAGACCCGCCTAGCACCAGGGCGCCGCACGTCCGCTCCCTGAGGGCATTGGTTTCTATACAGCATTCCTGAACTCTTTGCACTAATGAGCCCGGGCCTTTTTCCCGTCTCGCCGCTACGCATATGGGTCTTTTTCCGCTCTCCTACTCCCCACGGTTAGTCCCTTTGGACGTCCGTGACAAAGTCCGCATAAGCAACAAAGTAAATGGTCCAAACCTGTCCCTGAGCAGAGGCCTTCACTGATTCAGAACACTCTGGTGTTCAAATTCCAACTCACCCAGATGTAAAGTTTTGATCTCATCCAAGCTTTATTTCTCTTAAGATCTCTTCCCCCCAGTGAGTCCTCAGAACCACCTCAAACCCCCAAATTGTGAATAATGTCTTGGATTTAAAAAGAATAACTAGCTCTTATCGCCCAGGCCCACAAAGTGACAGTCCTGTTTTGTTCGTTTTAAATTAGTTATTTTTAGAAATGTTTACTGGCATGGTACAGTAGGTTGAACAATAGAGTGAGGAGTGCTGTGTAAGTCAGTAGCTTTTGTCGGAGGAAGTACATAACCCAGGAGAAAGGTTTGTCCTTTCTGTTTCTGAAAATGTGGAGAAACCCTGCAGTGATTTGAGCCCCACTCTTTCATCCAGGTGATTTGTCTTCTTTTCCCTTTCAGAAGTGGATTTATGGCTTCACTGCTTCAATTGAGGGATACATCAACCTGCCAAACTACTATATTAGTATTTGAAGAAAATCAGTCACTGTGAGTACCTAATGCCCTAGAATATACCATTCAATACTTATTTCTCAAATCGTTCTTGCGTTCTTGAATCTTTGTATGTTTTAAACGCTCTACAGCCATTCTATCAAAATATGAATCATATACTGTAGTATACCATTTCAACATCTTGGGTCGTTTCTTGTTAAATTTCTTCGTTTTTCCTTGTCACAAAACATATACAGTAAAACATACTTTTTTCTAACAAGCAAATAAAAATTGTTTTGCCTCCGTTCTATATGCTTTTTTCATCCTCACCCTCAGCGTCATAAGAGGCCACTGTCTGAGTTTATTGCTCCACCTGGTGGTCATCAATGATACCAAAATGCACTTAATAAGCAAAACTTGATGGGGTTCAGCGTCAAACACATTAAACTCCAAAAACCTACAATACAGTATGTCTTTAAACTTGGTTTATGCAAACATCTCCCTTTTCCTACAGTTGCATACTTACATACCTGCATAGAGGTAAGCCTTGCAAGTAATGAATTATTACAGTATTTGCAGAAATACTGGCTGAGCATTGAACTGTGCTGTATGGATTTTATTTTTCTTTAATTCGACATTTGAGAGGAGCAATCAGTACTTTCCTTAACCCTACACTCCATAAAAGTTCCAGATTTTTATACAGTACTCTCAGTTCCATGAACATCACAGGCATCATAGACATAAGCAAAATAGACTGAGAGATAAAGAGAGGCTTCTCAACAGGAAATTAGATGAATAAGGAGAGTCAGAGGTAAATCGATTAATGAAAATATTAAGGAGACATACAAAATCCAACACTTCATGTCATGCGGGAGAAGACTTACAAGAACCATTCTGATATTATGGTGCTAAACTATTGTTGGAGCGCCACGGGATCTGGATTAGGACCACTGATGATCATAATTGACAGTATATTTAGATTCTGGTACTATATAATGAGTAAACTGGTAGCACTGGCAAATGTAATCAAAAGCGAATGATTAATATCAAAGCAGCAGCTTTAAAACACACAACAAGACTGGGCAAACACCCAGCTGATAGCACTTAATACAGTGCAGAAATATCATATGCAGAAAGCAAAAACAAATTTTAAATATAAGGTGGGAAACAAATATTTGGATAGATTTTAGACCTTAAAAGAATGTCTTTAAACCTTATACCTTAGTTTCTAGTACCAAAAGAGCTAGCTTGTCCAAATTATCCTGCACTTGTTTGTAACCCATTGTCTTATTACAGCATAAAACAACATGCAATGCAAAGTTATGTAAAACAAACTGCACGGCTTATTTCACATCCAGGACGTACTGACATGGGGGAAATGTCCTCAAAGCTAGTGATTATCATTTAAGACACCAGTACTTTCAAATTGAAAGCGTTCATGCATCAAGTTGCCGCAATCCTTTTTTAAAGGTACTGTATAGACAATTAGGTACATTAAAATGAATTCTAAGACTCTGTTGTATTCACCTTTAACGCATCATGTTAAAAATGTCACCGTTAAACGTTTGGTTCAAGAAAGGAGCTCATACTTCCTATGAAAAATCAAGTTTCATGGCTTTGAATAAACCACAGTCACGGAACAGGCACAGCACAGGAAGGAAATTCTTTCCTTCTCATAGCTGCTTCTGCTTTGGCCCAAGTCAAGGCACATGACAGGGGTAGGTGTTCATGTTTCTTCATGATGCCATGACATTAGGCAAATACTGATAATGCAGGACTAATGGAGGCCAGAGAAACACGGGGATCGAGCAGTAAAAGCTTAAAGGCAAGCAGAGCACATCGACTTTGTTTGAAAGACAATAAACATTTAATCTTCAATGGCTGATTGTAATCTTCACTGCCTGAAACTCTCAACCAGGTCTGAACTCTGAACCATGAATAGACACACCAGCTTAAAGAAACTGTACAGTACAGTACTGCAGTACAACACTCACTGCCTGTCAAGAAGCCTTTGACAAACTAAGCAGCAAACATCTTTGCTAATACTGTATACAGCATAAATGTGTGTGCTGTGTATATAATAAAGTCTTCTTTTGTGTGTTCATGATAGCTGCCACTGCACTGCATGTTACAAAATAATTACAGAGATGAAACTTTCACTTTGTGAAGAATGCCTTTAAATCTCCATATCATTATGACTTAATACTTTCAATGCACTCCCACGCCGTCTGAAATCAGCCCAGAAACCCACAGGGTAAATCTAACATTTTCGGGGGGGGTGGGGGTGGAAGGGAGTTCAGGGAGAGTTCAATGTCATTAATAAAGAATTCCTGCTACTACTCCATGGGGCTACTTGTCAATAATTTGTTTGCATGCAAAGTTATGTGTTTCCTAGAATCGCAAGAAAATTACACATACGCATGAAAAATAAAATCCATACATGAGAAAACAATAATGTGCTGCAAAAGCCATAATGTTTCAAAAAGTTCAAGGACTGTAGGTAGCTGCGTCAGCATGCGTAGGCTGCAAGGGAACAAGTAAAGGTTTATTCCATGCTGAAAACAGACGAAAGGAAGCACAACGTTTCGGCTGTGGAGTCTTCTTTGGGTGTGAGAAAGAGAAGTCAGCAGCTGATATAGCATAGGAGGACAAAAGGCAGGACTGTAGAGAAGGTGGGAGCAGGGGAGGCAGAGTGGGCATTCAGGTGGTGCGAAGTCGAGAGTTCTCACACCCGAAGAAGGCTCCACAGCTGAAACGTTGTGCTTCCCTTTCTTTTCTTTTCAGCATGTTTGAAAAATATGTTTAAGAGAGAAAAAGATCCGATACAGTGTGGTATATACTGTACTGTAAGCTTGATACTGCTACTTAACAACACTGCTTACAGTAACTTACAAATTATTTATTATTATAACTTACAAAATGTTTGGTATTATACTTCTTCAATTTAAGGAGAGATTATATTGAATTTTTTATATCTGTAGTCATTATTCCTGCAAGGAGGCAACATTCTGAGAAATAAAATTCATTATAGACTGAGCTTGAAGATTATTCAATTCATTATTAATATTTTAACAATAATCCTATAACGTGTCTGATTAGCAAAACAGTCACATTTTTTATGCTGAAAATGTACTGTTTCATAACCCATATTAGATCTTTATAAAAATAAACAAAACATGCCAAACAAAACACTACCAGGGTATTATGTAATAAACTTTGAAAATGATTCTTGTGTTTTTATGCCAAACTCCTAACATTTTATAGTTCACATCTTAAAAAACAGATGGTTAGAAAGGTTTAATTTTGCCAACTTGAAATAGCTTAAATCCAGAAATTAAATCTCAGATTTATCCAATCATAAGAAATAAAAGCAAAAAATTACCATAAGAAATAGTGCATTTATAAATATACTGACAAAACATAATGATACCTTTACATTTTGCCCTTTGCAAGCAAGATAAACCTACTGTACATCACAGCACAGAGAAATTACTGACAACTTAAAATGTATATGAAATGTTAAGATGTACAGAGTAATTAAAAGAGATGCTTTTTACATGACAGAGAAAATTATGACGATGGGTCCCAACTGAAATTCTGTTTGGTGCAGACATCACACGTGATCATACAGTAAGTAGTAATTTTGCAATTATAGAGTATCACTGATATTTAACATTGATTAACATACTTCATTGTTTTTACATCTAAGGTTTTACTATTCCTTAACTTGATGCCAATTACAGAAAGCTTGTTTTACAGCTACTCAGTAGTGCTAATTTCAATAATAGTGATACTTAATAGGTATGCATATACAGTATATATAATTACTTCTCACTATTTATTTCCAGCATAAAGTAAAAATATTTTTCTGTAAGACAAAACATAATGCTCACAATATACAAAAAGTGTGAATGTCTTTAAAAAAGACACTGTCAAGTAAAGACACTGAATTGTGAGAACACACAAAACGGATGAGCGTCAGAATCCTGGCAATGAACAGTTAAAAAAAGTGAAATAAAAACCACAAATAAATGGTAGTCCACAGAGTTCCACTCACGTACTGTACACTGCATATCTTATCCTATACATATTCTATATCCAAGGGAAAGAAAAACAAAAATAAGCAACTACTGTACATAATTTCAAAAAATGTTTAAACTCTTTAAAAAATACAGAAAGTATTCAAGCCCTTCCTATGGTGTGCCATTTTGTGAAATTCCAAAATGATTCACATACATTTTTTTAAAGTTTTAATATTGTATTCAAAAATGGAATTTTCGATCCAAGGTCTTCAAGTTACAGTTGTCATCTAACGTTATATGACAAAAGTAAAAAATGACATCTATCATAAATTAAAATAAAAGTGAACACAAGGGGATTTATTAAGAGGTCAATGACTGCAAGAAAACCAGCAGGAAAAAAATCAACATCTTAAAATATTACCATTGACAATGAGTTATTATTACTACACATATTCATGCATCTCTAACATATATTTACCCATCTGTGTGAAATCAAATACTTTATCTTTTTAGATAGTATACCCTTTGGTTTTATTCACATCTTCATTATACTGTACATGATTAATAATTGTTAAAAATTAAAGACAGACATGCTGTACTGAATATACTACACAGTATATTGGTCAATTCATAGTGAACATGACAATATTGCACAGTAAGAGAAGGTTAATGTATTTTAATCTTTATATTTTAATTTTGCAGTTACTGTATGCTTGAAACAAATATTTTAAAATAATTTTAGTGAATGTGCAGAGGTTAAATTCTCAAGGCTTTTCTCAGCCATGACAATATCATAGTTTGTATCATTTTCATACATTTTATGAAATAATAGCCGAGCTTGTCCTACTTAACCATTGTAGCAATGTTGGGAAAAACTGGGTCTACACATAACCTTGATTCACAGCTAAAAGGAGTATGCTCTACAGCTAGAAAGACCACCAGGGATAATCTGGAATGAAGACATACTTCTCTTGAGAAGAGGGACTTAATGCTTCCTTTCTGTGTTTATCTTTCTTTTCACCACGCATGACATCCAACATGTTAAATCACCTCTTCACCTATGTCTTGTGAGCTCTGTGACTAATGAGGTAATTTAGTGCTTATGCAACAGTAAAACTCATTCATGAGTCTCAGTCCTGAATAAGAAATCCTTAGATGTTTCTTTCTAGAAACAGATGCCTAAATAGGTATGAATAATACAGCCAAATAGTACAGTTTTGTGTTACTGACCAAACAGGAATTAATGTAATTCTTTGGATGTGTAATTCTTTGCAGGACTTACAATATACTGTATCTCACAGGATATAAACATTTGTGTTTTCAAACTCTGGCGAATGTACTGTATATCTGAAAATATTTTATATTTTTCAGCTCAAAGGCAATTTGCAAAACTGCCAAAAAAATGCACTGAAGCAGAACCTTTTATATAAACAGCCTGGCTCATTCCAGTGTCTCCCATATGACGAGTGCAGAACAATAAATACTCCAAACTGCCCTAAAATCCTTTCAACAGACCAAATCCCATAGAAGTGTTTGTTATCGCAGGGAAGAGAAATGAACAGGTATTTCAACAACATGCATTCAAAGCAGAATACATTTATCTCCAATATGCTCACTTTGAAATACAAAGAGCGGTTTAAAGAATGCAAAATATGTATTAAGCCTTAGTCTGGTTTGAAATATGGGAACAGGATAGCATCTGAAAATGTGTCTGAAATTTCCTTGGATTAGGAAAGGGTTATAAGAAAGAAATGATGAGGTCAGTAAACAGCCAGAGGATAAGGAATAATGGCATGTAATACCCCTAAACTGCCAAACATGGCGCTAAATAATTACTTTTATTGATTTGTGAGCAAGAGCTGGCCTAGTGTTTCATCCTGTATATATTGTCTGAGCTGTCAGATTTGATTATATAAGCTTTATATTCTGGGATCTTTCATCATCAGTCGGGGTTGGTAAACTACTCGTTTGAGGGTGGAATGAGTTCCAAGACCTGAAGTTCTGTTTCAGCAATTCTCAATTCAATTCTCTATGTCACACATTACATGCTCGCAGGTACTAGTTGGTGAGAAACATTTGCCCTTGCAACAACAGGTAGTTCTCACCTGGACTCCTCCATTTATTGAGTTTACCCCTATCAAAACAATACAAGCATTTTAAGTAAGAGAATGGAAATCTAATCGCAAAGAAATGATGAATCTGCTAAGATTCAAGTTCGAAGGAACCTAATGCCAGATCAAATGTTGTGGGCTACATTAAAGATGATGGAATTTTTCCAAGCAACTGTGCATAATAGGCCAAGAGCCACCAAAGGAAAGACTCTTGGTCCCAAGCAATGTAATACTTTTGGTAAGGGATGTGTCTCTCGTCCAATACTGGACTTTGGTGCCTGTGATGTGTTGAAACATGAAGCTATCAGAGGCTTCATCATTCTTTCCCGTGTGCAGCTGCTGTTCATAGAAGCATGCTGAGGCATGATAAACATGATAAACAGACAAAATGGATATTCTACATTTGGTGGGTTTACGAAGAATACACACAATTTCAAATTTTACAAAAAGACATTTCTGAGACCTTCAAATAATAGTGTCTTGCTGTAGTCTGAAACATTCCTAAATATATTTCATCATTGATTACTTGTCCCCAAAACGTCTCATCAAAGCTCCATACTAAAAGAATATCTAATCTTTGCTAAACTTAAAAATATTGAAGTTTAAAAAAGGACATCCGTTTAAAACAAGAACTACCTCCTTTTAAAAAACGAGACCTCCTCTCACGTTGAATGCTAACAATTAAAACTTTTGCTTATACTGTACAGTGTAGGATTTCTGCCTACCCAAAGATGTTTGTGTTGAGGAAATATTGTGTTTGCTGAAATGTTGAGCAGCGTTAATAAATAATTTTGGAGGTGAAAGAGTGTGCTCCAGGTTGATTCTGTCTTTTTTACGCAAAGGAACGCGGCACTTTGTGCAGTGACTTGCAGAGAACCACGTAACGCCTGAATACTTACTCGACGTCATCAAAATCCGCCATTTGCAACTTGACCTGCCGTGCCAAAACCTCCATTAAGTGCAGCCCCTGGTCTGTGGTCAGAGCCCTGTTGAAAAGAGGCAAAGCGATAGCTTTAAAAATGGAATTCATCAATACTTGCCAGGCCAGAGGTCCCAAAAGAGTTGTCACCTTGGCCTGTTAGAGTCTGTAAGTAGAGAGACATTACATTCTTGTCACATACTGAGCTGTATGCCGAGGGAATTGGGATCAGGTGCTTCTTCAGGCATGATGAATCACCTGAATTTTCCAGCAATAAGACAAACAATAAGGTGCAAATGGAATTGTTACGAAGTGTAATGGTTCTATGATACAGCTGGGGTTCATCTCCATCCTGTTTCCAACTAAAAATGCACCCAGAACCTCGAGTGGCAAATTATTGGAACCTGTATAAATAGGCCAAACAATGGCCTTCTCCAGAAAACACATTACTTTTATAAAATAGAAAGCTGGCAACAGGTTTTTTCTTTTGCTTTTTTTGTTGCGGCTAAAACCCTGTTATTGGTTGACATGCTTAGAAAATGCACCACAGAATAAAATGAATTATATAAAGCAAATGCTGCAGCAAAAAGCCATTTACAGTAAGTGCTGAACTACAAAACCTTGCAATATACTGGAGAAAGGCAAGGATGTTCTCTATCAAGGTTAAGATGCTTAAAACAAAATAATTACAGTATGTTTGAAGATATTGAAGATTGTTGAAAATGCATTGGTAAGAAAAAAAATACTAAAAACAACGTAAATGGTTATACAAACATGAATCTTAAAATACAATATATGCCCAATAAAGAGGATTCTGCAGCGATAATAAAGCGTTAATGCTAAAATGCAACATGTGAATGTACTGTATAATAATATTACAGAACCATTTTCACTGGAATCACAAAATGTCAGTAAAACCAGAAAAACACATACTGTACCTGTAAAAAGTTTTTAAAAATAGGGACTCGTGGATACTGGTTGATTAAAGTACAGTTAGCATGAGTTCTCAAATTATGCTCTCTATTCATCATAACTGTTTTTAATAAATCAGTTTGTTTTGCCGGTGGATTAACAAAGCCTAATTAGTACTAATCCTGGTGCAGAAAACATTATATTACCAGACAGAGGCATTGGGCGACACTACACTGAAGAATGCAAGAAAAACTTTAAAGTGAGGAACACACATATTAAAAACATACGAACATCTTTACAAAACGAAAAATCCATTTGAGAAATCTGCAAAAAAACAAAAAACCTCCCTAGCTAGCTACTAAGATTCTGTTTACATATTCATTTTACGCTAAATTTAAACAATCTGTGGAATACATTTATGGCTGTAAGAAATGATTTGGTAATGGCTAGAATACATTTCAAATGTACAATTCATGGGATTTATATAATTTTGTGTCTGCTGTAGCTCTCACAGCAGACACAAATACACTTCTTCACCCTCCACACATCATCTGTTTCTTGCTTCAACGGAGGTGTGAAAGGTAAAGCTGTTAATGTGAAAAAGATTCCGCTTCTAACAATGTTATACAACACCCTACAAAATCCATTCATTGCCTGATACTGTGAAGGTCAGTAGGAGAGAGTGGGTAGCAGTATTAAGAGTGCAGCAAAGCTTAGAATCGAATACATTGGTCACAACAAAAACAAAGAAAGGTGTACAATAATGTGAGCACTTCTCAACAAGTTTGACCTGACAGATGAAAAGTAATACCGACTATATCTAAACATTAGACATACTGTACAATGCCGAAATGTTTTTCATTAAGACATAAAAAATCTCACCTTTATCTGTCAATGGGAGTGAATCTAGCTGAAGAAGCCTTTATTTTAAACACAGGAAGTGGGCCATTTTAAGTGGTTTCTTCTCTTAAGAAACCGCTGATACAGCACCTGAGAGACTTGCCACCTTCAGATTGCACCTTCAGAAACTGTCATTTCTATCTCAGGCTTAGGACTGATGGCATTATTCTCTACTGCTTCATTACTGACTCAAGATAGGTCAAAGTGGAAACAGAAAGTATGACCTCTCCTTTTCTGGTGAAAGTTGGGTCATGATTGTATCATGATTGTGTCATGATTGTATCCCAGCTCTTTACTGCCATTAACTATTTGTCATAAAAACTTTTTTTTAAATGGTATGATTTCCAACTCTTTATTTAAAGCTTTCAACTTCTACCCTAAACTGTAGAGTGATTGACTGACTGTGGCTTTTTTTTCTGTCACAGGAACTCGTTGCATGCAATTACAGTATGATGCATATACAGTAAATTCGATTAACAACAGTGTTCATCAACTCAGTCTCGGGATTTCCATTTCTCATTTTAATTGGAGCTAAAAAAAAACTTTTGGCTAATTAAAACACTGAATAGTTCAAAAAGCAGTTCAGGTATAAATCAGACCTACACAGCCTGAATGACTGTAGAGTCAAGGAACGCTTTTTTCTTCCCCTTAAAGATTAATTCAAATATGTATTTTGACACATTAGTTATATTTTTGCATATACTGTATACTGTAGATTACCAGTGTACAGTATATCCTAAGGGGCTCTACATTTTGAAATTTTTAGCAGTCACATAGTATACAATGTGTGTGAAGTTAACTGGGTTTGGTTTATTTAGAATTACCCATTAGTTTTCGTTTCTGTATCTTAAACTTTCAACAATGTCTTGTCCATCCTTCATCATTTGACTTGTTAGGGGCAATCTCCAGGAGGTTGATGCCTGCAGGAGCCTGAGAGAACACCTCAAGTACTAATCCCTAGTGAATCCTAGTCAGTTAGATAGGGACATGACCTACGCTAAAATATGCAAGGTCAGGACAATGGCACTCATATAATGCACAGTACTTTAACAGGAAAAACTAAAGCATGCTCCAAATCCTAAAATGTGCATCCCCAAAACAAAAGTGTATATTTGAATGCTGTACACATCAGCCTATTGGATAAATGCCCACACCAGGCCTCACAGACTGCACTAAGTCACATGGGGTTTCCGTTGTCTGGAGTAAAGTATTGTATCATGTACAGTACATACTTTCTTTTTGCCAATGCGGTTCCATTTCATATGGCGGTTCTATATACTAACTAACAAAAGTCAGAAGCTTTGACCTTTTTGATATTTGCTTAAAACAAACTTTTTTCCAATCCAGGAAAAGGACACTGCGAGATAAATCAAGACTAATGTATGCATGGGTTTAAATGCTTCATTACAAATTGATTTCTTTGCTAGTGATAGAATGTGGTTTTCCCTTCGATTCTGCATCCCCTTTTCTCTGAGAGAATTTAGATTAACAGATTACTGTAACATCTCCAAAAGGCCCCAAAATAATTGTGCAATGACTAGGCCCTGCTTCTATATTTAAGTACTGTAGATCACAGCAGTTTTCTTATGCTGATCTGTAGTCTAGAAAAGTCTGACTAGAAGGTGACCTGTTCCTCTCTTTAAACAAGTCTGGCATCTATAAAATCATTTCCCAGCAGCAGAGGAACAAAGCATACTGTAGCTCTATGCCGTTAAACAGTTGAAGCACAACAAGCTGACAGCTTCCCAGATAACACTGTGAAGGTTTTTATAAGGCAATGAAGGTAAAACAATGTTGTGAGGAGACATCAGTTAAAGACTAGGGTTACTAGTAAGGATACACAACTTTTGATGCTTAGTATTTACGCTGAAGAGGATGGTATTGGTTTTGGTATTTATGCCTTTATTCTAAATTTGCTTTCCATGCTAACCTAAAATGTAACATATCAGTAAGTAAGCAAGTGTCTTTAGTAATGTTCACAGTTATTTAGTATACTTTTAAAAAATCAATTTTTCCCTTTCTAGCTGAAGATGAAGAATGATTTTTGAAGCTTTTCTATGCGTATTTATTTTTTGCTAAGCTTACTGGTAATAATGTGTCAACCATGCTTCAGAACTCTCTAAGAGGTCAGGACTGGGGCGAATTGGAGCTGGAACTGTTTCAATTATCAAAAAACAAATCTGCAAAGTATGGTTCTAAACTAAATTCTGCAATGAAAATGTATATGTCCAAAACAATTAGTATTATACAGTATATTAATTTTTATTAATTTCTTTAGTTTGAACTATTTGTCATGAAAGCTATAATCAGAAAACACAATTCTGTATATAATGTATATTTCCAAACCCTACAGTACACTATTTCCTGCTAAAATATTATATGGAGACCATCTTCTCATTCAATCGCAAAAAAAGCTAAGGAAATCACTCTTCTGACAACCTTTTTTATGAAGCCCTATAATCATATGCATTGAACAGTAGATATGCTGTGCATTTGTCAGCACTAGATCCACACGATTCTGGAATTGCAAAGTTTAAGTCTTTAAAAAATGTGGTAATCTAACTCGGAGCAGAACATACCCTCTCAGGTTTTGCCCTGCCTCAGTTTTATTTGATAAAGTTTAAAAAAAAACAACATTTTCTTCAAGGAAGCCAAGGTTAGCTTCTCAGCAGATAGACAGTTTCCCCTCAGGGCCTAAAAGATCAGAGGTTTGATCACGCGGGATCACCCTCTACTCCTCGATTCATCAGCACATGGGCACTGTGCCTGAGCCCAGCGCTGCTTCTAAACAGACAGAAAAATCAATTGGCAGTGTAGACTGTTAGTAATCCCATGGCACTCAGAAAACATCAATGCCAAGGGGATAGATTGGCTGTCATACAAAGGTTTATTTTTGCCCTCCTTTCTTCAATTATAAAAGAATCACTCCCATCTAAGCACTGGATTAAGGTCCAAATGCACAATGCCAAACCAGAAAAAGTAACAGAAGAGTCTATTATGTTATCTGAACACTGGTGAATATTTATCAATGTTTTTTTTTTACAGCATCATAACAGAATTGGCTTATGCAGCAAAGACATGACCATATAAACAACATTTGATGTCATCATTCAAAATCAAAAGGAACCATTACTTGAAAGAAAACTACCGTAGAAAATCAAATTAGTAGAGTGGAATCTCTGGAGCTACTATAACTGCTCTTTAGGACCCTGTGACTTGCCTCACTTAGTGAGTTAAATTTCACCCAATATTGTTTCACTGCAGACTTCACAAACATAAGAGGTAATAGCATTCTGTAGCAGGTAGTAAAAATGGAAAGACTAGAAAGCATATAAGAAGATAAGAAATATTATGAGAGGAGACTGTTCAGCTCTTTTTTATTATAAAGTAGTCAGCAGCTTAATGATCCTAGAACTCCACTGAGGCACTGTTTGAATACTCAGGATCCAAATATGACTTGGCAGTTTGTTTTTTCATCTGCTAACCTTTGTGAGCAGACTTGTTTTCTCCCAGAGTCCCCCATTAAGATTTTGGATGGATTTGTTTTGCCAATAACAATTTAAAAGAAAATTGCCCCTCAACTTCAGCTTAACATCACAGACAGTGCTTTTTTTTTTGTAAAGGACCAAAACCAAGACAGTCCTTGCCTTCTGTCATCAGCAAACAGAAGAGGTCCTTGTGCTACCATGTAACTAGAAAAAAAATAAAGCCACACATTTACTGTACTGTATATACTGTAGTCTGAACATATAATCACTACCAAAAAGCGTGGAAAAAAAGGAGATAATATTAGCTCCAGACATTCCACAAACCACACAGAAAATACATGTGACGCAATTTGGGATCCTTTGGGAGGAAAAGGTGTAAGCTTTTGATCATTATGAATAATATCATTGGTAATAGTAGGAACATACACAATGCCTTGCAAACGTATTCAGACTGTATCTCTTGGGTGGTACACTGAAGTTTGAACTGAAATTTCACCCCCCTCTAACAAACAGAAGACACAAACAATCACTTACTCCGAGTCTGTTACCACATAGCCATATTCCTCCTCCTTCTTAGGTTTTGTCCTTGACTTCACATCAAGCTGGAGCTCCTCTTCCTCCTCCTCGAACTGCACGCCTTTTTTCTCAGGCTCCACATGGACAGCTGCGCTCGGGGCCTTGGCATTACGAACCCAGTCGTGTAGCTCAGACAGCTCCTTGGAATCCACCTCCGCCGGCCGGGCTGCCTTCTTCTGGGCAGCCAAGTCCTTCAGAATGGTCTTGCTCTTCACGTTTTCTACCCCGACTCCTTTCTCATCGGTAGAAGATTCCTCGAAGGCTTCGGATCTCCCGCGTGCCTTCAATTTCCCGTCTTCAGTCTGGACATCCAGTCTGGGGGGGCTTTCAGTCATGGAATTCTTGTCCAGGTATTCGAGAAGTTTGTTGACTGCATTACTATCCTATAGTGTAATAAAAAAAAAACAAGTCATTGAAATGCACACTCAATTCCCCGATTACAACGTCTGTATTTAGTATTTAACTTTATATCTTTAATGAGTGGGTCACTTGAAACTCCTTTTAAAAAAAAACACTTTGACACAGCATTTTCTATAATGCTTACTTTAAAAACAGAAAGCAGGCACCCAATGTTTTCACAGTTAGAGAAATGCGTTAAAAAATTGTCTACATGGCTTGTTAACATAGCATCCTGAGAGATTTCTGTGATATACAGCTTTAAAAAATGCCATTTTTATACTGTACAGTATGTGACAATTTGTTAAAGTGACAGTACATTCTTAGCCCAATATTGCATGCATCACAAACGGGGAATATAAAGGTTTTCAAAATGTTTTTAAAATGTGAGGCATACAACATAAATATTGAATTCAATATCTCTTCTCTAAAATATTAAAAATATGGCCACACAGTACTGTCATTCGTGTGACATAAAACACTCCAACTTAATGGTGAGAAGCACAACACTGGACATGAGGAAGCTTTGAAAGTATCAGAATACTGTAGGAGAAAAACATGCTTTTTACAGAAATCTCAAGTGGACAAGGTTCTTTAATTTGACATACTGTTGAAAATAGAAATCAATGTAATGTAACTTCATTCTTGATCTGCTGAAAAACTAAAATCATTGTGCTTAAAACACATAGATGCCATTTAACTAGTTGAGATCACAACAAAATAACAATTGAAAAACGAAGATGAGCTCAAATCACATTTATTTCCTACCTAACAATGGAGTAGAATAATGTATTTTCACTAACGGTTAATTTACAAATGGTGACAAACTTCACTATTTTAAAAGCATGCAAAAAGAACTAGGGTTCTCCCTTCAACGACCCTTCCATTTACTTCAAATCTATTGCTTTCTATTCTGTTTGTATTATATGCTTTCAGTTTTAAGAACTTAGCAAAGCTAAGACAAGGTGAACTAATGAGGAGGGCCCCAATTCAGCTCCTCATGAAACAGACAATTTTGCAGTATAGCCAAACAGCCTAAAAGCACAGCTCTAGGAAGTGGGGGAAAAGAGTATCAAGAACAAACAGGCATACTGTACATGGGGACAACAATCTGCACAGCATGTACCCCAGCAAAGGAATAAATACAGGAACCTTGGAGCTGTGAGCAGTAGCACCATCATGCCAACTGTCATGCAATCCTTAATTTTTACTCGAAAGCAGGTAAAAGATTTCTGTAAAATACCTTGTTGTTTGAGTCTGGCTTGGCTTCATCTAGTTGTCTCTCTGCCAAAAAATAAAAATGTTATTTACCCTTCAAATTGAAAGACGCGTCAACCAATTTTTAGAAATATTACAAATCAAAGAGAACAAAGGGCACAGATTGGCTTGACCTGTAATAAACTGAGTTGGGTACTAGACTTAAACGGGAATTATACTCTGCATTTACTCAGGTGATCTGTTTGGCAGCAAGGTTCAATTTACTAGACAGTTTTTTTTTATTTTTATGCAATGCTTACTTTCACTACTCTTTTATTTTTTGTTTGGAAAGTATTCTACATTGCATACGGACCAGGCTATCGGTGTTCTAACTATTCAATCAACACTTTTTTTATCTTCCGAATCTGGAATTGGCATTTCCAGGAAAGCTGGGCTTAACCACTACCCATATCAACAGAAGGAAAGAGAATCAGTGGCAGAACATGCTTTGTCAGGACACCTGGTTCTGGGTAACACTGCTGCACAAACAACTGAGCTAAAGTACCAGTAAAAGAAAAACTGTCCTTATCTAAAAGAAAAACTGTCCTTATCCCTTTGATGGAGATCGAGCCTGCCACTGGGATGGTTGTTGTAGTTTCACAGCTGAATTCAGCTTCTCTGCTGAATTCACACCCACTTAGCAACAACTGTGGTGTTATCCCCAAAGATATTCTATCTCTTTAATCCCAGTCACTGTCAACTAACAATGTAGCCCATCTCTTAGATAATTAACAATTATTACACATAATAATGTCTAAGCTGTGTTCTGGACAGAAGTCAACATCAACAGGAAACTGTAACTGCATATAGCACCTTTCAAAGCACTTTACAATACATACAGTAAGTAAACACTTCTCACAAAACAAAATTAAAAATCATATATCGGAGATACAGATCACAACAAAGCCTGAAAAAGCTTCTGAAAAACTTTTTAGGCTAGATTTATAAGCTTGTACAACATGTCCGGTCACCCACAGCGTCAGACAAACTGGTGTAATGCATAATAAACCAGAATCAGCTGAATGAAAGCCAAATGGAGAGACAATTTTGTCGCCTTTCTCCCCTGTGGCAAACTGTTTACCCACCAACATAAACCAAAATCAGTATGTGTTATTTTAGGTTAGGAACAAAATCTCTAAACCTCATTTAAATAAGGTCTTTCTATTTTTAGTTGCTTCTAATAGATTGGATATGCACACCTCAGTCTTCCTAAAGTGGCAGATTATCTGATCACAGTTGTGTCCATTCATCCAGGGCTAATTTCCACCAACTTTTTGTTGTTCCCAAGCCACTCTAATCGTCCCTAACTGCCTATTGGAAAATTATCTTTTGCCTCATCCCCTTACCACAATATGCTCGATTTCTTTGTAAAATGAATTACTGTACCCTTAATATCTTGTAATGTACCACTAAACTCTGATCAGTATAGATTTCACTTGAAGTCCAGCAAATAAAAAATTAATCTGAGCATCACATTTTCTATTGATTCTGAAATAGCCTCTTAGGTATTCTAGATATCGTTCATCTCCACACAGTATTCAATACACAATCTTGTATTGAATTTTATATTGAACTATTAAGTTTGATAACTAAAACTACTTCAAAGAGCCTAAAGGGGTGAAAGCCCTGTATGATAAAAGAGCATTTTGTACAAGCAAGGACAGAACATGTAATACAAGACAGAAATACAGCAAGGTAGAATAATATATCTATACTCTTCTATTAATAGTTCATTGAGACTACTGAGTGTCCCAGGTAAAAACACATACAGTATAAGTCAAAATGTACATTTTTTGTTTGCTCAAGAGATTTAGCCAATGTTAACAAGAGCATTCAGAAATTAAAAAGTAACAAACATGTTTTAAAAGAGCAGCACCGCAATAACACTGACATACTGTAGATACAGATACATTATAGAAACAAACAAAAAGAAATACTTGCAGACCATAAGACAGGACACAGACATGTATTAAGAACAGTTATAAAACGGGCTCAGCTCACAACTAAACTATTTTTACTTTTTAGTAGTTTTACTTTAACCTGAAGAGCCATTCTAAGATCAAAGTGTAAAATATTGTATATCAAGGATGTGTTCCTAGGCATGACATCACTTGTGGGAGTTTATAAAGAAAATAATTACATTTGCAGAGATAATGATTAAAGAAGGCAAATACTTTACCTATTTACTGTATATACTGTACATATACTGTATATAACAACATATGCCATTATATACCATTTCAATTTCTAAAGCATACAGTAATTAGTGTTGTATTTTAAACGTGATTGAATACATAAGTTCCAGTTTATTTAAAATTGACACAATGTACTGTATCAATCTTCTTACCTTACATTTCAGGTAGAAATGTTCAAAAGATTTTTAATAAGGGTTATTTTGTTTCACACTAAAACTGAAAAGCATTTATATTCTGTTTTATATCCTAAGTTTCAGCCTTTAAAAAGATTTAGTGAATACTGTCCCTAAAATAATTTCTGAGAAAGTTATTTTTCACGGTGGAGTTCTGTTAGCTTTTGCTCTATTTTGTGAATGAGCGTGTGCAGTTCTGGTGATGTACAGAAAAAGTCATTGTTTCAGGTGTTAATAAAAGTAATTGGTCTTCTAAAAACTGTGTTGTGTAATTGACTGTCTTCTACAAGACACATGCAGTATATTTTGTACTGTATATTGTTCATTAGTTTAACACAAAGTAATTGTCACATTTTTATTTTATCAAACAGGTGCGACAACGAAGCCTCAATCCAATCTTTAAGACTTGACGCAGAAACACAGTACTTCATCTTCTTTTGCAATTAATAGACAGTGCTACATTAAAAGCTTTAATTACAGCTGATTGCTGCTTTAAATGCTGGAAGACAGCCAAGAAATAAACACCAAAAATGAAGGGCCCCATGTATAGTAAACATTTTTTTCTGCTAAAAGATTTTTTGAAGTACATTTTGAGAACTGTCCTTTTCACAAAATTAAACTCAATGAATTGCTGAAGAATTTAATTATCGCTCGTGCAATTAGTGTATAAATCTGCTTCTCTGAGTGGATAGTGACATTCTAGAAGCCTTTTTACTATACTGTACCTACTTGCTGCTTCATCACTCTAATGTACTTCAAAAAGCAATTCCACCTGACTCAAATATGAGCTCTTGAACATCAATCAGAACTCAAAACGCATTTCTTCCAGGGGTGTTTCTCTTGCTTAATTGCAATCACATGCTGTACCTTGCATCATGGCGTCCTCCCCCAGCATGTCCTCCTGGTACTGCAGGAGTCTAGGAGCAGGCCCCCTCTTCATGTCTCGCTGGTCTCGGCTGTCTTCCTTGTCCCTTCCTTTGTCTTCATCCACCACCTGTAAAGTGTCAGCAATGACATCGGCCAGTTCATCCAGCTCCTTGGGGCTGAGACCGTCCACGTTCACGTTGTGCTTCCCCAACTCCTTCACCACGTTCTGAATGAAGTTTTCTGTGGGGGCGGGATCAATAATGGAACAAACCTGTTGAAATAATCCTTCTGTCGCACCGAAACCTGCCACCAGTACTATATATACAGTAGTATGCATTGCTCTAGCTCTATTCTAGTTCTAACTCCTGAAAGAAAATCTGGGACAAAGAAATAGAAGCGATATACAAAGAGGCCTGAGTGGGAATAGGTTTGTCTGAAACCTGACATGTTGAATGGTGAAAGTAAGACTTAAGGCTTACGAGTAGAAAGCAAGAAAACAACGGTAAATTAATTGATTAAACATTGTCTTGGATAGTCAGTGAAGAGATTAGCCACTGGGTATTTATGACCTGCACAATGAATTAAGGACTAGAGCGAATAAACATCAGGGCCTCTCCGGGCTTTGCAGACAAACTTCATCCAAGTTTTCTGCAACAACTGCTATTCTCCTTATTGACACGAAAAAAAAGCTCATGTTGAAGTAGACACTGGAAGCCAAGAAACCTTTCCAAAACTTCAAAGATGTCCTTTGTATTAAACGGTGCTAATCAATCCTGATTTTCGAAGAAAGTTAATTTCCCATCCGCAGTTGGACTTGGAGCAGTATATTTCACCTTGTGGATGGGTAGGAACACCCAGTCCTGCACTTGAGCTCAGCCTGGCATTGTGGAGAAGAAATGACTAGTTCTTTAGAGGGTTAGGGTGAATTAAATGTGTTACCATAAAGAGAGCGATGCTAAAGAGGCCAGGTGGCTCCTTAGCCACCAGATATACTGTATTTAGTGATGAACACCATACTTACTCCAATTATAGTAAAGTAAATGGTCTGTACAGGGTTTACTGATCTGGACATATGTTCTGTAGGTCACTGGGTGCTAACACTCCCAGACCTTGTGAGACTTTTGAGGTCCAATCGAAAGTTTGCACTAGCTCAATTATGTGCACTCATTTTCTGTAGTCGTTGAGGCATTATACATTAAAGGGTGTGTTACTGTACATACAACCCTTGGTCTTTTGTTTGGAACCTGATCCGATATTGATGGAGGTACAGGTACAGTACAAGAAGGTGCAAGGACATGGAAGGATAAAGTGCATGTACTCTAAGATGGTCTTGAAATAACATGACCGTACAGTAAGTGAAATAAAGAGGGGCCATACTACAGTATCTACTCAAGCTAATGAAGGACAAAGATGGCATGCTCTCTTGGTGAGGTAAATGTTAAAACTAAAAAAACAGATGTACAGCAATTGATTTACTGTTGTCTTCACGTTTTAAGAAGACCCCATTTGGTCTTGTAAGTGTTGTAAATTGAATTAATTCTAACAAATCATTTCAAACATTGTAACCTGACATTAACAGTATTAATACCTTGGCAGGAACTGACCACTACCTACAGTATGTTGAATTGTAAGGTTATTAACTAAAATCAGATTTTTACAATTTAGGAATGCTTATTTAACAGAAAAGAACTGTTAAGTATTAAGGCCTTTTAAAAATGTATGAATTCTCAGCTCACAAAATGTTTTAGAAATACTAATTAAATATACATGAAACAATTATATACTGTATATATGACTATATTATAATCCTATATTAGAAATTTTCCTTACAGCAGTTCCTGTTAAGCGTTTTTCATGATTCATTCGTTTTTTTTATTTAACGGCATGAAGCAAGAGCATTGGTTAGTTTCCCTTCTTTTGCGAGAGAAAAAAAAACATCCTTTAAGCCACAACATTACCATCCACTAAACTCAGCGGGTCTTTTGCCACAGGCGGGTTGGACACAGCTTTGAAGAGCAGCCTATCTGTCTGGGGCTTCTGCAGTTCTCCTTCTGGCACCAGCCGGAACGGCTCTTTCCCTTTATACGCCTCTTCCTGAGGGCCAATGCTTTCCACCTGGCCGGTCAAGAAGGGACGGAGCTTGCCGCTGTAAACCAATGACCCCGGCTTTCCCTCCAGTCTCCCCGCTTCTGGCTGCTTGGCCGATAACTTCTTGGCCAGGTACCCCTCCAGAGCGGCAACGAGAACCTTGCTCTTGTCCGGCTGTGGGCCCTGGAAAGGCCCCGTTCCATGCGGAGCTGGGGGTCCCTGGTGAGCGTAAGGAGAGAAGGACTTCGCTGGGGGGAGCGGGTCGGGGTATCCAGGCTGGAACAAGGATGCAGCGGAGAACTTGGGTGGCGAGGGCTTCCCCTGTCCCTGGGTCTTCTGGCGAATGTAGTCCATGAAGCGGTCTGTCAGGATGGCATCATTCTGTAAAGCACAAAGACTTGGGCATTGACTTATTTACTTGTTGTTTCCAATTCTTTGATGTATTGTTTTTTTTTAAAAATATATTTAATGGTAAGACTGCACAAAAACAAGCAGGAGGTAATTCACCTCAACGCCAATGTGATACTGTATGTTTAGAATCATCATTTAGAATGAATAATTCAAGAACGTTAACTGTTTACTGTATGTCCCATTTACAATGTTAGTTTTCTCTACCTGTTTACTTCCAAAGTAACATAGACGTAAATAATGAAACAAAACCATACTGTACTTCAGGACAGGAAAATAAAAAAAATAAAAATCACCTTCTTCTCAGCTTATTCCATCAAACTGAAAAGTAAGTGACCCATCTGAGGATAAACTCACCCAATTAATATTTCTAATTTATAGAAAATGAGAATTTTTCAATGTTTTTGAAAACCAGTTATGGTTACAATTCACTGTCATATTAGAACTGGGGATCACGTGTTCTCTATCTTTGTTAAAGTTTCTAAAGATATGGCATACCATTATAACGACCAGTTTAAAAAGCTATCTGGTACATTAAGTAAACTAAGAGAAAATTTAGGACCAAAACCTTAAAAATAAGTCATCCCTGAAAAATCAGGGTTCACTTATTTGAGGAAACTGCTACGAATTGTCTTACCAATCTTTATCAACAGGTGACCTATAGCATAAGAATAATTGTATCTGGGTTCTTCAGGTTCAGGCCTGGAGATTTCACATCTTTCTGTAACACCTACTGTATGTGCATTATGCAAGTGTACTGTACATGATATTTTTTATCCACTCTTGCTGTGCGCCAAATATTCTTTTACATAACTTTAAAAATGTGTTGCTTTGAGCTAGTACGTTTATATACTGCACATACAAAATTACTTGAAAAAAATGATTTTCAAAGATCTTTGCAGTAGAAATGCTGTTTAAAATTAAATTTGTAAAAATAAAATTGTAACAGCATGTTACCAACGATTCAATTGATAATTAGCCCTTATTTCATCTATATGTGCATCTTGTCATCTGTGCTTCAATGGCAATGATGATTGTAAAAGACGGATTAATAGAATTCTAATTAAAAAAATGTTTAGGAACATATTTACTCATAAGTGAGTTAGACATTTTGTTTCCAGAAAACAAAAAAATGCTCATTTCAATTAAACTATGCAGAAAAAAAAATAATGAGTTGAATTCAAGATTGGGTATAAACCTCAGTTATAAAACAATCTTTCAACATTAGAAAAACACTTCACTCTTCGATGATGTGACTTACTCATCAGAAAAATGAATTTCAAAGCCATTGTCATCTGTAGCTGTTAAAAGGTCAGCAAAAACAAGTTCTTGCTGTCTTACATTTTGATGCCATTATATGAAGTATTAGAGCATGGCTATTTTAAGGATATTAATATATGGTACTGTCTCTGAATCATAATTTTTACCTCCTTGCCACAAAGAAGCATGAAACAAGCCAGGTGCATTTGATATCTCAAAAAATATGTTTATGAAGATCCATTAATTGGATCAGAGTCTTCTAATCTCAATGCATTATACAATCCACATTTTCACTCATTTGTCAAAGTCTAAACTTTACACAAGGTGACGTTCCATAGGGAGTCATACAAAGCAAACATTAAGTCATTATACTCCACACCTCATCATTTCATCGTTTTAGCATCTCTTGTGGTTGCGGATCACTGTTTTCCACAATTGTATTATCTAGAAGTGGCTGATGAGCTTAATCTGGGGAGACAGCCTGCTGCAGTCTGAGATGAATGAATGGTCCTGGATGGTTGATCTGGTCTAGGAGACACTGTTTCTGCCAGTCCAGGTCTTCCATCTCATGTTGTTTTTGGTTGGTTTTGCTGTGATGACCTGAGACATCTTCTGCATGCCGTGAACATCTGTGCTCCAGTAGGGTGGGGACAGAGTAGGGTGACTTCTCAATAGACCATTCTGACCTGATGCCACAATCTTAAAGCATCTGTTTCCTCAAGCAGCCTTTGTATATATGAGGTTGGGTCTTCTCTGTTAACTGTGTGAATAAAAAAATGCTCAGCATTCTTCTCTGCCTCCACAAGAACCTCCCTTTCGGAGCTGAGAACGGCTCAATAAAAGGTTTTTAATGGTGGACCTTAGTCTTCCGAGTATAAAGTATCTATCCCATTTTTTTGTACGCCATAGTTGCAACTGGTAATTGCCAGTAGATCTGGTTTGGTTTGCGCTTGCAGTACATTATCAGCATAATGAAGCTCGATTAGGTTTCTGGATCAGAATGGGCTGAGGTTAAATACCTTGCCTTTCATTGGATTATTTAGCTCTATTTCAATTTGGAGCTTTTTGGAGGTTAGATGTAACATCACAGAAAGAAATATCGAAAACAGCATTGGGGCAATGACAGTGCCATGTACAGTAAAACTCTTTACTCAGTTTAAAGGGGACTGTAACAGGGCATTGTTTAGAATCAGTGCACATTGTCAAGGAGCGGGCAAAGAACAGGAAATTACAGAATGCTATGTGGAATTCTTCTTATTAATGGAGTGAAAGACTTTTGTGAGTTCATATAGAGAGTGTATGTTTTCCCCTACATTTTTTCCTGTAGCTGGAAATCTGACAATCATGCCCGTTGAGTCTCTGGGTGGCCTAAACCCAAACTGAGACTTAAGCAGGTAGAAAGGGAAGAAGGTTCTTAGTGTGATCTTTCCCGTGATGGACAAAACAACGATTCCTCTTTAGTTTTTACATTGTCACTTTGTGGCACTAGCCACATAACTACTGCACAATAAGAGTGCTGTCAGCTGTGCTTAACAACTATAAGCCCAAGCATCAGAACTAAATTAGATCAGTTCAAATTTTAAAATTGGAAAAATCTGGATTTGTAAGTTTCATCCATCTTCTCTTTATACTTTTACAATGAGTCACAGCAACCATTCTGCTATACCTAATATGTAGCCACTCCTTTGGGATTGAATTGGTTGATCTCTTTAAAAGGGTAGGTTCTTTCCTCAAGGCCTACAGTATGATATAGATTATTTAATGCTATAGGCCAGAACACTGTCAAGAAACCTAAGATTTTCATTTTGTATTTTGATCATTAGTTTCCCCATCAGGGTAAGATTTTTTTTTAAGCAAAGCTGTTTATTTGCACATCCACCTCATCTGGATTAGCAATGATCCCTGGCAATTTGACAGCAAAACTAACCATGTGGCTGACTGCAACCATGTTCGTCCAAACTGCAACTGAAACAAAAGTTACTGAAAGTGGAAAGCTCCTGCTGCTTTGAGAGATTGTAAATAAACCAGAATTCTGCTCAACACTTCCTCTGCAACAAGAGACGTTCTGTGATGAACTTCCAACTGTAATTTCGATTACCCAAATAATACAGCTGGGCATTTGTCGACACCACTGAATATCAGAGAATATTCATCCTAGCAGCAACAAAATATGGGTGAGCAGACTTTCTAAGTTTCTCCCCATGTAAGTCTTAACTTGCAGCTGTAATCCCAAACCCTGAAACTCGCATGTCCATCTTCAAGTGGAAGTCAAGTTCAGTGCAACACTAAAACAGAACCTCTTGCTCTTTCTGCACTAAAATCCTCTTGGTACACGACATCTTGGTCTTTTAGCCTCGGGCACATAAACAGCAGATAAAACTGGACAAACCACAACACAGGTCCAGGCACTTTGAAAAATCTCATCACAACTGTTCCTTGACAAGCATCCAATTCCAATGAGTATACATTCTAAATTCACATTTTTACACTTGAGAATTGAAAACTATTATCTGAAACAAATACATGTTTGATACAGATTAGGCCTTCAAGTAATTAACTATGTTCTTTTCTTTCGAGCATTTATGTTGGCATTTTTATCAGACTAATTATTTACTACATTGACTGCACTAACTACAGGTAATAGTCATTGTATTTTAACCCCGTATAATTACTAGTACAGTATCTTTAGTGATCCCTGAGTGGTTAATAAGCCATGTATATCATGGCCCACTGTAGATGGATTTGTTCTTGTATTAAATTAGAACATTTTGTTATTCTATCAGTAAAATTGTACATGACATTTATAGATCCATGTATGTCACTTCTAATAATTTCAGGAAATTCAAACAATCAAATGACTGATTAAATCTCTTTTACCTCTCTTTTTAATTAGGAACAAAACACTTTTAGTCCTAAATTGGTCTAAGCTTCTGTAGTCAGATACCCAAGTGACAGTATTTCCATCCAACAGATGAGGTCTGCGATGTGGGTGGTACTCCATTTTGATCACGCCCTATTTACAAACAAATTTTGTTTAGAAATGCAAAAGAAAAGGCTACCAAAAGCAAAATAAAAACAATGTTACGGGGATGACGGCAATAAAGCACATGGTTCTTCTTTGTGTAGTCCATCACAGTGGTTCAATAGATGTTTTAACAAATGTTATCATCTGTGACTGTGATTTCCCAAGGAAACTGATTGATTGATTGATTGATTGATTGATTGAAATTGATTGAAATTGTGATTGCGCTGCCAAGGGAGGGGTTGCTATTCATTAGCTAGGGCTGTCTGGGCAACACAGCGAACCCTGGCAATTTCCTGAGCACTGACAGTGCTGTTGTTGAGATATTCTCTTCTCTTTCAACCAGTGCTGAGCCTTGTACGGGGCGTTAGAGCCCACGATGTCTTGAATGTCTTGAAGGTGGAGAAGTCGGAGGACACTGCCTACCCTTCATTGTCCACTGTGCACTGGCTCATGGCCATGAAAAATACACAAAAGGCGATTCCACATCAGGTGGTTTTAGAAGAAATGATCATTTTTGAAAATCTAAATTTACAAAAGCCTTCTACAATCTGGTATGTGGATACCTTAAAGCAGCATGCTTTAATGAAATAAAAAAAAAAACATCTTTGAAATACAATGAATAATTTTTTCAAGTGTTGTGTTTCAAGTGTTCTTTCATAGTGTTGTGTTGGTTTATGTATTTTCTATGCCCCACATTTGTCAATATTAGTTATACAATCCTGCTGAGCTCACCTCTTGACTGTGTAGCAAATAAGCCTTTGAATGGGGAAATGAATGTGGCATTTCAAAAGTTTGAAGCCTCATAAGAATCAGTGACTGCTGTTGATACAGCTTTTGCTTTCTCTAAAATCACTGAAAGGATCCATCAAAATCATATTATCAAATTCCTAAATACTTTTATGTGCTTTGTATATTAAATGTATCTTTGTGTACCTGATTATTGCATCCTTTCACCTCTTCTTAATGCAGCACTCGAATATATGTACGTATATAAACATACAGTATATATGAACAAATACACTTCAAAGTTCTAAAATAGTATTTTTATGGAGCAAATTACATTCAGAAATGAAGTGCTAAGACACAAGCTTCAAATTCAGTAATAAAACGGCCAGCCCATTATTACTGGCCATCATAAGTTACTGGAAACATGGTTATACAGTATAAAACTGGTGCTGGACAAAAACATTAAAACATGTCACAACCTTGGTCAAACGAATTTGAAGTCCATTAAGTTTAAAACATGGACTGATATTTATTTTCTTCCAGTTGTTTTTTGTGCCTTTCCGTATGCATTTCAAGGCCATATTGATATTTACATAAGTCTGAGTGAAGTCAATCCAAGATCCACAATACAAACAACCATCTGTGCTGAGTCCTAAACAGTTATGGCTATAATGACTTAGCATTTGTGCATCACATTGAAAAACTGCACCCAATGAGTGTCCGACTAATAACAAAACAACACAAAATAACATTTGCAATTTGGTATTAGTGAGAATGTCTACATTATGATCTGAGATCTTTGTGATAGGGATACCATTGTATTTTTTAAAATGTTGTAATTATTTCTGCAATTTTTTTAATTATTTTTTTTTAATACATTCCCTTATTATGTAAAAATGTGCACAAGTATAAAACAATTTAAAATGAACTAATGTATGACTTACTTCTAGTTGAAGGTTTGACTAAGAACGCTTAAGCATTTGACAACTCAACTAGAAAACAAACACAGAGTTAACTAGATCAGGAGCCCCACACTAAAACAACAGACAATCAAATTTAGTCGTTTCTTGTTAAATAAATTGAATGGTTTTCGAAGCAGCCCTGGGTCAGTATGGTGATAAAAAAAACCTTTTCAACAAAATTGCAAACTTTGAATTCTGATTCAATTCAAGCATTTAAATACAAATGTTTAGAACATTTAGCGTAGGAAAAAGTAAGTGATAGATGCCATCCAGTGGCCACATCTTGAATTTTCTTCCCAAAATTCTTGGAACAAAAGTCTTTTGATCATATGTTATGAACAGGTTTAATCAGCATGCGATACAGTTCAGTATTCTTAAATTCATTATGTTCATAATCTGACAGTTCCAAAATCCAGCAGCTTTCCTTTCACAAGTAGCATCTACTGTAGCATTTTAGAAAGCATCCTTTATCTATGCAGAACACTTATCTCTTTACCTTAACAGCCTTCCCTATGTTCATAAGCAATGGGGACATCGTGGTTATCCTAAAGGAAATGTGTTCCAAATTGCAACATTTGTATTTTTTACCTCACATAAAGAATGATACATGATATAGTGGTGCATTCGGATTGAGTTTTTTCATATTTTAAAAGAAGAATGAGGTACAGTTATAATGTCTCCCCTGATTGAAATTAGATATACCAATACTTAATTATGTAAACAAAAAAAATAGGAAGCATTTTTTTTTCTACGAGGCTACAGTATGTATCTAGACAGGGACAAACCATGGCCTTTTTAAAATTTTGTTGGATTAAAGATGTGACTCAAATATATATACAGTATATAGAAAGAACATTTCAGGGGTTGAAAACAATACCAGCCATTTCAGAACAGTTTGATCTATTTTTGTTTTTTTAGGAGCTACATGCCTTTGTATAAAATTGCATCAGTGGAAAATGAAGTGAATGCCGCACATTACGTCTAAATTAATATCAGCCCCTTAAATTGTACCCAAATATGCATGATGCAAACCTAAAATGTCACAAGGTGCCACACTATGGCCTCCTCATAAACAGAAGACAGATACAGTATCTACCTTGAAGGGGGCCTGCTCATTCTTGGTTTTCTGACTGGCAGAAGCACCTGACTGTGGTAGATAACCCAGGTAGAGAAGGTACTGCTGTACAGATCTGCTGAGGTCTCCATTCTGTCCATATTTCTTCTCACTGTCAATATTTTGACTCGGAGTCCTGTAAGATCCAGAGAAATAAACAGTCTGAAAACCAAACCATTATAGAACAATCCTGAATACCAAAACATTCTAGAGCAATTCTAAAAAAACATTCTAAAACATAAAACATTCTTCTTCTATTGGTAACGCAACAGAGAAATTACAGAAACAAATAGAATATGAATAACTACACACATTTAAACAGGGTTATTTCTAAAATCCTCATCCAATTCCTGAAAATAAAGGAAACATACTAAATAGAATTGGGAAAAAGCATTATATGCTGAATTTATAAAGGATTTTTAATATAAATTAATAAAGTAATCCCTCCATCGGTACCCCTTTTTCTAACCCCCCCAATCATCTCATACTGCAGACCACCCAATCTACGAAAACTTCTGGTTCACAGCTCCCTTGACCGCACTTGGCAATCATCCCCACCAGGCACCTTCCCCTGCAAAAGAACTCGCTGCATCACCTGCAAATACATATCTAACGTGCAGTTAGATATGTATTTCTCATTCAGGGCCCCTCATTCTCATTCAGCTCATTCAGGGCCCCTCAGGCCAATTCCAGATCACCCAGACGACATCCTGTACCTCCAGCAACCTCATTTACTGTATCTCTTGCAAAAAATGCCCAGGTATCTACGTTAGGGAAACCGGAAGGAGACTAGGAGACCGCTTCAGAAAACATGTTAGGGCTGTGAAGATTAAAGATTTCTCCAAGCCCATAGTTTCTCATTTCACCTCAGACGGCCATGATCACACTGATCTCTCTGTCTCTGTTCTCAAAGAGGGGTTTCTCAACTCCCATAGCAGAAAAACAACTGTAGCTAAACTCATCCTAAAACTAGGTTCACACCACCCCCCTTCACTCAATGAAAGACTTATCTTTGTGTAATCTTCTCTATTCTCTTGCAGGTTTTGACTTCACACCTTTCTTCACCCCTCTCCACTTTGCACTTCCTGAGTGGCCTCTCTGTCTCTCCCCTCTCCCAGCTTTTGTTCTCCTGTGCTATTTAATCTTTGCTGTCTGCCCTGTCTTTCTCACACCTGAAGAAGGCTTCACAGCCGACATGTTCTGTTTCTCTCTTCTCTTTTCAGCATGGAATAAACCTATTTAAAGTCATTTTAGCTTCTTTATAAATCAAAACATTTTAAAATAACTCAAGGGTAAATGTAAAGAAATATAAAGGCTTTCCACTAATTGATACTTATTCATCTAAGACAAATCAATAGGGAAAGCAGCATGTTGCTATGTTTTAACCAATGGGGCAACATTCACAAAGCATGTAAACACAGTCTGTAAGTATCCCTTCCACAGAAGGAAAATCTGTTTCTAGAATATAAAGAGATCTCCAACATGTTTAAATATAACATGATAACATAAGAAACAGTATAGAGGGAAGCAGGCCACTTGGCCTGTGTTGCTCATTTACAGTAGCTGCTAGTACTTGTTAGTCCAAGAGTGTCATCAAGCAACGTTTTGAAGCACCCCCATGAATCAGCTTCCATAAAGTGGCCAAGTAGAACTACAGTATACTCCTTCTGTGTAGTTTATGTTGAAGGGTCTGCAATTATCTTTTCTAAATGCTCTTACACTTCTATATATTCCCTTTGGGCTTTGTTTCTCAGTTTCTTACAGAAGTTGGATGATCTGAATCAAGCCTCCATGAAATCTTCTCTGCTAATAATCAAAAGCAGCCATGGTCACTGAATGTTTCCCCATGAGCCGGGAACATGTACTGTACAAGCACTGCATATTTACATAAAATACAGCGAGCAGAAAAACCATAACAATTACCTGGGATTACTGCCGATGTCTGGGGAGCTGGTCTCAGAATGCCTGTAGTAGACCTTTCGCAGTTTAGAAAGTTCTTTAGAAATCACCTGTTGAGTTGCATCATCTTTCCATGTTAAACCTTCGAAAACAAATGCAGGAAGGTGGTTAGACACTAGCATAAATAAAAACACTAGAGACCTTCACTGTTACAGCTACTTATAATTCATGCTGAATGTACAAAAGTTACCAAGTTGCCACACTTTAGCTTTCATTTTAGATTAATTTATGCTGTGTCTTTGAAGTTATATACTGAGAGGAATTAAAATCCCATGCTGTTGAGTCCAATGCTAATTTGTTGAGTCTATCATTAGCATGTGAAACCTCAAAACTAAATCAAATTTGCAAATGTTTTTTTGTTTGATGGCGGCATTATGATTTATTTTGTCTAGCAACTTGCAAAGATGCACAGTGGTAGAATATTTTTATCACATCATTGGTTGCTTGCAGGACACCTAACCACAGTACATTAGCAGTACCATTATAAGTGTCTTGTTAAAAAATGAGCTCCGATTCGGTAAAATGATTTCAAAATAATGGCACACAGTTGTAATGCCTGCTTATTCTTTTGTAAGCACACCTTATATTGTTACATTAATCAAGTTTTGACCCAAAACTCTAAGACTTCCCAAAAATATGAACACTTCTACATATCTTGAGTGATGGTATCAGTAATTTAGTCCATTCACATACTTTTTTTTTCCATTGCTATATTCATTTACATGACTTCCACAGGAAAATCAGATTTATAGAGTCAATAGCAACATGTCTGTAATTACTTACACATACTGTATCCATAAAAAGAGTACAAAAGCATACACAGTTACACATCTTTTGTTATGCAGGTCTTTCTTCAATGACTGTATAAATCCTATGTTATACTGTATGAGACTATCACCATTTTAGAAAGAATAGCTCTTTCAACTAAAAATCTACTAAAAGTAGACAATTAGACAAAAGCGTGTCTAAGTTGGTGATTTGTAACTAAACTTAGCACCTGTAAAAATGTATTACTCTTTATCATGTTTATATTCAAAAGATGAAGGAGTTGTATCCTCTAAGTGGAAAAGGGAAATGTGCACCAATGAAGGCAATACGTGGAGTTTCATTAATGAACAAAATATTCTGCAGATTGCTGAAAGCAATCAGAGGCAATTTTCTTAAACACTATCTCGATATTACTGTTCTGCTGTTCAGTCCTTATCTGTTGCAGCTTTAAAGCCTCTAAGCGCATTACTATTTTTCCACTGAGTAACCCATTCCTTAATGTCTTATGGGTTACAAAAGGACTGTACTTTTCTTTAATGCTTAAGAACACTCTTAATAAAAGACCTTTGGTAAGATTACTATAGGCCTCTGCCAATTAACAGATGGCTAAGCTGAAAATCATGTAGCCCAAAAAGACGACATATAGTGGAAACCGTAAGGTACACCATGGGGCATGTTCTGTACTCGCAAATAAGGGATAAGTGCCAATTCAAATATATTCTCCAGTCTGTAGATACAGTACTGAAATATCATATTTGTTATGAAGGTTAATGTGGAAATATTACGATAGTATGACAATTTTGAAAAAATATACTGTACCTGTATATCCACAGATGCACAATTTTAAAAAGGGAAAAAATATGGATTTTTTCCCTTTTATATATAAAAGCATAACCATGAAACAAAAAAAAACATACCAGGGTTTCAAAAAAACTTTTTTTAAGATCAGCACGATGCACCTGCTACCATAATTTGTCTGGAATGTTTCATTTCATTGTTTTTCCAGGTTGTAAGTTTTTTAATTTTCATCCACCGTAGCCCACTGTCAGCATAACCAGGGCTGTCCTGCTTTTTCACTCACCTGGCCACACTAACAACACCTGGTGAAGTTGTTGGACATGAAAACTTATCAGTGAAAAGAGCAATGACAGGCACATTCTTTCAACCATTGCAGCAACACATGGTGATGTACAGTATAATACTTTGTTTTACAACAATTTCATGGTTGTTCTTTTAATGTTTTTTTTTTACTTTCTTCAAGTGCTACTTTGATTTTTAAAAACACAAGAAATGTACCTAAACTTTCTTTTTTATATGTTTTGTAGTGCTTAAGCTTAATTTCATCCATCTATCCATGTTCTAACCACTTCATGCACTTCAGAGTGGCAAGGGCAGGAGCCTGTCAAGTACAAGGCAGGATACATCCTGGACTGGACGCCAGTCTATCAAAGGGTACTGTACACACACACACACGGATATGCACGTACAGTACCACCAGTAATTTCTCCAGAAGCCAATTAGCATAACAGTATGTCTTTGGACTGTGGGAGGAAACACGAACATGGGGAAAAAATATCAACTCCATGCAGACAGCACTGCAAGTCCGGAACTTAACTTGGGGTTCACTTAATGCAAAATAACCCTCTTAACAACACCGCTCACCCGAAATATCCGCAGAATGGAATGATATCTTTACACAACAAGGGCTTGAGCAACCCCGCACCAGTTAAACACAAGGATCGTAGCTCAAAAGAAATCTTACACGACTGGGTTTAGTAGAGCCATCTGGGTAAAGCACTTCGCTCAATAGTACAGTAACTGTCCTCATACGTAATTTCAACTCTTGATCCTTTGGTTAAAAGTCTAGAGATTATTTTTTCTTCTACCATTATTATTTTTATGAACCTGGTATTTATTAGTCACTCATTCACTCTTTTGGTTTCTATCCCAATTCTGGTCAACGGTGTACCACAGCATTTGCTTTGATTGTTGGACATTATGACCTACAAACAGTTGATCACAAAACATTAAGGCGTAAAAAGGTTGTAAAATGTTTGGAAAGGACCTCATTCTTCTTATTATTCTTAACCATTCACTTATGTTATGCTAATTTGTTTTCATGGCTACGAGAGAAGGGGAGCAAGCAATGCAAATTATTCAGTCATCCAGCTCTTTCTGCCATTGAGCTGAGCCCAGAAGGCAGAGGCTAGGAACTGGACAGTGGCCAAGCTGATTTAACAGGAGAAAAATAAGACATGGCAGAACCCTGTCAACAGCCTCTGTACTCCCTTCTTTTGGGTCATCAATTAAAGAATAAATCTCAATAGTTGTCAGTCCTAAGCAAATTATCAGCCACAGGGAAATGCTAGATGAGCAGCACTGCAAACATATTTTTTGTGTCCTTCATAACAGTGACATAGTTCTCATTTGTTTGCCCTTGGAAAAATGTCCTACTTCATACGGTACTGTATGTATTTACAATTTCATTTCAGGACTAAACTGTTCTGGACGAAGCAGCTTGAAACACTGTTGTACTAAATAAATCTGAACTGCTACATTCAGTATCCTCTAATTCCTACAGAACATAATCGTGAAGTAGACTAATGTCTGTTACTAAAAGTTACTAATGTCTGAAGTATTAAATGTAATAAACTGTCCTAAAATTATCTAAAAGCACTAGCTCCATGAATGAGCAGTATTATTGACATTTAGGATTTAGTTTCACAAACTACGGGAAAACGGAATCAAGACTGAAGTTTCCTGAACTGGCCTTCTAACTAGTGTGTTCTCATAAATAAGAAATCTATTTTGAATTGTAGCAACAGTGAAAGCAAGGAGCGGAGTTAAATAAAATACATCTGTGTATGACAATTAAATTTGTTCTTGACTCTGGAGCTTAATATTGTTATTCATACACTGTATGCATTTCTAAATTCACAGTCATGATTTATCAGAGTTTTGCATTTAACATTACAAGAAAAAGTTCTCTCAACCAACAAAAGTAAATTACAATATCTAAAGTCAAAATGAACTAAAATAAGGGGGGGAAATGATACTGTATACATGTTTAGAACAATGAATAAAAACATAAATTACTGGGCAAAATTAATGGCGTACAGCTAATACTTTAACATCTGGTCTTTAACAATTAAATCAATGGAAAACAAAGTAACTGTGGTTGATTATCCCTTGAAGATAATGTTTAATAGACAAAGGTCAATCGTGCTGTAACAGAAGGCACATGACACAAGGTTTGAATAATTGTCACCATAGCCAAGCTCTTCAAAGAACGTTTTGCATTTTTACTGTACAGTGTTGATGAAAAAATGCCTAGTCTCTCCATTCCAGCTTTTCAGTGGTAGGATGTCGGAGGAAACATCACTCACAACCGTACAGTATGTCCTAGCACTAATTAATATCATCCATGATATAGCTTTAAATTCCTTCAACAGCCATCACAAGACAATGCCTATAGTAAAATGCTTTTGTTAATTGGTGGCTTACCATGACCATTATGTGTTTGAAAACAAAGAGACATTTCCATCAGCCTGCTATTTTCCATAGTGGAAAGGGCTTTCTAAATATTCAAAGCCCATTAGAATCCGTCTCGCATCATGTTGTTATATCCTTGTTTTGAAATGCAGATGCACTTCCCATAAGTTTTGCCTTTCAATTGATGTTAAAGGAAACCAGGAAAAAAATAATAATTTAAACACAGTTTTCAACCTAATTAACAAAGCTGGTAAAGTGCCTGTTTGACATTTTGGTGCATTACAAAACAAAAACATTGTCAATTAAATTATATTTCTGCTTTAGCAGCATATTCTATTGCTCCAAAAGCCCCAATGAGCAAGAAGTACCAGAAATGTTAAATACATGCAAATATTACTGTATATGCAATGAGTTCAATTGAATGGACCAGAAACAGGACACTGTTTGTAAAGGTAGATCTCTGATTTATAGTATGATCTTGACACCACTGCTGACTAGCTGAAATATCCATGATATGTTTGTAGAATTGTAGGAATAAAATGAGAAAAAAAAAACAATTTCCGCATGCTGTGATATCATAAATAGAAGCAGGAAAGAATTTCAGACACAGTCTTGGTAAACCTGTACTAATATCTGAGGCCTGGAACATTAAACAGTTTTGAATTCTCCTTTGGAAAAATTGTTCAAGTTTATTAAGTCAAAGGACTCTTGCACATTTTCAAGGCCTTTCTCCGAACACAGCTACTATTATTTGAATTGCAAGTAGAATTGCAAGTGTTATCTTTTCTTCCAGATCCCACAGCTAAGTTACTAAGTGGTACAGGATGCAAGCTTTTTGAATTGTTTGTACCCTAGTAGAAAAGATGAAATTTGTGTCTACAGAGATTCACTTTTTTCACAAACACAAACCACAAACAGCAAGGATAAGGCATTAGGCAAGGAATGAGGTACCTTTTTCTATTAACCTGGCCAGAAAGTATGTCAGACTTGGATTAATCCCAAATTAATCTGATCGTTGATTAAGAGCACACCAAGCTCTGGAGAAATATCAGGCACAACTAACAAAAGCGATAAAACTCAAATCAAATCATGGATCACAATCAGCAATACAAAATGGAGGGCCTTCACTAGTGGGGCAGCACAAAAGTAGAACTGACAGCAATCACAAATTCTTTAGACTTTCTCATAAAGCGTTCTCAAGCTGCCGTTCTCCTTTGATGGCCTTCACAAAGTGCACTTTCACAAGGACAGCAGTATTTAAGCAGAGGATTAATGGGGTAATTCTAATAGAACAACTTTCTCTTTTCAGCACCTATCAAATCATTTATCAGTCAACTCAAACATAGCACAACAGAACAGATAATGGCTCTCACCACCTTGAATGAAAATGCCTTAAAGCAAGCCCTCTTTGTTCATACGGGATAGAACAAGTTACAGTACGCAGTACTGTACATCCTACAGGCCTCCCCACAGACACAGAGTAGGACTACACACCTTCAACACAGCCAGACCAGAAGTTATCGCTTGACTCGGGGACTTTGCATTCTCTAAATAAACCAATTCCAACCTGCAGTTTGGTTATCAATAAAGCTCTCTACTTCTCTTCAGACGGATAATGGGGCTTTTATGTTTAGATACTGTACGAAATACGATACAGTTTGGGTTTGTTTAAATGTTATCGCAATCCATCATGGCTGCAGATCTACATTTATTCAACCAATAATTGTGCTTATACTACCCCTAGTAGTAAGACAAAAAGCAAAACTGGTGTCTGTGGACACCTGTTTAACATGCAAAACAGAAAAACCTCAATAGCTTTTTTGACGGGGTTTATTCAGTACATAGTGATACAAATTAAGTGAACAGAACTGTGCCAGTTAATGTACATAAAGAAGAACATAAGAAAGGCTGCCACGAAACGAAAAGCCGTTTGGCCCAATCTTTGGATTTGCTGTGCAAATTGTTTGTTGTGAGCTGTACACTTACAGTACGAGGATGCGTGGTCCTGAAGAATGCCCTATAATTCTAAAATGGAGTTGAAACTGTATGTGATGAGTGTTAGCTGCTGAGGATCTTTTTGACTCTGTGATTGTTGCATAACAATGCAAATGGATTAGAACAAGTAACTGTATTCCAATTCCATAATACAAAAGGTATTAAAACTGTGGTATACAGCAAAAAATACTTAGCTTAATCACATTGAGGCCGTCAGTACTCAGCCAAGGGGTAGGCTGCTACTGCTTAGGAGCGTGAATGTAACACATTTAATATTTTAGACATACTCAGTAACTCACCGTAAATTAGAAATAATAAATCAAACAGACAGCAATACTTTGTTCATACCCATTTCAAATTGATTAATCTTCTCTGTCATTACAGAGAAACTGCTGTCTCTCTCAATGAAGGTTTTTACACACATTCCATGTCATAATAATGTCAATGAGTGTCACTGTGACACAAGCAAAGAAACTATTTTATATTTTTCACTATTTTTATATAGATTTATATGACCTTTCATGTTTGCAGTAACACTGTAGTTAAGGGGTTCACCATGTCCTTTTACATACTGTATGCATATGAAAAATGCTATAAACAGTCAGTTATGCATTAATACAGCATTTACATTTGAGAGCACTCTGACGTCGATTAATAAACATGAAATTAATCATTGATAGTGGTTAGCTCTTGATACATTTGAGGTTTTATTAATACTGTACAGTTTTAGTAATACTGTAAAATAACGTAGATAGTATACTGTAGGTAATAAAGCACTTAGAAATGCAATCTGAACCATCTAAAATGCAAAGGAAATCATTAATCTTGCATACAGTACAAACGAGGCTTTATTAATGTGTTATATCAAAGCCCCTACCTCCCGTGTCAGAAGGCTGGAGACAGCTTTCAGATCCAGAACTGAGACAGGAGAATTATATCAAAATCTGGAACTGCCAGTAAAAAGTGCCCAGCGAACGAGTCAGCACGGCTCCATGGAAGAAGACCAAATCAAATCATATCCACGTTTACCATTTCCAAAGAAGGTTATTATATGAAGGAAATTACAACTAAAGTTGATTCTTCATAAACTGGATTGGAGTTCTGGGGAAGAGGCCACAATACGGACACCAGCAGCTCCAATGTCTTTTGCTCAGATTAGTTAAACTGAGCAAGAAAAAGGCTGTACTGTACTGAAAGAGCAAAACAAGATGGGCACTATCAGATGGCCATTTTGTGGCAGTGAGAACTCCTCTAACTTTCCATATCTTTGTCACACTCACTGCTTTACATTACACAGTTCATATACAGTACAGTAGTGTACATCACCTGGGCCCATGTTATCCTACACACATCTGGGTTCAATTACGACGCTGGGGGGGAGCCACTGTGGCTCAGTGACAGCTTTTAGCCAAAAATAAAAAAGCCAAAACGACTACCTCCAATGGAAGCCACCAGGTACAGTACATCTCAACGTGTATCTTCCTTTGACGTTCACAGACTCTCTCACAGGGATGTGTAAGTGAAAACTGTAAGTTTAGTGTGCATCAGGAATGTTCTGACAAGAAATGTGTTGATTATCATTGCATGACTCGTATTTGTTTTTAATCGTCATTTAGGAAAGTTAATAAATATAGTGATGAATCAATGCCTCATGCTCAGTCTTCATAAAGATGCTCAGGATTCATTGCAATGTTGTCTGCAACTGAATATATTGTGGTTTTAGAATTAGAATATTTTATTCGGTTTTTTTTCAACTTTCTACCAACACTGTAAAATGAAATTGGGGGTACTGGCACTCAAGAATGATTCCTCATTCAGATAATTGCCTGAATGTGTTTTTTTTTTGTCCCCAGCATACACTTGCACTGGCCTTAACTACAGATGAAACCTCAGTGATGTGGATAAAAACTGGGTTATAAACTTCTCATGGAATCTGTTTTGCTACCTTTCTGAGGAAATCTTTTAACAAAATCTGTCAATAAAGATCATGGAGTTTCAGTTACAGAATCTGGGATTTTGGTATACCCGGTTATGCATATTTTTGTTTTACAAAACAAACAGCTTAGCATTCCCTACAAAAATAACACAGATGTACCAGGCACAACATCTACTGTAGAAGAGTGGGCAGAGTCTCTTTTAATCTGATTAGCCTTCTGGTATACAAATGAGGTACTGGCGCTGTTGTTAGAGTTGATATTTCAGCTTTGCAAAGTACCCTCCACTTGTGCTTAAGCTAATAAGAAAGTCTGCATACACAAAAATGCACAATTTATGAATCATCCTGCATTTTCCTTGTGGTAGCATTTTCAGAAAAAGAACAAAAGAGGAAGTAATTGAGAAACATTGCAATGCTCGACATCTTGCTAATGAGTGGTTTTGTGAATCACACCTGAATATAAGATGGGCAGAAAAATGAGACGCTAATCAGGTCATTGAAAATGAGAGGTTGACAGGTAGCAATCATCAGAAAAAGTACAATTCTGAAATGATGTCTGAAACATGAATAGTTTTTTATGTAGCATGTGATTACTGAACTTTTTTTGTCACTAAATACTAAAAAAGAATCAAATCTAGGATTCAGACAAGTTAATGCCTGTAACAGAAAGGCACTCATTTGAGCTAACACTGTAGCAATTAGTAAGGAAGAAACAACTACTGTATAGTCCTAAAAATCTGAAAGTGACAAAACCTCTAGATTATCTTTTGCTTCAATACTGGAGATCCAAGAACATGTTTGGGTTTCTATTGTATTTTATTTGCAGTCCCTGAGTGCCTATAATGAAGGCTGACATTCTGCAAAATAATAAGTAGAACAATTCCCTAGGCTGCCCATTATATTTAATGCATTTCCAGCATCTTCTGTCTATCATTTAATTGTATCTTATTGCTCTCTCACAAAACCGCTTCACGTGGCAAAAAAAGGGAGGAAAAAAAAAACCTTGGCCACACAAATATAGTAAATGAATGTGGATGGAAGGTGCTGGTGTGCAATTCTATGTCACGTAACTATTAAGGAAAAATCCACATCTCAAAATCAATTTCGGAGGCGCTATCTATTAAGAGTCTCAAGCAGCAGTCTGGCTAGCACAACTCAAAACATTAAAGGGGGAAAACGATTACAGGCACTATAATAGATTGGACTGGCTAAAAAGCAACCCGTTCTGTGTGTCTCACAGAATGATGCCTTTCAAGTACATGAGGGTTGGATAAAGGGCACTTTGCCACAGAGGACCAGCAGCTGCATGACGTCACCAATGTTGTCCACTTGTCAGCATTGAAGGCGAATGCTCTTAAAAACCTTTATTTTTCATTTCCAGTTGTTCAAATCTCTTTCTAATGCAAGAACAGGTAAACATCCAGACTGCTTTACTGAGAATTACTGAGTAACACTGGTAAAAAAAAAAATTGACCTCCTTCCCTTCCACCACAAGATGCTGAGGCTCAAATTTACACAGGTTGTCCATTCTGATGTTGTGTGGGTGTTTTTTAAGTTGTCTTTCTAGTGCATTAGCTAACACCACTTACTGTACCTTTTAAACCAAACAGGGAACAGTCTTTCTGGAGAAGAAAAAAATACTATAAAAAGTAGAATTTAAAAACACATGAAAGTCCACAGGAAATATATCTCCGTTATCAGAAAGCTATTCATAGTATGGGTCACTGCAACCTTTGTCTTCCTACAAATGTAAGTCAAAACACAGAGTTACTCCGCGGACAGGATGCCAGGCCATCAAAGGGCACTTACAAATGAATTTAGAGACATTAATTAATCCTAGTCAGCATGTCCTTGGAAATTGGGATATACGGTAAAATCATGCAGAAGAAACCTGTGCAGACATAAGGAAAGTATGTAGACACCTCATTGAAGGTGGCCTAAGCTGGAATCGATATCAATCAGGACGTAGCATCTGTAACTGCCATGTCACTGTGATACCCTTAAAAGAAATATATTATTATGAATCAGCCTACTAATAACATCCAAATACTGAAAGGGTTACTGTATATCTAATGAACTGTACTGTACACATTTGCCAACACTTCTATATCATGGCAACTGTAAATGTAAAGTAAAGCAGTTGTAAGAGATATGATAAGCATTTTAATGACTGTATGTTTTACTAAAAAACTACTCAATCTACTTACTAAAAAATGCTGTAAATTTTTAAGACTTTTAATTAAAGTATGCCTTGGAGGAAATGACTCGCTTGCAAAACTATACTGTAGCTTTTTTTCAAATTTTACATGCTTCATTTTCCTGTGAAACTGACTATTTCTAATTCAGTCCAGCTACCACACACACACACATTAGACCTAGTCTATGGACAAAGAGTTTCTTAGGCCCTTTTTTAAAGCACGGAATACTTTTAAAAGTCTTTTCAGAAGATGATGGCATATTTCTCACTTCAACCATGTCTCAAGAAACAGATAAGACAAACTAATACATATACATCTTTCCATTGTTTTTTTTATCTTAAGGAGAAAAGGCTTTGAACAGATTTTCAAGCCAAGTGTAATTTGCAATTTAAATTAAAAAAAAAATCCCTCAGGAAAATGTCTGAGTCACAGATAAGCCCAATTTAACCATGGAGGCATGTTGAATACATCGGTTTGAATAAGTTAATTTTATTACTGGTGAAGAAGGTTAATAGCCCCCAGTACAGCACTGCCAAACCATTACCCATTACCTTCTGTATACAAGAAATCCTAGAGTTTATTCAATACAATGATACCCTCTGAGCTCTTATGAAAAACACCCAAATCAATTAAGTAGTCCTGAAAGACAGCAGTATGTATAGAAGTTCCATTTTAACTTCTAAAAGGAACCACTGGGGTGGTGGAAGGCTGTAATTCTCCTCTACTTAAGTGCAAGATCTTCCATGCATATAGAAAAATGCAAACAAGAGGAGGCTATTTGGCCTATCACTCACTGGCCCTTATTTTCCTTCTCAATAAACTGTGTGCAAACTGCCCACTCCACAGGAAATAAATGAGCTTGGCATTTTGCCCACAGTCAGCCCTCAGGGAAAATCACACTCATTCACTGTTTCTAAGCAACTCCCAGATCCTATTACTTTAAGTCCTTGAAAGATCTTAGAAAATATGCAGTAGCCACAACACGTGTTGCCAACGTATAGTGCTCTATCCATGTTTTTTTTTTCTTGTCCAATTCAAATTGATTTACAAACACAGAGTCTTTATATGAAGTCAAAAATCAATCAGCAGAGCATACTGTACCGAGGTTCACCATAAGTAAATAATTGCCCATGTTTGGAAATGACATCTATTTATTCCCGAACCACAGAGACGAAGAGGGAAAGCATGACCGATATTAAATTTAAGTGATGCCACTTTGTGCTAAATGAAACTCCATAGCATGGAGTTTCTGCTTTGCACCCCAAAAAAGAACACTGGCTTCACTAGGCAAATAAAAGCACATATGCACAATATGTTTTGCCAGTGCAAAGTGCCAGTGCCAGTGCAATATATGATATACACATATATATGGTAATAATATTTGTTGAATAAAAAAATGTACTTTCCTAACATACAGTAGGTTAGCTGTCTGTTTATTTAATGACAAATACAGTATATAAGCAAAGGAAGCCACCAACTGATGAATACAACAGATACTATGGATATGATGACTGCTACTTCTAAATCTTTGGAAGATCCTTTCTACACTGCAAAGGCCATGGGGTCAAACATCTAATCTATACTTCATAGACATTCAAAAGTTTCTTTTGCAATTGTTGGACATTTTTCAATTGGCATTTGGACATGAACATCTCTACAGTATATGTAGAAATTTAAGAAGCCTTCCATATTATTCTGCTGGCTGCTGCTTATCTTTGTCAAATGCAGTGTTCACTTCCAATATACAGTATCAGATCACAGGAAGAAAAATACTACAAACCTCCTACATTCTTCACTGAATCAGCAACCGTGAGTCCTTAATACCATTAAACCCGTCTCGGATCACTCATCTGAAATCTCCGAATCCCAGCACTAACTGTCTTCAAGAAGCCGTTCTTCTGGAAGAGTGGGCACATTTCTTTCCAGATGTGCTCTGTTAACTTGTGGTGCACAGAGCAAGTGAGGCTGATTGGTGGCCACTGACTTTTCCTTCAAGGTACTGGGCAGCAGCGATCCATGCAGAGCTAGTCAACAACCAGAAATCCTGACATGATGAATCACTGTCAGCAGCATTACCACTTTCTAGCATGATATTATCAGATCTCAGAATATAAGCAATGTTGATTCTGGTCACTAATGGAAGAAAAAACTTCCAAGGAATATCAGCTTTATACTGTTGCTAATATAGGTTGACCAGTAGTTAGCACTCTTCCTTCTGACCATGCCCTAGAATGGTGAACAGAGACACTCGACTGTAAAAGGTGCTGTCCTTCAGATGAGAGTTTAAACTGACGTCCTGACTAACGTTCCCATTGCACTGTTCATTAGACTAGGGGTATAACCTACAGTAGTTCTTTTGGGTAAATTGCACAATGCAAGCTTCTACTGATAATAATAAAATTAATGTGTCACCCACACAGGTGCTGTACTTAAATGGTAAACAAGGTAAACTGTTATTATTGTACTTTAGTAGTTATACAGTGTGCAGCAATTGAGATTAAAAGTTCTGTATTTTGCTGTGATTTCAATTCTGATCTGTGGACAGTGGTTTTGGAGAATTTTGAAGCTAAGACAGTAAAAACAAAAACCACTCACTACACAAACACAGTCAAATCACTAAATTCCAAGTTGGTTTCTTCTGTATTTCTGATTTGCATCTTGCAGGTAGACCACAGCAGACACTAATGATTTATTTTATCACATTATATATTAAACAGCCTTCAGATTCTGGCACAAGAGAACACTGAACCAAAGGAATGTTTGCACAAATGCACAGAGAAAACATTCTTTATCATCAGTCAACAGCAGTGTGATCCCTGATGTACTGACTTTCAGAAACTGTTATGATTTACCCCCAAATGCATATATAAGGACTACAGGAATCTAATACTGTGAGAAAGCTGTATGAGTAAACTTAACACAATTATGTATAGCTGTAAGGATTAATTGATCTAATTTCCTTGTAAATCAGCCTATTTTAAAGAGCTCTGCAACACTGTGATGAAACCATTACTTTAAGCTGATTCTGAGGATGTTTTATGAAAACGAAGATTACACTACCCCTTTTAGGTTACAAACAGGTAATTGAAGAGATTGAATTGAAGTGATTGAAGAGAGACGAGCAGTGACAAAGGTCACTTTAGAAAATCTTTTACACCAACAACGGGCCTATGCAGGGATAACGCCCTCATACAGATATACTTGGGGTGAGAGTGCATTGAAAGATAACGTGAGGGATGGTTTACTGGTGAACACTGGATGCCACAATCCCCACCACTTCGCAACAAGATTCCAGTTCCATAAGGAAGAACCCCCAGCGCCATCTTGTGCCTTGAACGTCCCTTACAACCTGCCAAGCTTCCCATTGCTCTGTGTCCCAATTGCTAATTATTCCCCTTGAAAAAAACAGCTTCTAAAATGGATTGCCTTTAAACGTGCAAGAGGAAGACAGTTCTGAATGAAAAAAATAACAGGTTGCAGTAATAAATGCTAAAGATCCTTAGACGGTATAATATTAATAGAAGAAAAAGATGATTAAGAAGAAAATACTGCCTGCCTTTCCCCTAGTTTAGCCTAAATGCATTTAAGGACAAATTATATTTGTATATGACTATCATAACACATTGTATTAGACCTCAATAATTTCCAGTATTCGTCAGGCCAATTGCAAAGACAGTTGATACAGATGGTTGGTTTCTGAAGGCAAACAGTATAGGACAGACAAGGACATATTTTTTCTAACATCAACCCTATAGAGAGATCTTAAAATACCTTTAACCAGCGAGTGCAACAAGCAGAGGCTCCTTAACACCAGAGGAAAAACTTTGCACATTAAACAGGTAGACATTTTAGGAGTGTTTTATCCAATTCTTTTTTTAAGATTAAGTGGGGAAATGTTGAGTGCTAAAATATAGCATGGTTCTACAGGTACATTGTATTCCCTAGGCATTCGCTATGGTTATATAAGTAAAAAAAATGTAATTTTTCATCTAATATTTTGACCACTTTCAGAAAGAAACTGGTCTCAATTTAGGGATGTGGTGCATTTTTCTAGAATGTCCTTTATCCTATTCTGTGACATTAATAAAATAAATACAGCAACTGCAATTAGACATCCGTGCTGTTTGTATCCCAAATACACTGATTAATGCTTACAAAGTTGTAGAGAACAAGGACACAGAAACAGAAAAGCCACAAAATTATTTCAGAAAGGATCAAAGGACATATAAGATGAGCACTGTTTGTGCTTCTAATACAGGCATAGTGAATGAAAGAAGCCAGATCAAAAGAGAGAACAAATAACCTGAATCATTTATTCTGAAAAAAATAGTGAGCGAAAAGCTGGGATGTTGATAATGGAGAGAAAAGTTGCCAGTATATTACTGAAACCATGACAGGAACAACACGGGTGGAGGGGGGGTATCCCGCTACTTTTTTCTTTAAAGGCAAAGGAAACATTCTGTCCAGTGCTACAATAACTTTGTTGGCATAGCACTAGTAAGAAAGCTAAGTCTCATCCTAATATGAATAACAATATAAAAAGTCTGGTTTCTTTATTCCTAATTTCATTATGTTTATTAATATGGTACTGACTGGATAGTCAGTTCTAACAGAGCTAAATGTGCTTTTAATACCTTAGCAATACATATCTGGTCAGTGATCTCTGGGGTAGCTCCATAATACATCCTAATATAATAAATAATAAAATATAATAGTTATTTAAAATGCCTTAAGGGGTGACAGTTTTAAAGCCCTGAAATGAAGGTCAAATACACTTTGATTGCAAGCTGTGAATAATGAAGGAGTCCTAGCATATTAGAGCATTAAAACTATTATAAAAGTAATTTCCACTCTACTGACAGAGTCTTACAGCTAAAGACATCACGTAGAAAAAACAATAGAAGAAAATAAAGAAACTCCCCACAGAAATTCAATTGAGGAATAAAAAGTGCATTAAGATTCCTAAAACCTTTGCTCAGAAGGTCAGATCTATCGATCTAATGACATTGTTGACATGTAAAGCACAAATTGCTAGATTTCTAGAGTTTCTTAAATGAAAGAAAGAGCATACAAAATCAATGACATTGATGTTTTTTTTTCCAAATGCGAGATGCAATACGTTCAGTCACCTAGAGTACTTTCTACACCGATCCCCTAAGGTGACGGTTGTTACAATAAAACACTGAATCAAGTGGCAGCAACGTTTCAGTGACTACCTCCTACATTGTTGTAGATCTTCTTTAAAGACACACAAAAAACGCTGGATTTGTCCGCATTTGTTCTACTTTAGAACAAACATGATTTAATTTTCCCAGTACCTACTATACTGTACGTGTTTATATTTGTTTCATTTTGTGTAGCGTTACTTCTCAACATTACGTTTTTCAATGCAGCAGAGCTCTGTCAATTTTATATTTTGAAATCTAAATTTGATAATGAGTTGAACTTAAAGCTTTGTTTAACAAGACCACCCATGGGCCATAGCTAAAATCAGTAATAACGTTGCTTCTCATTGCAGTCTCCAAACTTATTAAGTTCTAATGATACTAACACATTGATGAATTTCCTGAAGGCTGTAGAAATCCATGACAGTCTCCTGGAATCATGATTTAGATGCTTGCGGCACTTCACTGTCACTTGCAAATTGTTTGCTGGACAGGAGCTGCTTTAACTTCAGGTCAGTGCAGTGTGTGTTCCAGCACTTTAAAACCATATTTCTGTTCCTAGTCCAACAATGTGGTTGGCAGTGGGTGGCCTGGACATACTGTACACCTGTTTCTTCAGTATGCAGTGGGTGCAAAGTTAGCAATATCCCAGCTGCCCATTTACAATGCCATTCATGGTAAATAATGAGATATTGCCTTCTTTGTAGTCACAGCAAGTCGCACGTGTCTGTCACGGGGTTGCTCTTGGCCGTGTTTAATCTTGAACTCCTGTCCAACTTGTCCATGATCACATCCATTGCACCACTCCCACACCTGTCATGAAACAGAGTTCACACACCTCTGTAAGCTGGCAATGAATTTCAGTTAATATTGTGCCCTTTGCAATCATGCAGGACACTCATCGATAACCTATGATTGCACAAGGTCACCCCTTTTAAACTGGTATTTGCCTTTGCCTGGATGCACCATGCTTTCATGGTATTAGAATGGACAAATAAGTGCACCAGTGTTGAACAATTTCAATTCTGGCGTAATAACTCAACTTTGATGATGAGAGCTCTTGTTACCTTTCTACTTAAATGCATTAATACATTTCTAAGATATTGTTGAACCGTTCAAACTGAAATGAAAATATCCTGCCTCCCAGGAACATATATCACAAAGAAATAAAGATTGGTAGAAAGGCATACTAACAAACTCCACTGAATGAAATCATCCTTATCTAACTTAAAAACTTAACATTTAACTTACTACAAATTAGTATGATTTCAAACCCACTTAAATGAACCTAATGTAATGGGCTTGTCATTTTGCTAGGTTTGCATGGGGAAGGAAGAATCAGGATGCAGGATTACAGTGCTCACAAAACTGAGGTTAACTGTCCTTAATTCTGACAGAAAGCACTAGGCAGTCTAAACCAGGGAGCTCTGGAATAAAGCATTCATGAGCATCACACGATCAACAGTTGAGTCACAAAAAAGTCCATCCCCCCCTTTTAACGGGGGAAGCTGGTACAGAGGTGAGCATACAGAGGAGGAGAAGGGGGTCACGTGTGACAGTACAGACTGGCCAGTAGGGCTATCATGGGGTGGAAAGCTCAAATATATTGCCCTCATAATGTAATTAAGTCAAACAAAAGTACACAAAATACATATTTACATAGTCACTAGGAAAATATCAAATGGAAATGTGCAGTCTAATTGGTCCCTAGAAGGCTTCTTGAAGATTAACATTAATGGATAAAACTTTTCATTCCTCCTGCCTTTTATACAGTTTTATAACCAGTGAGAAAACTACAATACACATTATCTTAAATACAGTATGTTCTAAGCAGGGATAGTTTTCAATTAAACTACATAAAAGCAAACTGCATCTGAAAATAATAATTTGGCATTGCATCTTGTGGTGTTTTGAAACTGAATCTTTAAGGTATTAAGCCAGACAAATAAGCAGCAAAGAAAGAAAACAGTTTATTGCAATTTTTAGAATTAATCACTAATTGAAGTAAAGGAAACTGTATGTTGGTTCCTACAGCAGGACGGCTTAGCTGCATAAGCAAGAAATACCCAACAGGTCTACTTGTGACCAAGGAATATTTACCATCACCATCATTCATCTTCTTTGACTAAATGAAACCGGGCTGTGATGACAAGCAAATGCTCAGAAATGAAGAAGTGAGAAAAGATCCTTACTGTACATCTTCTTCCTCTAAGAATAAGCAGTTAATTGAATGGTGGATGATGACAGAAAGCATTCATGTAGGTGCATCTAGAAAAAGGCAAGACAACTGTAGAGTTAAATAATTTTGTATCCTCTGCTTGGAAAACTTCTAGTCATTAAGTCTTCATGCTGTAAATGACACATACAGGAAAATCCACCAATCATAACAACATTCAGCTTTCTGTTGTTGCAACTACTGCATTATTATTAATATCCAGCAGCCATACAGTATCATTCTGCAACTCACAACTGACAATCCACTGAAGCTAAGCAGGTGTGAGCCTGGTCAGTACCTGGATGAGAGACCTCCTGGGAAAAACTAAGGTTGCTGCTGGAAGAGGTGTTAGTGGGGCCAGCAGGGGGCGCTCACCCTGCGGTCCATGTGAGTCCTAATGCCCCATTATAGTGACGGGGACACTATACTGTAAACAGGCGCCATCCTTCGGATGAGATGTAAAACCGAGGTCCTGACTCTCTGTGGTCATTAAAAATCCCAGGGCGCTTCTCGAAAAGAGTAGGGGTGTAACCCCGGCGTCCTGGCCAAATTTCCCATTGGCCCTTTCCAATCATGGCCTCCTAATAATCCCCATCTATGAATTGGCTTCATTACTCTGTTCTCCTGCTCTCCACCACATAGCTGATGTGTGGTGAGTGTTCTGGCACACTATGGTTGCAATTGCATCATCCAGGTGAGGCTGCACATTGGTGGTGGTGGAGGGGAGTCCCCATTACCTGTAAAGCGCTTTGAGTGGATTGTTCAGAAAAGCACTATATAAGTGTAAGCAATTATTATTATTATTATTATTATTAATAATAGCATCACACCTGCTAACTTGTGCTCTTATATCATAATACCTTTAAAGACAACAACAGACATTTGTTTGTATAAAAACTCTCCAGGTCTTCACTGGTAAGCATTTTTCCAAGCTTCTTAGAGCAATATAATGAGACAACATCCTGTAGAATTAATTTACTGTGTTTCTAATGCAGCAGTATTTCAGTATTTTCTTACTTTTCTTACTTTGAGAAGTAGTTGAAAGCTACTGTACATCTCAAGTGTTTTCTAGAAGACAAGTTACTTCACACAAACAACAAACTGTGAAAATTACATACAGTATCGTAATAATCTAATGTTGGAGTAGAAAACAATCATTCAGAATTAGAATTTTAGAGTCATATGTGTACAAAGTTTCTTCCATAAGCAATCTTCCATCTGTGATTGCACAACTTGCCAGTGGTTAGAAATTGTAAAAGAAAAAGAGAATCAGAAAATACTGTACAGATGATTCAAGCATTTTTTTCAGGGGAACCATTAACTCAAACTAATCAATTGGGGAGATGAAGAATTGTGAATGCACATGTGAATGTTCACGTACAACATAATTAGATTTTATGAACTAATTAAAAAGCCCACAGTGTTAGTTTTATTCCCTCATTAAATTTAAGTAAGATTTCCAATGCCATTTTTTTGTTTATTTAGCATGGTCTCAATTCTTATTTATATATATATTGAGAGAGAGGCATTTGTTGTTTATTTTAATTAATCTAGTGATGGCCAATAGAAACATGGGAGTGTTTCTTATATAAGAGATTTACAAGTATTTGCTGCCCCCTGGTAGTAATCTGCTGTCACTACAATACACATTAGCCTTTGTGCTGGTTCCTGGTGCCAATTATATTCTGGCAAGAACATTTGAGTAGTGTCTCCATTTAATCAATTCATATGTCGACACAAATGCTTCTCTGCAAATCAATATTTTTCAGCAAAATACCAGATACAGAGAAGGGATAAAGGCCTTGAAGGTTTTGTATTAATCATTTCTATACAACAACTGTCACTGTAAATAAACGTACACTAGTTGTACATCCCTTGAAAACACAATCATTAATGGTAGATGATCCAATCGGGAAATACTGCACTATACTATACATTAAAAATGTGGTACACAAGCATTTTTTGGATATATTGTAGAAATGCTTCAAGGGCAGTGCAGTAAATAGTCCCTTCTGATGTGTAAAAAGTCCCTTCTGATGCGTAAGTGTGGGACAACCAGTTTGGTGAAAGGAATATTATAGTACCTTACATTTTTGCAGCATGTTTCATTCTAAAGGATCCTTAAATGTTTTTTTCAGGTCAAACTGACTCACAGCACACTCTGAATGGACAAATAACAGATTTTTATCCCCTGCAGCTCACTATATAGTATGTGTACATGTCAAAATTTAAGCACGTCATTTACACCATCAGTGAAGACATCAATCAATAAGTCAGTTCCAGAAGTGGCCATACTGTGCAAGCTCAGGTCATGTTTCACAGATGAGGTGGTATTCTTTGGAGCACCTGCAGGTCCTTTCTTTCCTCACATATTAATCTTTCCATTACTTTGGTAAAGGTTTATTTTGGATCTCATCCGTCCATAAAACCTACAGTAGTTACAAAGTTGCTTGTGGTTGATCTTTGAATTTCTGAATTAATTCTGAAGTGTGGTGTCATGGCCAAGCCTTGCATGGCTGTCTCTGCCACTGGCTCAGTCACATTTATTGATTACGTAACTAATGATGGCTACAGCGGACTGAATTCTCAAGATTACAGAAACATTTCCTAATGCAGAAATAATTGCTAGTGTCTGCTAATGTAGAAGAAAATGCCTCCTTAATTATCACAAGGCACTTACCATGCAGCATGACAATCATCAAGGACAAAGCTTTAACTTTGATGTCTCAATACCTTTGGAAGGAGTTTTATTTTAAAATGGTAACAGCCAAGTTGATTGCTGAAAACCAACACTGCTCTTTTCTAAATCATTTCAATGGTTTCACAAATCTGTCACGGACGTCCAAAGGGACTAACCGTGGGGAGCAGGAGAGCGGAAAAAGACCCATATGTGTAGCGGCGAGACGGGAAAAAGGCCCGGGCTCATTAGTGCAAAGAGTTCAGGAATGCCGTATAGAAACCTATGCCCTCAGGGAGCGGACGTGGGGCGCCCTGGTGCTAGGCGGGTCTCAGGACATCTGAACGTCAATGCTGAGTGAGGACAGAGTGCAAGACCCGGAAATATATAGCCCAAGGGAAAGAGAGGGACAGGAAGGACAGCAGACCGGAAACTAGGGACAGGACAGAGAAGGAGCGCCCTCTGGCTGCAAAGGGCGTGACAAAATCTTAATTTTCAACAGCTTTGAACAAATTTGTACCAATGTTAAGTTAGGTAAGAAAGCCCAGGAGTATTGCTCATTAGAGTCTTCAAAACACCCTTGTGTAAAGCCTCCATGGAAAACACATTTGGGTTAGCGATTTGTTTAGATAACAAGCCATACAATGTCGGATGAGACAGGATGCTGCTAAGATCATGTTGTCTTGCTGGTAATTGGAAAGAATAAAAGGGTGATCCTTGCCATTACATAATATTGTTTATTAAATCTGAACTCAGAGACTTCTAATTGGCTTGTAAGGGATAGTTGAGTTTATTTGAGTTTCAGAATTTAGATATAAACCACTTTCATATTACAGTATGTCTGCATGTACAGAATGTTCAGCCTTCAGCCTTTTATTTTTTCTAAAAACAATCAATGTTTCTTTAGAGGTTATTGACATTTTTTAAAATCCCTTCCAGATGACATTGTTTTTCTCAATTAACTGTGGCTTTGAAAGTACCAAGGTAAGACATTCAATCATAACAAATGCACTCTTGAAAAAACGGTACATTTGCTGTCTGTCACCCTTGTTCTATTTTATGAATAATGTTAACCTTTTGTAGGCTTCAGAACCTATGTTAATGGATAACATACACGTACTGTAATACTCTTAACAGATTTTTCAATGTAGCACATATGCCTAATTTTCCCGGTGATACTGTATGACTACAGTAAAATGCACTACATATTTCCTTCACTTGTACTATTTCCAGCAACTGCAAATAAGCCATGTTAGGGGAAAAATCTAAAAAATATATATATTTACAATTATTTCAAAGTACAAGTTAGACTACCTAAATTCATTAGTCATCACACCAGATCACTACAGTGAAAATCACTACTAGATGTTTTAATGACCACGCACAAGACAAACCTGGAAGAAACTTTAATTCATTTGCCATGTGAAGGAACAGATGTTTTTTTTCTTTTTAACAGATGCTCTGAAACACTTTAAGACAGTTTCTCAAGCCTTTTATGCTCCTGCTTCCCACTAGGGTCTTAATTCAACTAAAAATAAATGACAGCTATGTTCAGAGACGTGCCCCTAAAACCACTGCACTAACCTATTAAAGTGCTGACCTAGTAAAGACCCGATTGTCATAGGAAAGTGTTCTAGTTTTATGTATAGCACTACAATATTAAAATAAACCAGTAGGTTAATAAACTACAATTTTTGATAAACCAGTAGGTATAGCTCTTCCATCTGCCCAGTAATTCTGACATCAATACCCCAGTAAGATGACTGTGGACACTGTGCTGTAAGAGATTCCATTCTTTTGGATGAGATATTAAACCAAGCTTCTGACTACTTAGGCTTTGAAGATTCATGGCACTTTTTGAAATAGTGATTGTTAACCCTGGTATCCTGGCTAGATCCTACTATAGTTTTATATAATTTGGTTTACAGAAAAGTCCCCCCACAGTACAATTGGTGAAATGAGTAATTACTTCTCTACCTGAAGTGGTATGCTACCCCTATGGGCACCTCACAAATGGATAAGTTATTTCCTTTCTATATACAGCATACAGTATTTGTGAAGCACTTGGTGATACTTTTTGATTAAAAGTGCTATATGAATGCAAGGAATTATTATTTTCTTATGGCTCTGTTGATAGAATAAGTAATCTTACAAATTGTTATCACTCGTTGTACAGTAAATACTTCTGAAACAACTTGATTCTTTGAGCAAAGAGTTTTTTTTTTCTTCAAAATGAGCTTCTGGCAGCAAAAACTGAGTTTTCTTCACAATGGCTCTTCATTTTGAGAAAATAGTATCTGACTCATCACATTATGCAGATTATGTATGGTATTCTGAGCAAAACTGGAAAGTGACAGACTGTTCTTTTTTAAAACCAGACAAGAACAATAGATTCATGATGTGTCGCATACACAGTAGCACCAACAAAAAAACTTATGACGTTTTGATGTGTTAATGTAAGTAGTAAGCTGATGAACTGAACTTTAAAGCCAGCTGTCATTTCACATTTTTAATATAGAACTACCGTAACCAAAACACAGAAGTATTGTAGAAGTGCTAGGAACAGGTAACTATGCTTTTCTATGAGTTCTCTAATCCACCCAAGCAACAGAGTACACACTGGACAGGATGCCAGTCCATCTCTGACCAGATTTCTAAAGTATTTAAATTTAGTACATGACCCTGATGGATTCTTCACCCTCCTATACATAAAATATAATTTCCCTGAGTATTTTAAACTTACACTGCATTACATTACTGGGAGGTAAGCAGATTTAGAAAAAGTCCTGTTGACCTAGGAGGATCTGTAAGTTATCCCATTTTAACACACTAATTAAATGAAATGTGCTAATACACTAGACAAAAACGAGTCTTAATGTGATTATGTACACTACACAAACTCAGAAATGCAGCACAGAATGTCCTCTACTATAGACCTTTGTTGACTGTGGAGTAAAAACGGTATCCAATGACTCACTGGTAGGTCAGATTGGACTTGCTCACGAAAAAATTAGCTGATGTCCCAAACTGAAGCAGCATTTCATACAGGAAAACTGAAGAGAACAGAGTAAATTTAATAACTTCAGTGAGCAGGTGCATGCCTTGGTTATATCTCAGCATTCTGGTATAATTGATCACTATTCATCAAAAGCAATGGGAAACATTTTAGTAGTTTACAGCACAGTGTATCAGCAGAAAAAAATATTATGACCATTTGAGATGACAGCTTTGTACTTGTGACTAGACTTTTAATAATTTAACCCAGAATTGTCCAACCCTATTTCGGGAGTGCAAGTATGTCTGCAGGTTTTCTAGGTCTCTTTATACTGTAGCAGCAGTGCATGAAGAGCGAGGAGGAGACACTGTAAACTGTCCCAATTAAGACAATACCAGAATCATCTGATTTAGATCATTAGGAATTAAGATGGAAGGAAAACTGCAGACACTGGTCTGCCAGGAGTGAAGCTAGACCATCCTGTTTTACCTCAATACAAAATAAACTGATAAATGTTTCACAATGTTTTGGTCTTCTTATTCTTCTGTTACAATACATATTTTTCTGTTATCATTGTCCAGATTTATCCAACATACCGGGTTATCGAGAAAAATAGCAGAACTGAATAGATTTTTTTTTCTTCAAAGTTTTAATGAGACACAGCTCCAAATCAATTCCTTTTACGTTCACAGGATTTCTAAAGAACTCAGCTCATCACAAGAAGTGACCTCCTACTTAACATTATAATAACAAGGCTGAAAGGGAAATTTACTCCAGAATTGATAAGAATATATGTTCAAGGTGAAGCAAGAGGTTTGAGTTTCTGATTTATGAAACATGTAGGATGATAAACAGAGTTCGTTTTACAGTACTTGTTCAAGCTCTAATAATGCTAGCTGTCCCCCCATACTTTTTTTTCTCTCAATGGGTATATGGGAGGGGTGGTCCCCCTTGAACATTTCTCGCTCTCGGTTTTGCCTTGCATATTTTTATGCAAAGCGAAAGTGGGGTTTTAAGTGGGGTCTTGGGACTACCCCCATTGCTCCAAAACCATGCTCTCATCAATATCATGTAATATCAGCAATCTCAACACCCGTGGAAGCAAAATAACTCTTTTTTTTCAGGTGATAGTCAAATAACCCAAATTTACATAAGACTGAATGGGTAATCCTTCCTACTGCAAGTTGCATCACACTTCACACTGGCACTCCATCCTTGCAGGACACGTCCTCTAGTACTGAATGGCTTTCTAAAGAATGTCAATATTTTATGATGCAATCCGTGGTGAGCACAGAGGACTTCATGAAAATCTTTTAATTTTCCCAGTTCACCTACTGTACACTACTGGCCAAGGTCCTCTGCATTCCCTTCTGCATGGAGAGATTCTGACGTTTAAAGAAAAGCAACCCCCTGATACAGAGTGAAGATGAATTTCATGCCATGCTACACTGTACCTCGCTGTGACAGTTTCTGAAGGAGGCTCCGAAGGCGTTGCAGAGCAGCTGGTGAAACTTCGTATCTGTAGACGTCTATCACCGGAACTCGCTGACACCTCCCAAACACTCCGTCTGCAAAGAGAAACCCACACACTCTCAGTTCCGAGACAGACCACAGCAACAAAGGAACATGTCACAGCACTGATTGGCAACAAGCTGATTTGTACGTTTTTCTTCTCTTACTTGAGATATTTTGCGCTGTACGGTGCGAACAAGTTGGATTGCAGCTGCATCTGTCAACCTCTTTAGATAGTTACACTAAAAACCCTTCAAATGCCATTTACATTTTGTTTCACAAAGTATTTCCTGAATGTAGTAAATCTTATAGCAAGTACAGTATTTCCAAAGTTACAGCACTACAATAGTTCATGGTTTCTCATTAAACAATCAGATTAATTTTACAGAAAACTGTTCAAAAGGAAGTTTTCAGTCAGTTGTATTGTTTCAAGGACATCCCATTCAGTTAATCACTTAAATTAAGTCATTTTTTAATTCAGATCGCAGATGCATTTATCCTGAGGTAACTCATATTTACAGAACTGTAACTTCTTGGCATGATCAATCCCAACAATCTCAAGTGGGATGCTAAATCTGATTATAGAGAGAGCTCAAAGATTTTTTTCTCAGGCAAATGAAAAAATTGTACACGACATGCAATAATTTTACGCTCAATGGGAGCGTCGCTGTCATTCCCATCAGTGTGTGTTTGCCTGTTAATGTCAACTTCTGACTTTTTTGTTACAAATAAGTGAGCAAATTATTGAGTAGCTCATTGGAGAGAAACTCTGCAAAGGCATATATGCTAAAGCTGCAGGAAAAAAAATGTTCCTTAGCTACTACAGGGTGTTGTTAAACCCAAGGATGAGTGCAGGAACAAATGGCTAAGCATATCAGTTTACAGGCACAAATTAACACTAACTGAAGGCCCATCTGGAACAAAAACCAGAAGACGCAGGATGCCTCAGGTCCAGTACTGAGAACAGCTGGTTTCATTTCTCTTTTTTATTCAAAATAGCAAGCAGCTATCTAGAAATGCTGCATAAAACGATTCCTTGCTATGAACACTCAATAACTGAGCGTTCACCTTAACAATCTCCGGAATTGGCTCCAAAAGGACATGAAAATTTCATCTTTCTAAGACCATATATTGGGTCAAAAAAGATTTCTTTCTCCAAAAAGGCTATCATTTTCTTTCTCCTGTAGGTAGTGTTTTAAAAATGAAAAACAGTGCATAAAGCAATAGCAAGCATGCTAAAATAAGTATGCTTCTAACGGGTTCGAAAACACCACTATCACCACCCAGACACCAACCTTATAGCAGTGGCCTCTTGTAAGCCTTGAAATTTTGTTTAGAACTAATGGCTGCTGTTTTTTTGACAGAATTATATTGCATTAAGATAAGCATTCAGCCATCAATAAAGAGACTTTATCTAGGTCTTGCTAATCTCCCCTATCAGCAAGCCCCAGCTCCAGTCAATACATATTGCTAGGCAACAAAAGCAGGACCTGTTATCAGCTTCATATTTCAATGGCTATCTGGACAAGAAAGGAAAGCTGGAACACTCAGGGTCACAATACACAGAGAATAGAAGTGGCATCTCTCACAGAATATAAATTACTGCAAATCTTTTAACAGCAGATTTATTGTAGTCAGCATTCTGAAAGAAAGGCAAAAATGTTACCCTGTTATTTTACTTTAATGAGTGTGAAAGGAAAATCATTAAAAAAAAAAGTTCTAAATGAAATCATTCTAGTTTTCATTTTTGAATGTTTTGCTGTGGATGTGAAGGGCTATCCATTGTAATGGATAGAATTACAACAGATAAACTGTTCTAATATAACAGTATGCTACAGGAAGAGTATGGTACAGCATGAAGTGTAGAAAAAAGATTTCTACAATAGTTACTATTGCAGAGAATGAAATTCACAAGCCACAGGAACAGCTGGGGGACATTTGTGATAGTGTGGTGCATAGGATTGTATGGTACCGTATAATGTAAGAATTATATCTAATTATTATATAATTATATGCTTTCACCAAAGTTTCAGAGTCCCTGAGCTGTTAAAAATGTGTATAAAAGATCCCGTATCCCATACTCCACACAAACATTGAATGCAAGTTTTGAATGGTTTTTGCAAATTAACAGGTAAAGGTTTATTCTAGGCTGAAAGGAAAAGAGACACAACATTTCAGTCGGGGGGACCTTCTTCGGCGTGTCAGAAAGTTTAGGAGTTATATTTAATTATTTTAATTAATTGTATTATTTGTAATGGGGGAAACCTAAGACAAATCTTCCCTTTGATTGGACAATAAAGTTGACCTAATCTAATATTATTAAGCAGAAAACTCACTGTCCTGCATGAGGAAAGGCGGATTTCTAATGAGCACCACATGCAAATTGCATGGAAGCCTTTTCTTTTTGTTGATGGTTAGATTTGTCACAGCACCACATTGAAGGAGGTGGTAATTGTCAGCCTATCACACTCAGAAGCACCTGTTCTCATTGTGTCTTCATATAAGACAAATAGATGTTTGCCGTTTCTATCAGCTCCCTTCTCTGCCACAGATTTCTTCAACAAAAGGTTTATTTTGAGCGTATCCAAGGTGCCCATGAGCGGCACGCACATTTTTAGAATAATGTATAAAAAGCACTCAGGAAAAAAACAAAACAGAATTGCTTATACAAGGTCTTAAATAAAAGGCTTTGATTTTTATGATATACACAGAACAGCTTTTAATGAGTGGTGGATTGGTACCACTGAAACTGTCATTCTTTCCTCCGCCACTCATATCAACCATCACTGGGCTGTTTTTAGGATTGAGTGATTTGAAATTATTATTACTTGGATTGCAGCTGGCCTTGGCTTCTGTCCAAATCTAAATCCATGTAGCCGTGAACTTTTGTATTGGAAGGCATCTTAAAAAATGTACAAGAATAACATACAGAAAACAGAACATGCAAAAAGTTAAATACGCAGAAGAATGTACACCACAGAAGAACTGTTCTGTAGGTTGCAACAATGAGATAATTCCCAATTTAGATTTCAATTTCCAAATGGTTCACATACTGTATTAATCTTCTTGTAAATAATCTTCTGGACTCAAAGTAATAAAGTACTTATTATGAATAGTTATTTTAAAAGATAGTTCTTGCCAAAGAAAAAAGATATCCCATTCAGGGTTCACAGCAACATACTGTACAGTATTTCTCTCTACATCTCAGAGAACCGGAAATGCAAAAAAGCAATAACACTGGGACTGCCAAGTGGCCAAACCAGTTAAAGGGGCTCAATCAGAGAGTGATTTGCTCCCCAGCCCAGATGTCACTACTTCCAGCCATTTTTACATCAGTAGCCAGATACTGCATAACCAGATCTTTCATGGTAATGCGCATTTGAGTCCTATCAGGATAGGGATCTAGCAGGGATTAGTCAAATAGGAATCTCTTGTTTTTTTGGTTTGAAAGCAACCAACACAGCCTCTTAGAAACATATTAGTATTAAGTGTGCATACATACAAGGGTCAAACCACCTGGATCAATAGCAGTGAACACCTCAGGGGACAGGTTGTTTTCTTTAACCAGCTCTAAAACCAATAAAATACTACAAACAGCACATACTGTTCAATAAAGTGGGAGTGGTCACTTTTTGCTAAACTATGGATTAAAAAAAATATCAGATGCTTTGTAAAACATTAAATGTACTAAAGGCACTGTAATAATTAGCTTGGAGTTAAAATGTAGTTACTGCAAATACTAGTGATAATGCTAGTGTGTTATACACTATGCAAAGCAGTTCATATATCAAAATACATGGTTGTGTGTTGGATGGATTAAAACACTGAACATAAGAAGTCTAACAGAATAGATCCGTGAAATATTTTTAGTGTATCACACTTAATCTTTCTTTTGTAAGGATTAAATCAAAGCTGAGACCTGGGTCTGACAGTTTGTGGGAATGGTATTTTTATCAAGTCATTTTAGCAACAATAAGGAAACTACAATTACATACAGTATATAGATTTAGAAACTATAAAAAGAAAATCTATCAAAAGCAATTCTACTGTTTTTTTCCGTTGTTTTCCTCTTTCCAGATTTTTCCCTTAAAACAAGTGCTTGATTCATACAGTATAATCAGGTGTTCTGATTTGGAGCGCAAACAGCATGAAACAAACATTCTGTCGATGGGTAAAGAAGGCTGCTGTATTATTCCATCTGAATGATGCAATCAAACTAAATACCACCCCCGTCTATTCTTAGATATTACAATTTTTAACAATCACTTTACAAATGACAGCAGGCCCCATTTGTGAAATGACCGAGGGCATCTCGCAACACTGCTATTTCTCATAATTGCAGGCTGCCTCTTCAAATGTGAAAAGCATTATTATGAGTTACCAGCTTGTGGCACTAATTTTCATAAATGACCGTGGAGATATTGCATACATAAAATACCACTCATTGTAATGTAGTTAATTCAGGAGAACGGTATCAAAATATGGTCTATTTAGGAAAGAAGGCGATGCCTTCAACATATGCATGTCTTTATAGCTAAAAATAAATGGGTAGTCAACTACATGTTCTCTTGAAGAAATCACTTTGAACTAGATTCCTAAAACAATGATCTAATCTTATGAAAGCCAAACATCACCGCTTGAACTCCAGCTGGCAAAAAATGAGAAAGAAATGTTAAATATTGATTGAAAAGGGTTTTTACCTGTCTATATTACTTTTTATGTATGACCTTTGAGAGTTATAAGAGCTAACAGTCCGTTATACTTGGCATTACTTTTCTGAAAACATTTCTGATGCCTGGCTAGTGCACAGCACTCATCAACTCTCCTATCTTCTAACACATATTACAACTTATACGAAAGTAAATGGGAAGTATTTGACGGAGCACTTGCTTAGATCATACACAGAGCTGTGTGAAATTCCGATAACTCAGTTTGCAACTTTTTTTTTAAAGTTGAAAGAACAGAGAAATGAAGATGAAACACTAGAAGACCCCACTCTTATTATAATCCAATGTGTAAAAACACAGTGATAAATTATTACTTGGTCATAATGTTATGTGGGCGTTTTTGGGCTCGATCATGGTTTGAGAGAGGAACTGGAAAACGACAAAGGAACACCCTTACTTAAATCTTTATTAACTTTATAAGAGAAATAAAAACTGGCCCATAAGCAAAAATAATAGATAAGATCCTTATACCCCATTTATGATCTAACTACTAACTATATTCAATTCTTCTCATTGTTACCAGAGGCTGTTTGAGCTTGAGCATAGCCTCCCTCAAGCTTGTTCTGTTTAAGATGCAGGAGCTATCACAAATTCCACTGGTACTGCTTCAACAATAGCCAGCTTATACACTATATAAGAACTGCAGCTAGCTTCCAGATGAGCCTAGGACCTCCTTTCAGTTTGGTTCAACCTACAATATACTGTACATCCAAATACGGTTCAATATACATCAATTTTTTTTCTCCATTTATATCTACAGTATATGGCTTACTGTACATAATGATTATCGAGTAACTTCATTAACATTTTACTACAACTTAGGTAACTATTAACACCATTTTGAACAACATACCAATATTGAACATGGATGGTGGTATTGCATGGAATCAAGGACACATATCTGTTTCTTGAAAAAATCTGCAAAGAAAACTCCAATTGATTCCCAATTGAAATCACATAAACCCTGAGTGCACCCTAACTGTACTGTTTTCAGTGCCAAAAAAACTGCAAAATACTGCTGAAATATCTGCTGTTTTTACAATAATTAAGAAGTTATGCAATAACGTGTGTGTAACAGGTTATCTCCTGCACAAATGTCTGCTACTCAGACACACCAATCCATATAAACTGTAGGCGAAAAGCAATCAAAGCAATTTGACTGTAGGAGTCGATTTTCTGTATAAATTTTCTTATCAAACCAAAATGTTACATTTATCCCTTATCAGAACAGTAAGTACAAAACAGAAAGGGAGCAGATAAAAAATAACAGATGTGCTGATGCTGAGCCCAGTCCGGAATTCACACCAAGTTTCGACAGATCGATTAAGATTAAGATGTTCTATCCATCTGACAAACGTTATTGTGATCATGGAAAGGATGGAGATTAATAGGAACTGTCAACAAAAGTTAAAAAGATATTAAAAATGCCAGAAGGGACCGGAATAATCCCAGTTTGCTTTCCAGTGCCAGAATAGCAAACAAACATGGAAGAACATCAGATGAGTATCAGAGATGATAATGGATTAATGACTTAATATGGAAAAGAGATATTACTCCTTAATTGACTGCAAAAAATAAAAAATAATTAAATCACAGATCATAAATCATAACACTATATTCCTGGGTTAACAGTGTGAAATAAAACATTTCAATTCTGATTATCAGAGGCCTAAAAACTGGACAGTACACTAATTTCTCCCCTCCCCATCCTTGGTTACAATATTACAGTACTGTATCAGATCCCCTCTCATTGGTAGCACAGCAGGAAAGTCTTCACATAAATCATCCCTATTGCAGAGGAGCCTAGATGGCAAATGGACCACCCTTATGTAATGATGCCCCCCCATCCCATTTTCTGTACAGCACTCACCCCTGGCTGTACACTTTTCAATCCTGGAGTCAACTTCTAAGGTGCTAGACTGTCATCACTCTCAACATTTTCTCCTTAATAAAGTACAGTATTTAATAAAGTTACCATTTCCACATTCATTTGTAGAGGTTGTTTTAACATTAGGCACAGAAGTGGGTAATTTGTCTTAAAACCCTATGCAGACATACTGTACTGTATAGAGAGTACCTTTGCTTCATTGGAATAGTTGTGCCAAAAATGTAATTCACCACAATGTCTGTCATCTGTCACTTTGGTTGAAATAGGACCTCCTCTTTCCACCCTCCACCCATCTGAATCCTACAGTATATAGATCATTAATCCTGGCAGGAGCAGGATAATCATAAAAAATATTGCACCATTCTTTCCTTGCATTGCCCATCATTATGCTCAGTGGAAAACATGCCTGGGAGAAGGATGTAGATCATGTTTTCTCAGATGAGGAATGGAAGTCTATCTTGCAGAGGGTGTATTGCTTGTCTGTCTGTGCTAAGCACGGCATAAAACAATTCAAAATTGTACACCATCTACATGTATCAAACTTCTGATAGCTAAAACATACTTTGATGAAACCCACCTATGAATGGTATAATCGAGAATGTGCTTCTCTGTTTCATATGTATTGTGCCTGTGACAAGTTGCTCTTATTTTGCTAATCTATTTTTTAAAAACACTTTCAGCGTTTTGGAATACACCCATTGGGTTTCTTCTAATACTGTATATCTTTGCCATCGTATCCGTCTCAAGAACACCAGTCTATCAAAATTGTAGACAGATACCCAAGCCAAGATATACTATTTGTTTTGGTTCTTGAAACGTTCTAGAATCAAGACAGATTTTCAAAAACCAAGAGTCATTTCAGAACTGCAGAAAAATCACCTTTAACTATCAAGAAGCTTCTTTTTTAAGGCTCTAACAAATGAGAACCAAAAAAAGTGTCGAAACAGCAAGTCTGCTAATTAAGGACTATACAAAATGTATCTATGGTAGGCAAGAAGGAACAAGTTTAAAGCCAATTTTACTTGATTCTTCCTCTTATTACCAGACATTTGTTCCAGTGAGGAAGAAAATGATAGATGACTTTCTGAATCTGGATCA